>NC_137454.1:345816751-346295073 GCF_964235325.1 Thermobia domestica | reverse complement strand
CTAGCGGGTCAGGACCCATGCGATCATCATCCCTATCATCCTTTACTTACTATACAAATGGCCAGGGTCGTGCACGTTCACTAGCGGGTCAGGACCCATGCGATCATCATCCCTATCACCCTTTACTTAGATCAACACATAAACGAAATGGTCCAAATTTAATCACCCCTTTACTTACTATACAAAAATTTGTGCTGTAAAATGTCGTGGTATCAATACCACAACACATGGGTCAGGAGCCGATCGCGGGTCAGGACCCATGCGATCTCATCCCTTACCTAGGGTCAGGACCCATGCGATCATCATCCCTATCATCCGTTTACTTACTATACAAAAATTTGTACTGTAAAATGTCGTGTATCAATACCACAACACATAAACGAAAGGTTCAAAAAACTTTTGTGGCCAGGGTCGTTACTTACTATACAAAAATTTGTGCTCATTCAAATTTACAAAAACTTGACGTTCGAATCGTATCAATACCACAACACATAAACGAAATGGTTCAAATTTACAAAAACTTTTGTGGCCAGGGTCGTGCACGTTTTTGTGATCATCATCCCTATCATCACTTTACTTACTATACAGAAATTTGTGCTGTAAAATGTCGTGGTATCAATACCACAACACATAAACGAAATGGTTCAAATTTACAAAAACTTTTGTGGTCAGGGTCGTGCACGTTCACTAGTGGGTCAGGACCCATGCGATCATCATCCCTATCATCCCTTTATTTACTATACAAAAATTTGTGCTGTAAAATGTCGTGGTATCAATACCACAAGACACAAACGAAATGGTTCAAATTTACAAAAACTTTTGTGGCCAGGGTCGTGCACGTTCACTAGCGGGTCAGGACCCATGCGATCATCATCTCTATCATCCCTTTACTTACTATACAAAAATTTGTGCTGTAAAATGTCGTGGTATCAATACCACAACACATAAACGAAATGGTTCAAATTTAAAAAAACTTTTCTTGCCAGGGTCGTGCACGTTCACTAGCGGGTCAGGACCCATGCGATCATCATCCCTATCATCCCTTTACTTACTATACAAAAATTTGTGCTGTAAACTGTCGTGGTATCAATACCACAACACATAAACGAAATGGTTCAAATTTACAAAAACTTTTGTGGCCAGGGTCGTGCACGTTCAGTTGCGGATCAGGACCCATGCGATCATCATCCCTATCATCCCTTTACTTACTATACAAAAATTTGTGCTTTAAAATGTCGTGGTATCAATACCACAACACATAAACGAAATGGTTAAATTTACAAAAACTTTTGTGGCCAGGGTCGTGCACGTTCATTAGCGGGTCAGGACCCATGCGATCATCATCCCTATCATCCCTTTACTTACTATACAAAATTTGTGCTTTAAAATGTCGTGGTATCAATACCACAACACATAACAAAAAGGTTCAAATTTACAAAAACTTTTGTGGTCAGGGTCGTGCACGTTCACTAGCGAGTCAGGACCCATGCGATCATCATCCCTATCATCCCTTTACTTACTATACAAAAATTTGTGCTGTAAAATATCGTGATATCAATACCACAACACATAAACGAAATGGTTCAAATTTACAAAAACTTTTGTGGCCAGGGTCGTGCACGTTCATTAGCGGGTCAGGACCCATGCGATCATCATCCCTATCATCACTTTACTTACTATACAGAAATTGTGCTGTAAAATGTCGTGGTATCAATACCACAACACATAAACGAAATGGTTCAAATTTACAAAAACTTTTGTGGTCAGGGTCGTGCACGTTCACTAGTGGGTCAGGACCCATGCGATCATCATCCCTATCATCCCTTTATTTACTATACAAAAATTTGTGCTGTAAAATGTCGTGGTATCAATACCACAAGACACAAACGAAATGGTTCAAATTTACAAAAACTTTTGTGGCCAGGGTCGTGCACGTTCACTAGCGGGTCAGGACCCATGCGATCATCATCTCTATCATCCCTTTACTTACTATACAAAAATTTGTGCTGTAAAATGTCGTGGTATCAATACCACAACACATAAACGAAATGGTTCAAATTTAAAAAAACTTTTGTTGCCAGGGTCGTGCACGTTCACTAGCGGGTCAGGACCCATGCGATCATCATCCCTATCATCCCTTTACTTACTATACAAAAATTTGTGCTGTAAACTGTCGTGGTATCAATACCACAACACATAAACGAAATGGTTCAAATTTAAAAAACTTTTGTGGCCAGGGTCGTGCACGTTCACTAGCGGGTCAGGACCAATGCGATCATCATCCCTATCATCTCTTTACTTACTATACAAAATTTTGTGCTGTAAAATGTCGTGGTATCAATACCACAACACATAAACGAAATGGTTCAAATTTACAAAAACTTTTGTGGCCAGGGGTCGTGCACGTTCACAAGTGGGTCAGTACCCATGCGATTATCATCCTTATCATCCCTTTACTTACTATACAAAAATTTGTGCTGTAAAATGTCGTGGTATCAATACCACAACACATAAACGAAATGGTTCAAATTTACAAAACTTTTTTGGCCAGGGTCGTGCACGTTCACTAGTGGGTCAGGACCCATGCGATCATCATCCCTATCATCCCTTTACTTACTATACAAAAATTTGTGCTGTAAAATGTCGTGGTACCAATACCACAACACATAAACGAAATGGTTCAAATTTACAAAAACTTTTGTGGTCAGGGTCGTGCACGTTCACTAGCGGGTCAGGACCCATGCGATCATCATCTCTATCATCCCTTTACTTACTATACAAAAATTTGTGCTGTAAAATGTCGTGGTATCAATACCACAACACATAAACGAAATGGTTCAAATTTAAAAAAAACTTTTGTTGCCAGGGTCGTGCACTTTCACTAGCGGGTCAGGACCCATGCGATCATCATCCCCTATCATCCCTTTACTTACTATACAAAAATTTGTGCTGTAAACTGTCGTGGTATCAATACCACAACACATAAACGAAATGGTTCAAATTTACAAAAACTTTTGTGGCCAGGGTCGTGCACGTTCATTAGCGGGTCAGGACCCATGTGATCATCATCCCTATCATCACTTTACTTACTATACAGAAATTTGTGCTGTAAAATGTCGTGGTATCAATACCACAACACATAAACGAAATGGTTCAAATTTACAAAAACTTTTGTGGCCAGGGTCGTGCACGTTCACTAGCGGGTCAGGAGCCATGCGATCATCATCTCTATCATCCCTTTACTTTCTATACAAAAATTTGTGCTGTAAAATGTCGTGGTATCAATACCACAACACATAAACGAAATGGTTCAAATTTTAAAATAATTTTGTGGCCAGGGTCGTGCACGTTCACTAGCGGGTCAGGACCCATGCGATCATCATCCCTATCACCCCTTTACTTACTATACAAAAATTTGTGCTGTAAAATGTCGTGGTATCAATACCACAACACACAAACGAAATGGTTCAAATTTACAAAAACTTTTGTGCCCAGGGTCGTGCACTTTCACTAGCGGGTCAGGACCCATGCGATCATCATCCCTATCATCCGTTTACTTACTATACAAAAATTTGTACTGTAAAATGTCGTGGTATCAATACCACAACACATAAAAGAAATGGTTCAAATTTACAAAAACTTTTGTGGCCAGGGTCGTGCACGTTCATTAGCGGGTCAGGACCCATGCGATCATCATCCCTATCATCCCTTTACTTACTATACAAAAATTTGTGCTTTAAAATGTCGTGGTATCAATACCACAACACATAAACAAAAAGGTTCAAATTTACAAAAACTTTTGTGGTCAGGGTCGTGCACGTTCACTAGCGAGTCAGGACCCATGCGATCATCATCCCTATCATCCCTTTACTTACTATACAAAATTTGTGCTGTAAAATGTCGTGATATCAATACCACAACACATAAACGAAATGGTTCAAATTTACAAAAACTTTTGTGGCCAGGGTCGTGCACGTTCATTAGCGGGTCAGGACCCATGTGATCATCATCCCTATCATCACTTTACTTACTATACAGAAATTTGTGCTGTAAAATGTCGTGGTATCAATACCACAACACATAAACGAAATGGTTCAAATTTACAAAAACTTTTGTGGTCAGGGTCGTGCACGTTCACTAGTGGGTCAGGACCCATGCGATCATCATCCCTATCATCCCTTTATTTACTATACAAAAATTTGTGCTGTAAAATGTCGTGGTATCAATACCACAAGACACAAACGAAATGGTTCAAATTTACAAAAACTTTTGTGGCCAGGGTCGTGCACGTTCACTAGCGGGTCAGGACCCATGCGATCATCATCTCTATCATCCCTTTACTTACTATACAAAAATTTGTGCTGTAAAATGTCGTGGTATCAATACCACAACACATAAACGAAATGGTTCAAATTTAAAAAAAACTTTTGTTGCCAGGGTCGTGCACGTTCACTAGCGGGTCAGGACCCATGCGATCATCATCCCTATCATCCCTTTACTTACTATACAAAAATTTGTGCTGTAAACTGTCGTGGTATCAATACCACAACACATAAACGAAATGGTTCAAATTTACAAAACTTTTGTGGCCAGGGTCGTGCACGTTCATTAGCGGATCAGGACCCATGCGATCATCATCCCTATCATCCCTTTACTTACTATACAAAAATTTGTGCTTTAAAATGTCGTGGTATCAATACCACAACACATAAACGAAATGGTTAAATTTACAAAAACTTTTGTGGCCAGGGTCGTGCACGTTCATTAGCGGGTCAGGACCCATGCGATCATCATCCCTATCATCCCTTTACTTACTATACAAAAATTTGTGCTTTAAAATGTCGTGGTATCAATACCACAACACATAAACAAAAAGGTTCAAATTTACAAAAACTTTTGTGGTCAGGGTCGTGCACGTTCACTAGCGAGTCAGGACCCATGCGATCATCATCCCTATCATCCCTTTACTTACTATACAAAAATTTGTGCTGTAAAATATCGTGATATCAATACCACAACACATAAACGAAATGGTTCAAATTTACAAAAACTTTTGTGGCCAGGGTCGTGCACGTTCATTAGCGGGTCAGGACCCATGCGATCATCATCCCTATCATCACTTTACTTACTATACAGAAATTTGTGCTGTAAAATGTCGTGGTATCAATACCACAACACATAAACGAAATGGTTCAAATTTACAAAAACTTTTGTGGTCAGGGTCGTGCACGTTCACTAGTGGGTCAGGACCCATGCGATCATCATCCCTATCATCCCTTTATTTACTATACAAAAATTTGTGCTGTAAAATGTCGTGGTATCAATACCACAAGACACAAACGAAATGGTTCAAATTTACAAAAACTTTTGTGGCCAGGGTCGTGCACGTTCACTAGCGGGTCAGGACCCATGCGATCATCATCTCTATCATCCCTTTACTTACTATACACAAATTTGTGCTGTAAAATGTCGTGGTATCAATACCACAACACATAAACGAAATGGTTCAAATTTAAAAAAACTTTTGTTGCCAGGGTCGTGCACGTTCACTAGCGGGTCAGGACCCATGCGATCATCATCCCTATCATCCCTTTACTTACTATACAAAAATTTGTGCTGTAAACTGTCGTGGTATCAATACCACAACACATAAACGAAATGGTTCAAATTTAAAAAAACTTTTGTGGCCAGGGTCGTGCACGTTCACTAGCGGGTCAGGACCAATGCGATCATCATCCCTATCATCTCTTTACTTACTATACAAAATTTTGTGCTGTAAAATGTCGTGGTATCAATACCACAACACATAAACGAAATGGTTCAAATTTTACAAAACTTTTGTGGCCAGGGTCGTGCACGTTCACAAGTGGGTCAGTACCCATGCGATTATCATCCCTATCATCCCTTTACTTACTATACAAAAATTTGTGCTGTAAAATGTCGTGGTATCAATACCACAACACATAAACGAAATGGTTCAAATTTACAAAAACTTTTTTGGCCAGGGTCGTGCACGTTCACTAGTGGGTCAGGACCCATGCGATCATCATCCCTATCATCCCTTTACTTACTATACAAAAATTTGTGCTGTAAAATGTCGTGGTACCAATACCACAACACATAAACGAAATGGTTCAAATTTACAAAAACTTTTGTGGTCAGGGTCGTGCACGTTCACTAGCGGGTCAGGACCCATGCGATCATCATCTATATCATCCCTTTACTTACTATACAAAAATTTGTGCTGTAAAATGTCGTGGTATCAATACCACAACACATAAACGAAATGGTTCAAATTTAAAAAAACTTTTGTTGCCAGGGTCGTGCACGTTCACTAGCGGGTCAGGACCCATGCGATCATCATCCCTATCATCCCTTTACTTACTATACAAAAATTTGTGCTGTAAACTGTCGTGGTATCAATACCACAACACATAAACGAAATGGTTCAAATTTACAAAAACTTTTGTGGCCAGGGTCGTGCACGTTCATTAGAGGGTCAGGACCCATGCGATCATCATCCATATCATCCCTGTACTTAGTATACAAAAATTTGTGCTTTAAAATGTCGTGGTATCAATACCACAACACATAAACGAAATGGTTAAATTTACAAAAACTTTTGTGGCCAGGGTCGTGCACGTTCATTAGCGGGTCAGCACCCATGCGATCATCATCCCTATCATCCCTTTACTTACTATACAAAAATTTGTGCTTTAAATGTCGTGGTATCAATACCATAACACATAAACAAAAAGGTTCAAATTTACAAAAACTTTTGTGGTCAGGGTCGTGCACGTTCACTAGCGAGTCAGGACCCATGCGATCATCATCCCTATCATCCCTTTACTTACTATACAAAAATTTGTGCTGTAAAATATCGTGATATCAATACCACAACACATAAACGAAATGGTTCAAATTTACAAAAACTTTTGTGGCCAGGGTCGTGCACGTTCATTAGCGGGTCAGGACCCATGCGATCATCATCCCTATCATCACTTTACTTACTATACAGAAATTTGTGCTGTAAAATGTCGTGGTATCAATACCACAACACATAAACGAAATGGTTCAAATTTACAAAAACTTTTGTGGTCAGGGTCGTGCACGTTCACTAGTGGGTCAGGACCCATGCGATCATCATCCCTATCATCCCTTTATTTACTATACAAAAATTTGTGCTGTAAAATGTCGTGGTATCAATACCACAAGACACAAACGAAATGGTTCAAATTTACAAAAACTTTTGTGGCCAGGGTCGTGCACGTTCACTAGCGGGTCAGGACCCATGCGATCATCATCTCTATCATCCCTTTACTTACTATACAAAAATTTGTGCTGTAAAATGTCGTGGTATCAATACCACAACACATAAACGAAATGGTTCAAATTTAAAAAAAACTTTTGTTGCCAGGGTCGTGCACGTTCACTAGCGGGTCAGGACCCATGCGATCATCATCCCTATCATCCCTTTACTTACTATACAAAAATTTGGGCTGTAAACTGTCGTGGTATCAATACCACAACACATAAACGAAATGGTTCAAATTTAAAAAAACTTTTGTGGCCAGGGTCGTGCACGTTCACTAGCGGGTCAGGACCAATGCGATCATCATCCCTATCATCTCTTTACTTACTATACAAAATTTTGTGCTGTAAAATGTCGTGGTATCAATACCACAACACATAAACGAAATGGTTCAAATTTACAAAAACTTTTGTGGCCAGGGTCGTGCACGTACACTAGTGGGTCAGGACCCATGCGATCATCATCCCTATCATCCCTTTACTTACTATACAAAAATTTGTGCTGTAAAATGTCGTGGTACCAATACCACAACACATAAACGAAATGGTTCAAATTTATAAAAACTTTTGTGGTCAGGGTCGTGCACGTTCACTAGCGGGTCAGGACCCATGCGATTATCATCTCTATCATCCCTTTACTTACTATACAAAAATTTGTGCTGTAAAATGTCGTGGTATCAATACCAAAACACATAAACGAAATGGTTCAAATTTACAAAAACTTTTGTGGCCATGGTCGTGCACGTTCACTAGCGGGTCAGGACCCATGCGATCATCATCCCTATCATCCCTTTACATACTATACAAAATTTGTGCTGTAAAATGTCGTGGTATCAATACCACAACACATAAACGAAATGGTTCAAATTTACAAAAACTTTTGTGGCCAGGGTCGTGCACGTTCACTAGCGGGTCAGGACCCATGCGATCATCATCTCTATCATCCCTTTACTTAATATACAAAAATTTGTGCTGTAAAATGTCGTGGTATCAATACCAGGACACATAAACGAAATGGTCCAAATTTTAAAATAATTTTGTGGCCAGGGTCATGTACGTTCACTAGCGGGTCAGGACCCATGCGATCATCATCCCTATCACCCCTTTACTTACTATAGAAAATTTGTGCTGTAAAATGTCGTGGTATCAATACCACAACACATAAACGAAATGGTTCAAATTTACAAAAACTTTTGTGGCCAGAGTCGTGCACGTTCACTAGCGGGTCAGGACCCATGCGATCATCATCTCTATCATCCCTTTACTTTCTATACAAAAATTTGTGCTGTAAAATGTCGTGGTATCAATACCACAACACATAAACGAAATGGTTCAAATTTTAAAACAATTTTGTGGCCAGGGTCGTGCACGTTCACTAGCGGGTCAGGACCCATGCGATCATCATCCCTATCACCCCTTTACTTACTGTACAAAAATTTGTGCTGTAAAATGTCGTGGTATCAATACCACAACACATAAACGAAATGGTTCAAATTTACAAAAACTTTTGTGCCCAGGGTCGTGCACTTTCACTAGCGGGTCAGGACCCATGCGATCATCATCCCTATCATCCGTTTACTTACTATACAAAAATTTGTACTGTAAAATGTCGTGGTATCAATACCACAACACATAAACGAAATGGTTCAAATTTACAAAAACTTTTGTGGCCAGGGTCGTGCACGTTCATTAGCGGGTCAGGACCCATGCGACCATCATCCCTATCATCCCTTTACTTACTATACAAAAATTTGTGCTGTAAAATGTCGTGGTATCAATACCACAACACATAAACAAAAAGGTTCAAATTTACAAAAACTTTTGTGGTCAGGGTCGTGCACGTTCACTAGCGAGTCAGGACCCATGCGATCATCATCCCTATCATCCCTTTACTTACTATACAAAAATTTGTGCTGTAAAATATCGTGATATCAATACCACAACACATAAACGAAATGGTTCAAATTTACAAAAACTTTTGTGGCCAGGGTCGTGCACGTTCATTAGCGGGTCAGGACCCATGCGATCATCATCCCTATCATCACTTTACTTACTATACAGAAATTTGTGCTGTAAAATGTCGTGGTATCAATACCACAACACATAAACGAAATGGTTCAAATTTACAAAAACTTTTGTGGCCAGGGTCGTGCACGTTCACTAGCGGGTCAGGGCCCATGCGATCATCATCTCTATCATCCCTTTACGTACTACACAAAAATTTGTGCTGTAAAATGTCGTGGTATCAATACCACAACACATAAACAAAAAGGTTCAAATTTACAAAAACTTTTGTGGTCAGGGTCGTGCACGTTCACTAGCGAGTCAGGACCCATGCGATCATCATCCCTATCATCCCTTTACTTACTATACAAAAATTTGTGCTGTAAAATATCGTGATATCAATACCACAACACATAAACGAAATGGTTCAAATTTACAAAAACTTTTGTGGCCAGGGTCGTGCACGTTCATTAGCGGGTCAGGACCCATGCGATCATCATCCCTATCATCACTTTACTTACTATACAGAAATTTGTGCTGTAAAATGTCGTGGTATCAATACCACAACACATAAACGAAATGGTTCAAATTTACAAAAACTTTTGTGGTCAGGGTCGTGCACGTTCACTAGTGGGTCAGGACCCATGCGATCATCATGTCTATCATCCCTTTACCTACTACACAAAAATTTGTGCCGTGAAATGTCGTGGTATCAATACCACAACACATAAACGAAATGGTTCAAATTTACAAAAACTTTTGTCGCCAGGGTCGTGCACGTTCATTAGCGGGTCAGGCCGCATGCGATCATCATCCCTATCATCCCTTTACTTACTATACAGAAATTTGTGCTGTAAAATGTCGTGGTATCAATACCACAAGGCATAAACGAAATGGTTCAAATTTACAAAAACTTTTGTGGTCAGGGTCGTGCACGTTCACTAGCGGGTCAGGACCCATGCGATCATCATCCCTATCATCCCTTTACTTACTATACAAAAATTTGTGCTGTAAACTGTCGTGGTATCAATACCACAACACATAAACGAAATGGTTCAAATTTTAAAATAATTTTGTGGCCAGGGTCGTGCACGTTCACTAGCGGGTCAGAACCTATGCGATCATCCCTATCACCCCTTTACTTACTATACAAAAATTTGTGCTGTAAATTTCGTGGTATCAATACCACAACACATAAACGAAATGGTTGAAATTTACAAAAACTTTTGTGGCCAGGGTCGTGCACGTTCACTAGCGGATCAGGACCCATGCGATCATCATCCCTATCATCCCTTTACTTACTATACAAAGATTTGTGCTGTAAAATGTCGTGGTATCAATACCACAAAACATAAACGAAATGGTTCAAATTTAAAAAAAACTTTTGTGGCCACGGTCGTGCACGTTCATTAGCGGGTCAGGAGCAATGCGATCATCATCCCTATCATGCCTTTACTTACTATACAAAAATTTGTGCTGTAAAATATCGTGGCATCAATACCATACACATAAATGAAATGGTTCAAATTTACAAAAACTTTTGTGGCCAGGGTCGTGCACGTTCACTAGCGGGTCAGGACCCATGCGATCATCATCCCTATCATCCCTTTACTTACTATACAAAAATTTGTGCTGTAAAATGTCGTGGTATCAATACCACAACACATAAAAGAAATGGTTCAAATTTACAAAAACTTTTGTGGCCAGGGTCGTGCACGTTCACTAGCGGGTCAGGACCCATGCGATCATCATCCCTATCATCCCTTTACTTACTATACAAAAATTTGTGCTGTAAATGGTCGTGGTATCAATACCACAACACATAAACGAAATGGTTCAAATTTACAAAAACTTTTGTGGCCAGGGTCGTGCACGTTCACTAGCGGGTCAGGACCCATACGATCATCATCTCTATCATCCCTTTACTTACTATACAAAAATTTGTGCTGTAAAATATCGTGGTATCAATACCAGAACACATAAACGAAATGGTCCAAATTTTAAAATAATTTTGTGGACAGGGTCGTGCACGTTCACTAGCGGGTCAGCACCCATGCGATCATCATCTCTATCATCTCTTTACTACTATACAAAAATTTGTGCTGTAAAATGTCGTGGTATCAATACCACAACACATAAACGAAATGGTTCAAATTTACAAAAACTTTTGTGGCCAGGGTCGTGCACGTTCACTAGCGGGTCAGGACCCATGCGATCATCATCCCTATCACCCCTTTACTTACTATACAAAAATTTGTGCTGTAAAATGTCGTGGTATCAATACCACAACACATAAACGAAATGGTTCAAATTACAAAAACTTTTGTGGCCAGGGTCGTGCACGTTCACTAGTGGGTCAGGACCCATGCGATCATCATCCCTATAATCCCTTTACTTACTATACAAAAATCTGTGCTGTAAAATGTCGTGGTATCAATACCACAACACATAAACGAAATGGTTCAAATTTACAAAAACTTTTGTGGCCAGGGTCGTGCACGTTCGCTAGCCGGGTCAGGACCCATGCGATCATCATCTCTATCGTCCCTTTACTTACTATACAAAAATTTGTGCTGTAAAATATCGTGGTATCAATACCACAAGGCATAAACGAAATGGTTAAAATTTACAAAAACTTTTGTTGCCAGGGTCGTGCACGTTCACTAGCGGGTCAGGACCCATGCGATCATCATCCCTATCATCCCTTTACTCACTATACAAAAATTTGTGCTGTAAACTGTCGTGGTATCAATACCACAACACATAAACGAAATGGTTCAAATTTACAAAAACTTTTGTTGCCAGGGTCGCGCACGTTCACTAGCGGGTCAGGACCCATGCGATCATCATCCCTATCATCCCTTTACTTACTATACAAAAATTTGTGCTGTAAACTGTCGTGGTATCAATACCACAACACATAAACGAAATGGTTCAAATTTACAAAAACTTTTGTTGCCAGGGTCGTGCACGTTCACTAGCGGGTCAGGACCCATGCGATCATCATCCCTATCATCCCTTTACTCACTATACAAAAATTTGTGCTGTAAAATGTCGTGGTATCAATACCACAACACATAAACAAAATGGTTCAAATTTACAAAAACTTTTGTGGCCAGGGTCGTGCACGTTCACTAGCGGGTCAGGACCCATGCGATCATCATCCCTATCATCCCTTTACTTACTATACAAAAATTTGTGCTGTAAACTGTCGTGGTATCAATACCACAAGACATAAACGAAATGGTTCAAATTTACAAAAACTTTTGTGGCCAGGGTCGTGCACGTTCACTAGCGGGTCAGGACCCATGCGATCATCATCCCTATCATCCCTTTACTTACTATGTAATAGTGCACCTATGTAATAGTGCCCTATGTTTTATACTCAGTAACGGATCTCTTTTGAAAGTCACTACCTTCTCGTTACGGCGTGGCAAAATCTCATGACACATCAACACATCGCTGCTTCAGTTCCTCTATCAACTGGCGTGATACCATCCTGGCACCCACATTCCCAATGTCCTGCGCACGCTAGTGGTTATCGTTTACCGTTTTGCTCTATGTAAATTGAAAGTGCGATAAGGGCAATACAGAGTGACTCGATGAAGTAGCTACAATCATTGGCATAAGTCATTGTTCAATCTGTAACATTATCCACGCTGTGCTCAGATTTTGGAATTTGTGTGCCAGGATGGTATCACGCCAGTTGATAGAGGAACTGAAGCAGCGATGTGTTGATGTGTCATGAGATTTTGCCACGCCGTAACGAGAAGGTAGTGACTTTCAAAAGAGATCCGTTACTGAGTATAAACATAGGTGCACTATTACATAGGTGCACTATTACATAGTAAGTAAAGGGATGATAGGGATGATGATCGCATGGGTCCTGACCCGCTAGTGAACGTGCACGACCCTGGCCACAAAAGTTTTTGTAAATTTGAACCATTTCGTTTATGTCTTGTGGTATTGATACCACGACAGTTTACAGCACAAATTTTTGTATAGTAAGTAAAGGGATGATAGGGATGATGATCGCATGGGTCCTGACCCGCTAGTGAACGTGCACGACCCTGGCCACAAAAGTTTTTGTAAATTTGAACCATTTTGTTTATGTGTTGTGGTATTGATACCACGACATTTTACAGCACAAATTTTTGTATAGTGAGTAAAGGGATGATAGGGATGATGATCGCATGGGTCCTGACCCGCTAGTGAACGTGCACGACCCTGGCAACAAAAGTTTTTGTAAATTTGAACCATTTCGTTTATGTGTTGTGGTATTGATACCACGACAGTTTACAGCACAAATTTTTGTATAGTAAGTAAAGGGATGATAGGGATGATGATCGCATGGGTCCTGACCCGCTAGTGAACGTGCGCGACCCTGGCAACAAAAGTTTTTGTAAATTTGAACCATTTCGTTTATGTGTTGTGGTATTGATACCACGACAGTTTACAGCACAAATTTTTGTATAGTGAGTAAAGGGATGATAGGGATGATGATCGCATGGGTCCTGACCCGCTAGTGAACGTGCACGACCCTGGCAACAAAAGTTTTTGTAAATTTTAACCATTTCGTTTATGCCTTGTGGTATTGATACCACGATATTTTACAGCACAAATTTTTGTATAGTAAGTAAAGGGACGATAGAGATGATGATCGCATGGGTCCTGACCCGCTAGCGAACGTGCACGACCCTGGCCACAAAAGTTTTTGTAAATTTGAACCATTTCGTTTATGTGTTGTGGTATTGATACCACGACATTTTACAGCACAGATTTTTGTATAGTAAGTAAAGGGATTATAGGGATGATGATCGCATGGGTCCTGACCCACTAGTGAACGTGCACGACCCTGGCCACAAAAGTTTTTGTAAATTTGAACCATTTCGTTTATGTGTTGTGGTATTGATACCACGACATTTTACAGCACAAATTTTTGTATAGTAAGTAAAGGGGTGATAGGGATGATGATCGCATGGGTCCTGACCCGCTAGTGAACGTGCACGACCCTGGCCACAAAAGTTTTTGTAAATTTGAACCATTTCGTTTATGTGTTGTGGTATTGATACCACGACATTTTACAGCACAAATTTTTGTATAGTAGTAAAGAGATGATAGAGATGATGATCGCATGGGTGCTGACCCGCTAGTGAACGTGCACGACCCTGTCCACAAAATTATTTTAAAATTTGGACCATTTCGTTTATGTTCTGGTATTGATACCACGATATTTTACAGCACAAATTTTTGTATAGTAAGTAAAGGGATATAGAGATGATGATCGTATGGGTCCTGACCCGCTAGTGAACGTGCACGACCCTGGCCACAAAAGTTTTTGTAAATTTGAACCATTTCGTTTATGTGTTGTGGTATTGATACCACGACCATTTACAGCACAAATTTTTGTATAGTAAGTAAAGGGATGATAGGGATGATGATCGCATGGGTCCTGACCCGCTAGTGAACGTGCACGACCCTGGCCACAAAAGTTTTTGTAAATTTGAACCATTTCTTTTATGTGTTGTGGTATTGATACCACGACATTTTACAGCACAAATTTTTGTATAGTAAGTAAAGGGATGATAGGGATGATGATCGCATGGGTCCTGACCCGCTAGTGAACGTGCACGACCCTGGCCACAAAAGTTTTTGTAAATTTGAACCATTTCATTTATGTGTTATGGTATTGATGCCACGATATTTTACAGCACAAATTTTTGTATAGTAAGTAAAGGCATGATAGGGATGATGATCGCATTGCTCCTGACCCGCTAATGAACGTGCACGACCGTGGCCACAAAAGTTTTTTTAAATTTGAACCATTTCGTTTATGTTTGTGGTATTGATACCACGACATTTTACAGCACAAATCTTTGTATAGTAAGTAAAGGGATGATAGGGATGATGATCGCATGGGTCCTGATCCGCTAGTGAACGTGCACGACCCTGGCCACAAAAGTTTTTGTAAATTTCAACCATTTCGTTATGTGTTGTGGTATTGATACCACGAAATTTTACAGCACAAATTTTTGTATAGTAAGTAAAGGGGTGATAGGGATGATCGCATAGGTTCTGACCCGCTAGTGAACGTGCACGACCCTGGCCACAAAATTATTTTAAAATTTGAACCATTTCGTTTATGTGTTGTGGTATTGATACCACGACAGTTTACAGCACAATTTTTGTATAGTAAGTAAAGGGATGATAGGGATGATGATCGCATGGGTCCTGACCCGCTAGTGAACGTGCACGACCCTGACCACAAAAGTTTTTGTAAATTGAACCATTTCGTTTATGCCTTGTGGTATTGATACCACGACATTTTACAGCACAAATTTCTGTATAGTAAGTAAAGGGATGATAGGGATGATGATCGCATGCGGCCTGACCCGCTAATGAACGTGCACGACCCTGGCGACAAAAGTTTTTGTAAATTTGAACCATTTCGTTTATGTGTTGTGGTATTGATACCACGACATTTCACGGCACAAATTTTTGTGTAGTAGGTAAAGGGATGATAGACATGATGATCGCATGGGTCCTGACCCACTAGTGAACGTGCACGACCCTGACCACAAAAGTTTTTGTAAATTTGAACCATTTCGTTTATGTGTTGTGGTATTGATACCACGACATTTTACAGCACAAATTTCTGTATAGTAAGTAAAGTGATGATAGGGATGATGATCGCATGGGTCCTGACCCGCTAATGAACGTGCACGACCCTGGCCACAAAAGTTTTTGTAAATTTGAACCATTTCGTTTATGTGTTGTGGTATTGATATCACGATATTTTACAGCACAAATTTTTGTATAGTAAGTAAAGGGATGATAGGGATGATGATCGCATGGGTCCTGACTCGCTAGTGAACGTGCACGACCCTGACCACAAAAGTTTTTGTAAATTTGAACCTTTTTGTTTATGTGTTGTGGTATTGATACCACGACATTTTACAGCACAAATTTTTGTGTAGTACGTAAAGGGATGATAGAGATGATGATCGCATGGCCCTGACCCGCTAGTGAACGTGCACGACCCTGGCCACAAAAGTTTTGTAAATTTGAACCATTTCGTTTATGTGTTGTGGTATTGATACCACGACATTTTACAGCACAAATTTCTGTATAGTAAGTAAAGTGATGATAGGGATGATGATCGCATGGGTCCTGACCCGCTAATGAACGTGCACGACCCTGGCCACAAAAGTTTTTGTAAATTTGAACCATTTCGTTTATGTGTTGTGGTATTGATATCACGATATTTACAGCACAAATTTTTGTATAGTAAGTAAAGGATGATAGGGATGATGATCGCATGGGTCCTGACTCGCTAGTGAACGTGCACGACCCTGACCACAAAAGTTTTTGTAAATTTGAACCTTTTTGTTTATGTGTTGTGGTATTGATACCACGACATTTTACAGCACAAATTTTTTGTATAGTAAGTAAAGGGATGATAGGGATGATGGTCGCATGGGTCCTGACCCGCTAATGAACGTGCACGACCCTGGCCACAAAGTTTTTGTAAATTTGAACCATTTCGTTTATGTGTTGTGGTATTGATACCACGACATTTTACAGTACAAATTTTTGTATAGTAAGTAAACGGATGATAGGGATGATGATCGCATGGGTCCTGACCCGCTAGTGAAAGTGCACGACCCTGGGCACAAAAGTTTTTGTAAATTTGAACCATTTCGTTTATGTGTTGTGGTATTGATACCACGACATTTTACAGCACAAATTTTTGTACAGTAAGTAAAGGGTGATAGGGATGATGATCGCATGGGTCCTGACCCGCTAGTGAACGTGCACGACCCTGGCCACAAAATTGTTTTAAAATTTGAACCATTTCGTTTATGTGTTGTGGTATTGATACCACGACATTTTACAGCACAAATTTTTGTATAGAAAGTAAAGGGATGATAGAGATGATGATCGCATGGTCCTGACCCGCTAGTGAACGTGCACGACTCTGGCCACAAAAGTTTTTGTAAATTTGAACCATTTCGTTTATGTGTTGTGGTATTGATACCACGACATTTACAGCACAAATTTTTCTATAGTAAGTAAAGGGGTGATAGGGATGATGATCGCATGGGTCCTGACCCGCTAGTGAACGTACATGACCCTGGCCACAAAATTATTTTAAAATTTGGACCATTTCGTTTATGTGTCCTGGTATTGATACCACGACATTTTACAGCACAATTTTTGTATATTAAGTAAAGGGATGATAGAGATGATGATCGCATGGGTCCTGACCCGCTAGTGAACGTGCACGACCCTGGCCACAAAAGTTTTTGTAAATTTGAACCATTTCGTTTATGTGTTGTGGTATTGATACCACGACATTTTACAGCACAAATTTTTGTATAGTATGTAAAGGGATGATAGGGATGATGATCGCATGGGTCCTGACCCGCTAGTGAACGTGCACGACCATGGCCACAAAAGTTTTTGTAAATTTGAACCATTTCGTTTATGTGTTTTGGTATTGATACCACGACATTTTACAGCACAAATTTTTGTATAGTAAGTAAAGGGATGATAGAGATGATAATCGCATGGGTCCTGACCCGCTAGTGAACGTGCACGACCCTGACCACAAAAGTTTTTATAAATTTGAACCATTTCGTTTATGTGTTGTGGTATTGGTACCACGACATTTACAGCACAAATTTTTGTATAGTAAGTAAAGGGATGATAGGGATGATGATCGCATGGGTCCTGACCCACTAGTGTACGTGCACGACCCTGGCCACAAAAGTTTTTGTAAATTTGAACCATTTCGTTTATGTGTTGTGGTATTGATACCACGACATTTTACAGCACAAAATTTTGTATAGTAAGTAAAGAGATGATAGGGATGATGATCGCATTGGTCCTGACCCGCTAGTGAACGTGCACGACCCTGGCCACAAAAGTTTTTTTTAAATTTGAACCATTTCGTTTATGTGTTGTGGTATTGATACCACGACAGTTTACAGCCCAAATTTTTGTATAGTAAGTAAGGGATGATAGGGATGATGATCGCATGGGTCCTGACCCGCTAGTGAACGTGCACGACCCTGGCAACAAAAGTTTTTTTAAATTTGAACCATTTCGTTTATGTGTTGTGGTATTGATACCACGACATTTTACAGCACAAATTTTTGTATAGTAAGTAAAGGGATGATAGAGATGATGATCGCATGGTCCTGACCCGCTAGTGAACGTGCACGACCCTGGCCACAAAAGTTTTTGTAAATTTGAACCATTTCGTTTGTGTCTTGTGGTATTGATACCACGACATTTTACAGCACAAATTTTTGTATAGTAAATAAAGGGATGATAGGGATGATGATCGCATGGGTCCTGACCCACTAGTGAACGTGCACGACCCTGACCACAAAAGTTTTTGTAAATTTGAACCATTTCGTTTATGTGTTGTGGTATTGATACCACGACATTTTACAGCACAAATTTCTGTATAGTAAGTAAAGTGATGATAGGGATGATGATCGCATGGGTCCTGACCCGCTAATGAACGTGCACGACCCTGGCCACAAAAGTTTTTGTAAATTTGAACCATTTCGTTTATGTGTTGTGGTATTGATATCACGATATTTTACAGCACAAATTTTTGTATAGTAAGTAAAGGGATGATAGGGATGATGATCGCATGGGTCCTGACTCGCTAGTGAACGTGCACGACCCTGACCACAAAAGTTTTTGTAAATTTGAACCTTTTTGTTTATGTGTTATGGTATTGATACCACGACATTTTAAAGCACAAATTTTTGTATAGTAAGTAAAGGGATGATAGGGATGATGATCGCATGGGTGCTGACCCGCTAATGAACGTGCACGACCCTGGCCACAAAAGTTTTTGTAAATTTAACCATTCGTTTATGTGTTGTGGTATTGATACCACGACATTTTAAAGCACAAATTTTTGTATACTAGTACAGGGATGATATGGATGATGATCGCATGGGTCCTGACCCTCTAATGAACGTGCACGACCCTGGCCACAAAAGTTTTTGTAAATTTGAACCATTTCGTTTATGTGTTGTGGTATTGATACCACGACAGTTTACAGCACAAATTTTTGTATAGTAAGTAAAGGGATGATAGGGATGATGATCGCATGGGTCCTGACCCGCTAGTGAACGTGCACGACCCTGGCAACAAAAGTTTTTTTAAATTTGAACCATTTCGTTTATGTGTTGTGGTATTGATACCACGACATTTTACAGCACAAATTTTTTGTATAGTAAGTAAAGGGATGATATAGATGATGATCGCATGGGTCCTGACCCGCTAGTGAACGTGCACGACCCTGACCACAAAAGTTTTTGTAAATTTGAACCATTTCGTTTATGTGTTGTGGTATTGGTACCACGACATTTTACAGCACAAATTTTTGTATAGTAAGTAAAGGGATGATAGGGATGATGATCGCATGGGTCCTGACCCACTAGTGAACGTGCACGACCCTGGCCAAAAAAGTTTTGTAAATTTGAACCATTTCGTTTATGTGTTGTGGTATTGATACCACGACATTTTACAGCACAAATTTTTGTATAGTAAGTAAAGGGATGATAGGGATGATAATCGCATGGGTACTGACCCACTTGTGAACGTGCACGACCCTGGCCACAAAAGTTTTTGTAAATTTGAACCATTTCGTTTATGTGTTGTGGTATTGATACCACGACATTTTACAGCACAAAATTTTGTATAGTAAGTAAAGAGATGATAGGGATGATGATCGCATTGGTCCTGACCCGCTAGTGAACGTGCACGACCCTGGCCACAAAAGTTTTTTTAAATTTGAACCATTTCGTTTATGTGTTGTGGTATTGATACCACGACAGTTTACAGCACAAATTTTTGTATAGTAAGTAAAGGGATGATAGGGATGATGATCGCATGGGTCCTGACCCGCTAGTGAACGTGCACGACCCTGGCAACAAAAGTTTTTTTAAATTTGAACCATTTCGTTTATGTGTTGTGGTATTGATACCACGACATTTTACAGCACAAATTTGTGTATAGTAAGTAAAGGGATGATAGAGATGATGATCGCATGGGTCCTGACCCGCTAGTGAACGTGCACGACCCCTGGCCACAAAAGTTTTTGTAAATTTGAACCATTTCGTTTGTGTCTTGTGGTATTGATACCACGACATTTTACAGCACAAATTTTTGTATAGTAAATAAAGGGATGATAGGGATGATGATCGCATGGGTCCTGACCCACTAGTGAACGTGCACGACCCTGACCACAAAAGTTTTTGTAAATTTGAACCATTTCGTTTATGTGTTGTGGTATTGATACCACGACATTTTACAGCACAAATTTCTGTATAGTAAGTAAAGTGATGATAGGGATGATGATCGCATGGGTCCTGACCCGCTAATGAACGTGCACGACCCTGGCCACAAAAGTTTTTGTAAATTTGAACCATTTCGTTTATGTGTTGTGGTATTGATATCACGATATTTTACAGCACAAATTTTTGTATAGTAAGTAAAGGGATGATAGGGATGATGATCGCATGGGTCCTGACTCGCTAGTGAACGTGCACGACCCTGACCACAAAAGTTTTTGTAAATTTGAACCTTTTTGTTTATGTGTTGTGGTATTGATACCACGACATTTTAAAGCACAAATTTTTGTATAGTAAGTAAAGGGATGATAGGGATGATGATCGCATGGGTCCTGACCCGCTAATGAACGTGCACGACCCTGGCCACAAAAGTTTTTGTAAATTTAACCATTTCGTTTATGTGTTGTGGTATTGATACCACGACATTTTAAAGCACAAATTTTTGTATAGTAAGTAAAGGGATGATAGGGATGATGATCGCATGGGTCCTGATCCGCTAATGAACGTGCACGACCCTGGCCACAAAAGTTTTTGTAAATTTGAACCATTTCGTTTATGTGTTGTGGTATTGATACCACGACAGTTTACAGCACAAATTTTTGTATAGTAAGTAAAGGGATGATAGGGATGATGATCGCATGGGTCCTGACCCGCTAGTGAACGTGCACGACCCTGGCAACAAAAGTTTTTTTTAAATTTGAACCATTTCGTTTATGTTGTGGATTGATACCACGACATTTTACAGCACAAATTTTTGTATAGTAAGTAAAGGGATGATAGAGATGATGATCGCATGGGTCCTGACCCGCTAGTGAACGTGCACGACCCTGGCCACAAAAGTTTTTGTAAATTTGAACCATTTCGTTTGTGTCTTGTGGTATTGATACCACGACATTTACAGCACAAATTTTTGTATAGTAAATAAAGGGATGATAGGGATGATGATCGCATGGGTCCTGACCCACTAGTGAACGTGCACGACCCTGACCACAAAAGTTTTGTAAATTTGAACCATTTCGTTTATGTGTTGTGGTATTGATACCACGACATTTTACAGCACAAATTTCTGTATAGTAAGTAAAGTGATGATAGGGATGATGATCACATGGGTCCTGACCCGCTAATGAACGTGCACGACCCTGGCCACAAAAGTTTTTGTAAATTTGAACCATTTCGTTTATGTGTTGTGGTATTGATATCACGACATTTTACAGCACAAATTTTTGTATAGTAAGTAAAGGGATGATAGGGATGATGATCGCATGGGTCCTGACTCGCTAGTGAACGTGCACGACCCTGACCACAAAAGTTTTTGTAAATTTGAACCTTTTTGTTTATGTGTTGTGGTATTGATACCACGACATTTTAAAGCACAAATTTTTGTATAGTAAGTAAAGGGATGATAGGGATGATGATCGCATGGGTCCTGACCCGCTAATGAACGTGCACGACCCTGGCCACAAAAGTTTTTGTAAATTTGAACCATTTCTTTTATGTGTTGTGGTATTGATACCACGACATTTTACAGTACAAATTTTTGTATAGTAAGTAAACGGATGATAGGGATGATGATCGCATGGGTCCTGACCCGCTAGTGAAAGTGCACGACCCTGGGCACAAAAGTTTTTGTAAATTTGAACCATTTCGTTTGTGTGTTGTGGTATTGATACCACGACATTTTACAGCACAAATTTTGTATAGTAAGTAAAGGGGTGATAGGGATGATGATCGCATGGGTCCTGACCCGCTAGTGAACGTGCACGACCCTGGCCACAAAATTATTTTAAAATTTGAACCATTTCGTTTATGTGTTGTGGTATTGATACCACGACATTTTACAGCACAAATTTTTGTATAGAAAGTAAAGGGATGATAGAGATGATGATCGCATGGCTCCTGACCCGCTAGTGAACGTGCACGACCCTGGCCACAAAAGTTTTTGTAAATTTGAACCATTTCGTTTATGTGTTGTGGTATTGATACCACGACATTTTACAGCACAAATTTCTGTATAGTAAGTAAAGTGATGATAGGGATGATGATCACATGGGTCCTGACCCGCTAATGAACGTGCACGACCCTGGCCACAAAAGTTTTGTAAATTGAACCATTTCGTTTATGTGTTGTGGTATTGATACCACGACAGTTTACAGCACAAATTTTTGTATAGTAAGTAAAGGGATGATAGGGATGATGATCGCATGGGTCCTGACCCGCTAGTGAAAGTGCACGACCCTGGCAACAAAAGTTTTTTTTAAATTTGAACCATTTCGTTTATGTGTTGTGGTATTGATACCACGACATTTTACAGCACAAATTTTTGTATAGTAAGTAAAGGGATGATAGAGATGATGATCGCATGGGTCCTGACCCGCTAGTGAACGTGCACGACCCTGACCACAAAAGTTTTTGTAAATTTGAACCATTTCGTTTATGTGTTGTGGTATTGGTACCACGACATTTTACAGCACAAATTTTTGTATAGTAAGTAAAGGGATGATAGGGATGATGATCGCATGGGTCCTGACCCACTAGTGAACGTGCACGACCCTGGCCAAAAAAGTTTTGTAAATTTGAACCATTTCGTTTATGTGTTGTGGTATTGATACCACGACATTTTACAGCACAAATTTTTGTATAGTAAGTAAAGGGATGATAAGGATGATAATCGCATGGGTACTGACCCACTTGTGAACGTGCACGACCCTGGCCACAAAAGTTTTTGTAAATTTGAACCATTTCGTTTATGTGTTGTGGTATTGATACCACGACATTTTACAGCACAAAATTTTGTATAGTAAGTAAAGAGATGATAGGGATGATGATCGCATTGGTCCTGACCCGCTAGTGAACGTGCACGACCTGGCCACAAAAGTTTTTAAATTTGAACCATTTCGTTTATGTGTTGTGGTATTGATACCACGACAGTTTACAGCACAAATTTTTGTATAGTAAGTAAAGGGATGATAGGGATGATGATCGCATGGGTCCTGACCCGCTAGTGAACGTGCACGACCCTGGCAACAAAAGTTTTTTTAAATTTGAACCATTTCGTTTATGTGTTGTGGTATTGATACCACGACATTTTACAGCACAAATTTTTGTATAGTAAGTAAAGGGATGATAGAGATGATGATCGCATGGTCCTGACCCGCTAGTGAACGTGCACGACCCTGGCCACAAAAGTTTTTGTAAATTTGAACCATTCGTTTGTGTCTTGTGGTATTGATACCACGACATTTTACAGCACAAATTTTTGTATAGTAAATAAAGGGATGATAGGGATGATGATCGCATGGGTCCTGACCCACTAGTGAACGTGCACGACCCTGACCACAAAAGTTTTTGTAAATTTGAACCATTTCGTTTATGTGTTGTGGTATTGATACCACGACATTTTACAGCACAAATTTCTGTATAGTAAGTAAAGTGATGATAGGGATGATGATCGCATGGGTCCTGACCCGCTAATGAACGTGCACGACCCTGGCCACAAAAGTTTTTGTAAATTTGAACCATTTCGTTTATGTGTTGTGGTATTGATATCACGATATTTTACAGCACAAATTTTTGTATAGTAAGTAAAGGGATGATAGGGATGATGATCGCATGGGTCCTGACTCGCTAGTGAACGTGCACGACCCTGACCACAAAAGTTTTTGTAAATTTGAACCTTTTTGTTTATGTGTTGTGGTATTGATACCACGACATTTTAAAGCACAAATTTTTGTATAGTAAGTAAAGGGATGATAGGGATGATGATCGCATGGGTCCTGACCCGCTAATGAACGTGCACGACCCTGGCCACAAAAGTTTTTGTAAATTTAACCATTTCGTTTATGTGTTGTGGTATTGATACCACGACATTTTAAAGCACAAATTTTTGTATAGTAAGTAAAGGGATGATAGGGATGATGATCGCATGGGTCCTGATCCGCAACTGAACGTGCACGACCCTGGCCACAAAAGTTTTTGTAAATTTGAACCATTTCGTTTATGTGTTGTGGTATTGATACCACGACAGTTTACAGCACAAATTTTTGTATAGTAAGTAAAGGGATGATAGGGATGATGATCGCATGGGTCCTGACCCGCTAGTGAACGTGCACGACCCTGGCAAGAAAAGTTTTTTTAAATTTGAACCATTTCGTTTATGTGTTGTGGTATTGATACCACGACATTTTACAGCACAAATTTTTGTATAGTAAGTAAAGGGATGATAGAGATGATGATCGCATGGGTCCTGACCCGCTAGTGAACGTGCACGACCCTGGCCACAAAAGTTTTTGTAAATTTGAACCATTTCGTTTGTGTCTTGTGGTATTGATACCACGACATTTTACAGCACAAATTTTTGTATAGTAAATAAAGGGATGATAGGGATGATGATCGCATGGGTCCTGACCCACTAGTGAACGTGCACGACCCTGACCACAAAAGTTTTTGTAAATTTGAACCATTTCGTTTATGTGTTGTGGTATTGATACCACGACATTTTACAGCACAAATTTCTGTATAGTAAGTAAAGTGATGATAGGGATGATGATCACATGGGTCCTGACCCGCTAATGAACGTGCACGACCCTGGCCACAAAAGTTTTTGTAAATTTGAACCATTTCGTTTATGTGTTGTGGTATTGATATCACGATATTTTACAGCACAAATTTTTGTATAGTAAGTAAAGGGATGATAGGGATGATGATCGCATGGGTCCTGACTCGCTAGTGAACGTGCACGACCCTGACCACAAAAGTTTTTGTAAATTTGAACCTTTTTGTTTATGTGTTGTGGTATTGATACCACGACATTTTAAAGCACAAATTTTTGTATAGTAAGTAAAGGGATGATAGGGATGATGATCGCATGGGTCCTGACCCGCTAATGAACGTGCACGACCCTGGCCACAAAAGTTTTTGTAAATTTGAACCATTTCGTTTATGTGTTGTGGTATTGATACCACGACATTTTACAGTACAAATTTTTGTATAGTAAGTAAACGGATGATAGGGATGATGATCGCATGGGTCCTGACCCGCTAGTGAAAGTGCACGACCCTGGGCACAAAAGTTTTTGTAAATTTGAACCATTTCGTTTATGTGTTGTGGTATTGATACCACGACATTTTACAGCACAAATTTTTGTATAGTAAGTAAAGGGGTGATAGGGATGATGATCGCATGGGTCCTGACCCGCTAGTGAACGTGCACGACCCTGGCCACAAAATTATTTTAAAATTTGAACCATTTCGTTTATGTGTTGTGGTATTGATACCACGACATTTTACAGCACAAATTTTTGTATAGAAAGTAAAGGGATGATAGAGATGATGATCGCATGGCTCCTGACCCGCTAGTGAACGTGCACGACTCTGGCCACAAAAGTTTTTGTAAATTTGAACCATTTCGTTTATGTGTTGTGGTATTGATACCACGACATTTTACAGCACAAATTTTTGTATAGTAAGTAAAGGGGTGATAGGGATGATGATCGCATGGGTCCTGACCCGCTAGTGAACGTACACGACCCTGGCCACAAAATTATTTTAAAATTTGGACCATTTCGTTTATGTGTCCTGGTATTGATACCACGACATTTTACAGCACAAATTTTTGTATAGTAAGTAAAGGGGTGATAGGGATGATGATCGCATGGGTCCTGACCCGCTAGTGAACGTGCACGACCCTGGCCACAAAAGTTTTTGTAAATTTGAACCATTTCGTTTATGTGTTTTGGTATTGATACCACGACATTTTACAGCACAAATTTTTGTATAGTAAGTAAAGGGATGATAGGGATGATGATCGCATGGGTCCTGACCCGCTAGTGAACGTGCACGACCATGGCCACAAAAGTTTTTGTAAATTTGAACCATTTCGTTTATGTGTTGTGGTATTGATACCACGACATTTTACAGCACAAATTTTTGTATAGTAAGTAAAGGGATGATAGAGATGATAATCGCATGGGTCCTGACCCGCTAGTGAACGTGCACGACTCTGGCCACAAAAGTTTTTGTAAATTTCAACCATTTCGTTTATGTGTTGTGGTATTGGTACCACGACATTTTACAGCACAAATTTTTGTATAGTAAGTAAAGGGATGATAGGGATGATGATCGCATGGGTCCTGACCCACTAGTGAACGTGCACGACCCTGGCCACAAAAGTTTTTGTAAATTTGAACCATTTCGTTTATGTGTTGTGGTATTGATACCACGACATTTTACAGCACAAATTTTTGTATAGTAAGTAAAGGGATGATAGGGATGATAATCGCATGGGTCCTCACCCGCTAGTGAACGTGCACGACCCTGGGCACAAAAGTTTTTGTAATTTTGAACCATTTCGTTTATGTGTTGTGGTATTGATACCACGACATTTTACAGCACAAATTTTTGTATAGTAAGTAAAGAGATGATAGGGATGATGATCGCATGGGTCCTGACCCGCTAGTGAACGTGCACGACCCTGGCCACAAAAGTTTTTGTAAATTTGAACCATTTCGTTTGTGTTGTGGTATTGATACCACGACATTTTACAGCACAAATTTTTGTATAGTAAGTAAAGGGATGATAGGTATGATGATCGCATGGGTCCTGACCCGCTAGTGAACGTGCACGACCCTGGCAACAAAATTATTTTAAAATTTGAACCATTTCGTTTATGTGTTGTGGTATTGATACCACGACATTTTACAGCACAAATTTTTGTATAGTAAGTAAAGGGATGATAGAGATGATGATCGCATGGGTCCTGACCCGCTAGTGAACGTGCACGACCCTGGCCACAAAAGTTTTTTAAATTTGAACCATTTCGTTTATGTGTTGTGGTATTGATACCACGACAGTTTACAGCACAAATTTTTGTATAGTAAGTAAAGGGATGATAGGGATGATGATCGCATGGGTCCTGACCCGCTAGTGAACGTGCACGACCCTGGCAACAAAAGTTTTTTTAAATTTGAACCATTTCGTTTATGTGTTGTGGTATTGATACCACGACATTTTACAGCACAAATTTTTGTATAGTAAGTAAAGGGATGATAGAGATGATGATCGCATGGGTCCTGACCCGCTAGTGAACGTGCACGACCCTGGCCACAAAAGTTTTTGTAAATTTGAACCATTTCGTTTGTGTCTTGTGGTATTGATACCACGACATTTTACAGCACAAATTTTTGTATAGTAAATAAAGGGATGATAGGGATGATGATCGCATGGGTCCTGACCCACTAGTGAACGTGCACGACCCTGACCACAAAAGTTTTTGTAAATTTGAACCATTTCGTTTATGTGTTGTGGTATTGATACCACGACATTTTACAGCACAAATTTCTGTATAGTAAGTAAAGTGATGATAGGGATGATGATCGCATGGGTCCTGACCCGCTAATGAACGTGCACGACCCTGGCCACAAAAGTTTTTGTAAATTTGAACCATTTCGTTTATGTGTTGTGGTATTGATATCACGATATTTTACAGCACAAATTTTTGTATAGTAAGTAAAGGGATGATAGGGATGATGATCGCATGGGTCCTGACTCGCTAGTGAACGTGCACGACCCTGACCACAAAAGTTTTTGTAAATTTGAACCTTTTTGTTTATGTGTTGTGGTATTGATACCACGACATTTTAAAGCACAAATTTTTGTATAGTAAGTAAAGGGATGATAGGGATGATGATCGCATGGGTCCTGACCCGCTAATGAACGTGCACGACCCTGGCCACAAAAGTTTTTGTAAATTTAACCATTTCGTTTATGTGTTGTGGTATTGATACCACGACATTTTAAAGCACAAATTTTTGTATAGTAAGTAAAGGGATGATAGGGATGATGATCGCATGGGTCCTGATCCGCTAATGAACGTGCACGACCCTGGCCACAAAAGTTTTTGTAAATTTGAACCATTTCGTTTATGTGTTGTGGTATTGATACCACGACAGTTTACAGCACAAATTTTTGTATAGTAAGTAAAGGGATGATAGGGATGATGATCGCATGGGTCCTGACCCGCTAGTGAACGTGCACGACCCTGGCAACAAAAGTTTTTTTTTAAATTTGAACCATTTCGTTTATGTGTTGTGGTATTGATACCACGACATTTTACAGCACAAATTTTTGTATAGTAAGTAAAGGGATGATAGAGATGATGATCGCATGGGTCCTGACCCGCTAGTGAACGTGCACGACCCTGGCCACAAAAGTTTTTGTAAATTTGAACCATTTCGTTTGTGTCTTGTGGTATTGATACCACGACATTTTACAGCACAAATTTTTGTATAGTAAATAAAGGGATGATAGGGATGATGATCGCATGGGTCCTGACCCACTAGTGAACGTGCACGACCCTGACCACAAAAGTTTTTGTAAATTTGAACCATTTCGTTTATGTGTTGTGGTATTGATACCACGACATTTTACAGCACAAATTTCTGTATAGTAAGTAAAGTGATGATAGGGATGATGATCACATGGGTCCTGACCCGCTAATGAACGTGCACGACAATGGCCACAAAAGTTTTTGTAAATTTGAACCATTTCGTTTATGTGTTGTGGTATTGATATCACGACATTTTACAGCACAAATTTTTGTATAGTAAGTAAAGGGATGATAGGGATGATGATCGCATGGGTCCTGACTCGCTAGTGAACGTGCACGACCCTGACCACAAAAGTTTTTGTAAATTTGAACCTTTTTGTTTATGTGTTGTGGTATTGATACCACGACATTTTAAAGCACAAATTTTGTATAGTAAGTAAAGGGATGATAGGGATGATGATCGCATGGGTCCTGACCCGCTAATGAACGTGCACGACCCTGGCCACAAAAGTTTTTGTAAATTTGAACCATTTCTTTTATGTGTTGTGGTATTGATACCACGACATTTTACAGTACAAATTTTTGTATAGTAAGTAAACGGATGATAGGGATGATGATCGCATGGGTCCTGACCCGCTAGTGAAAGTGCACGACCCTGGGCACAAAAGTTTTTGTAAATTTGAACCATTTCGTTTGTGTGTTGTGGTATTGATACCACGACATTTTACAGCACAAATTTTTGTATAGTAAGTAAAGGGGTGATAGGATGATGATCGCATGGGTCCTGACCCGCTAGTGAACGTGCACGACCCCTGGCCACAAAATTATTTTAAAATTTGAACCATTTCGTTTATGTGTTGTGGTATTGATACCACGACATTTTACAGCACAAATTTTTGTATAGAAAGTAAAGGGATGATAGAGATGATGATCGCATGGCTCCTGACCCGCTAGTGAACGTGCACGACCCTGGCCACAAAAGTTTTTGTAAATTTGAACCGTTTCGTTTATGTGTTGTGGTATTGATACCACGACATTTTACAGCACAAATTTCTGTATAGTAAGTAAAGTGATGATAGGGATGATGATCACATGGGTCCTGACCCGCTAATGAACGTGCACGACCCTGGCCACAAAAGTTTTTGTAAATTTGAACCATTTCGTTTATGTGTTGTGGTATTGATACCACGACAGTTTACAGCACAAATTTTTGTATAGTAAGTAAAGGGATGATAGGGATGATGATCGCATGGGTCCTGACCCGCTAGTGAACGTGCACGACCCTGGCAACAAAAGTTTTTTTTAAATTTGAACCATTTCGTTTATGTGTTGTGGTATTGATACCACGACATTTTACAGCACAAATTTTTGTATAGTAAGTAAAGGGATGATAGAGATGATGATCGCATGGGTCCTGACCCGCTAGTGAACGTGCACGACCCTGACCACAAAAGTTTTTGTAAATTTGAACCATTTCGTTTATGTGTTGTGGTATTGGTACCACGACATTTTACAGCACAAATTTTTGTATAGTAAGTAAAGGGATGATAGGGATGATGATCGCATGGGTCCTGACCCACTAGTGAACGTGCACGACCCTGGCCAAAAAAGTTTTTGTAAATTTGAACCATTTCGTTTATGTGTTGTGGTATTGATACCACGACATTTTACAGCACAAATTTTTGTATAGTAAGTAAAGGGATGATAAGGATGATAATCGCATGGGTACTGACCCACTTGTGAACGTGCACGACCCTGGCAACAAAGTTTTTTTAAATTTGAACCATTTCGTTTATGTGTTGTGGTATTGATACCACGACATTTTACAGCACAAATTTTTGTATAGTAAGTAAAGGGATGATAGAGATGATGATCGCATGGGTCCTGACCCGCTAGTGAACGTGCACGACCCTGGCCACAAAAGTTTTTGTAAATTTGAACCATTTCGTTTGTGTCTTGTGGTATTGATACCACGACATTTTACAGCACAAATTTTTGTATAGTAAATAAAGGGATGATAGGGATGATGATCGCATGGGTCCTGACCCACTAGTGAACGTGCACGACCCTGACCACAAAAGTTTTTGTAAATTTGAACCATTTCGTTTATGTGTTGTGGTATTGATACCACGACATTTTACAGCACAAATTTCTGTATAGTAAGTAAAGTGATGATAGGGATGATGATCGCATGGGTCCTGACCCGCTAATGAACGTGCACGACCCTGGCCACAAAAGTTTTTGTAAATTTGAACCATTTCGTTTATGTGTTGTGGTATTGATATCACGATATTTTACAGCACAAATTTTTGTATAGTAAGTAAAGGGATGATAGGGATGATGATCGCATGGGTCCTGACTCGCTAGTGAACGTGCACGACCCTGACCACAAAAGTTTTTGTAAATTTGAACCTTTTTGTTTATGTGTTGTGGTATTGATACCACGACATTTTAAAGCACAAATTTTTGTATAGTAAGTAAAGGGATGATAGGGATGATGATCGCATGGGTCCTGACCCGCTAATGAACGTGCACGACCCTGGCCACAAAAGTTTTTGTAAATTTAACCATTTCGTTTATGTGTTGTGGTATTGATACCACGACATTTTAAAGCACAAATTTTTGTATAGTAAGTAAAGGGATGATAGGGATGATGATCGCATGGGTCCTGATCCGCAACTGAACGTGCACGACCCTGGCCACAAAAGTTTTTGTAAATTTGAACCATTTCGTTTATGTGTTGTGGTATTGATACCACGACAGTTTACAGCACAAATTTTTGTATAGTAAGTAAAGGGATGATAGGGATGATGATCGCATGGGTCCTGACCCGCTAGTGAACGTGCACGACCCTGGCAAGAAAAGTTTTTTTAAATTTGAACCATTTCGTTTATGTGTTGTGGTATTGATACCACGACATTTTACAGCACAAATTTTTGTATAGTAAGTAAAGGGATGATAGAGATGATGATCGCATGGGTCCTGACCCGCTAGTGAACGTGCACGACCCTGGCCACAAAAGTTTTTGTAAATTTGAACCATTTCGTTTGTGTCTTGTGGTATTGATACCACGACATTTTACAGCACAAATTTTTGTATAGTAAATAAAGGGATGATAGGGATGATGATCGCATGGGTCCTGACCCACTAGTGAACGTGCACGACCCTGACCACAAAAGTTTTTGTAAATTTGAACCATTTCGTTTATGTGTTGTGGTATTGATACCACGACATTTTACAGCACAAATTTCTGTATAGTAAGTAAAGTGATGATAGGGATGATGATCACATGGGTCCTGACCCGCTAATGAACGTGCACGACCCTGGCCACAAAAGTTTTTGTAAATTTGAACCATTTCGTTTATGTGTTGTGGTATTGATATCACGATATTTTACAGCACAAATTTTTGTATAGTAAGTAAAGGGATGATAGGGATGATGATCGCATGGGTCCTGACTCGCTAGTGAACGTGCACGACCCTGACCACAAAAGTTTTTGTAAATTTGAACCTTTTTGTTTATGTGTTGTGGTATTGATACCACGACATTTTAAAGCACAAATTTTTGTATAGTAAGTAAAGGGATGATAGGGATGATGATCGCATGGGTCCTGACCCGCTAATGAACGTGCACGACCCTGGCCACAAAAGTTTTTGTAAATTTGAACCATTTCGTTTATGTGTTGTGGTATTGATACCACGACATTTTACAGTACAAATTTTTGTATAGTAAGTAAACGGATGATAGGGATGATGATCGCATGGGTCCTGACCCGCTAGTGAAAGTGCACGACCCTGGGCAAAAAAGTTTTTGTAAATTTGAACCATTTCGTTTATGTGTTGTGGTATTGATACCACGACATTTTACAGCACAAATTTTTGTATAGTAAGTAAAGGGGTGATAGGGATGATGATCGCATGGGTCCTGACCCGCTAGTGAACGTGCACGACCCTGGCCACAAAATTATTTTAAAATTTGAACCATTTCGTTTATGTGTTGTGGTATTGATACCACGACATTTTACAGCACAAATTTTTGTATAGAAAGTAAAGGGATGATAGAGATGATGATCGCATGGCTCCTGACCCGCTAGTGAACGTGCACGACTCTGGCCACAAAAGTTTTTGTAAATTTGAACCATTTCGTTTATGTGTTGTGGTATTGATACCACGACATTTTACAGCACAAATTTTTGTATAGTAAGTAAAGGGGTGATAGGGATGATGATCGCATGGGTCCTGACCCGCTAGTGAACGTACACGACCCTGGCCACAAAATTATTTTAAAATTTGGACCATTTCGTTTATGTGTCCTGGTATTGATACCACGACATTTTACAGCACAAATTTTTGTATAGTAAGTAAAGGGACGATAGAGATGATGATCGCATGGGTCCTGACCCGCTAGTGAACGTGCACGACCCTGGCCACAAAAGTTTTTGTAAATTTGAACCATTTCGTTTATGTGTTTTGGTATTGATACCACGACATTTTACAGCACAAATTTTTGTATAGTAAGTAAAGGGATGATAGGGATGATGATCGCATGGGTCCTGACCCGCTAGTGAACGTGCACGACCATGGCCACAAAAGTTTTTGTAAATTTGAACCATTTCGTTTATGTGTTGTGGTATTGATACCACGACATTTTACAGCACAAATTTTTGTATAGTAAGTAAAGGGATGATAGAGATGATAATCGCATGGGTCCTGACCCGCTAGTGAACGTGCACGACTCTGGCCACAAAAGTTTTTGTAAATTTCAACCATTTCGTTTATGTGTTGTGGTATTGGTACCACGACATTTTACAGCACAAATTTTTGTATAGTAAGTAAAGGGATGATAGGGATGATGATCGCATGGGTCCTGACCCACTAGTGAACGTGCACGACCCTGGCCACAAAAGTTTTTGTAAATTTGAACCATTTCGTTTATGTGTTGTGGTATTGATACCACGACATTTTACAGCACAAATTTTTGTATAGTAAGTAAAGGGATGATAGGGATGATAATCGCATGGGTCCTCACCCGCTAGTGAACGTGCACGACCCTGGGCACAAAAGTTTTTGTAATTTTGAACCATTTCGTTTATGTGTTGTGGTATTGATACCACGACATTTTACAGCACAAATTTTTGTATAGTAAGTAAAGAGATGATAGGGATGATGATCGCATGGGTCCTGACCCGCTAGTGAACGTGCACGACCCTGGCCACAAAAGTTTTTGTAAATTTGAACCATTTCGTTTGTGTTGTGGTATTGATACCACGACATTTTACAGCACAAATTTTTGTATAGTAAGTAAAGGGATGATAGGGATGATGATCGCATGGGTCCTGACCCGCTAGTGAACGTGCACGACCCTGGCAACAAAATTATTTTAAAATTTGAACCATTTCGTTTATGTGTTGTGGTATTGATACCACGACATTTTACAGCACAAATTTTTGTATAGTAAGTAAAGGGATGATAGAGATGATGATCGCATGGGTCCTGACCCGCTAGTGAACGTGCACGACCCTGGCCACAAAAGTTTTTGTAAATTTGAACGATTTCGTTTATGTGTTGTGGTATTGATACCACGACATTTTACAGCACAAATTTTTGTATAGTAAGTAAAGGGATGATAGGGATGATGATCGCATGGGTCCTGATCCGCTAGTGAACGTGCACGACCCTGGCCACAAAAGTTTTTGTAAATTTGAACCATTTCGTTTATGTGTTGTGGTATTGATACCACGACATTTTACAGCACAAATTTTTGTATAGTAAGTAAAGGGATGATAGGGATGAAGATCGCATGGGTCCTGACCCGCTAGTGAACGTGCACGACCCTGGCCACAAAAGTTTTTGGAAATTTGAACCATTTCGTTTACGTGTTGTGGTATTGATACCACGACATTTTACAGCACAAATTTTTGTATAGTAAGTAAAGGGATGATAGGGATGATGATCGCATGGGCCCTGACCTGCTAATGAACGTGCACGACCCTGGCCATAAAAGTTTTTGTAAATTTGAACCATTTCGTTTATGTGTTGTGGTATTGATACCAGGACATTTTACAGCACAAATTTTTGTATAGTAAGTAAAGGGATGATAGGGATGATGATCGCATGGGTCCTGACCCACTAGTGAACGTGCACGACCCTGGCCACAAAAGTTTTTGTAAATTTGAACCATTTCGTTTATGTGTTGTGGTATTGATACCACGACATTTTACAGCACAAATTTTTGTATAGTAAGTAAAGGGATGATAGGGATGATGATCGCATGGGTCCTGACCCGCTAGTGAACGTGCACGACCCTGGCCACAAAAGTTTTTGTAAATTTGAACCATTTCGTTTATGTCTTTTGGTATTGATACCATGACATTTAGCACACAAAATTTTGCATATTATGTAGAGGGATGATAGGGATTATGATTGCATGGGTCCTTTTGAGCGTGGAGTAAGCTTGCTATTGGATTTTGTTTTTCTACCTTTTAACTTTGTAGTGCTTGCAACCCTGTGTAATGTGTGGATGACCTTGAACGTCCTTAGTTTTGTGGCTGGATTTTGTGGCTAAGATGGGCGAGGTTATTTTATATAGCTTTGTACATATCCTTCTAATCTAACTATATTAGCAATAATTTCTTCTTTTGCTTTTTTCACACATGATTCTTTTGAAATTAACCTTCAACATTGAAATCCATCTAGAAAAAAAAATCTACCCATAACATCTTATAGCAAATAGTTTCATCTGCTTTTTCTGTTAAGCTGTAGTTTAAAATTAACCATGTGACAAAATGTACGTATTGTTCGTTTGAATATTACTCTATTCAATATTACATTCAGCGTAGTAACGTGAAATGAATTTTTACAGAGCAAGCATTAGTATTTTGAGCCTTCTGAAAACTAGTTATATTTAGCAGAAGATAAACGATAGGTATGTTTGACACTTAACAGTATACAGTTAAAGCTGCTTACTCACGCCTTCATGATTCGTGATTTCAATATTTGGATTGAAAATAATTGAGACCAATCTCTGCACTTGCGGATAACAATTTCATTATTGGTGAATTAAAACTGTCTCAAATTCATTCATTGCTATATATATATATATATATATATATATATATATATATATATATATATATATATATATATATATATAGGTACCTTTTTAACGGTAAAAAAAGAAGGAAAAAACAAAGCATTTGGTTCCAATCTACAAAATGACAAGTTAGAAATCTACCTTTGCGCCCGAACCGTTAAGAGGGTACTATTCCCACTCTTAGGGAAGTGGAGAAACTAGAAAGCAGTAAGTCTTTGATTATTGCCAATTGCGAAAAGATAGTATTACCAATTTACACGTTTTATATAAAAAAGATAAATGTAGTTTCAATGTTCTTGATTTTGCTTTTAGGATACATGTAGGGATGCGCACGAGACGAGTCGAGACAGGATTTTCCTGGCCAAATTCGAGTCGAGACACGGCTGTTCCAATAGAAAAATATATACTTTTCGAGTCAAGACATCACTTTTACAGCACATTTTCGAGTCGAGACAGTCACAAATCTTGTCTCATGCACATCCCTAGATACATGGTAAATGAAATGAATTAATAAAGAAGTAATTAATGGAAAGTGAAATTGGAGGAAAGACAAAACCCTGAGAAAAGCCACGCATTCAGTGTTGTTCAACAGTTTTGTGAACAGAATACCGGCAAGTAGAGGAAAGAGATCAAGCTCCCAAGTTCAAAATGTGGAGTGTGAAAATTCAAAATTCACCTCTGTTCACTAGAAAATGCATCGGCACGATGCAGGATTGAAGCAGGAATATTAAATGCTTCATTTTTTAAAAGCACTTACGATCCTTAGGCACGTAGGTAAAAAAAAAAAAAAAAAGAAAGAAAGAAAGAAAAAGAAAAGAAAAAAATCAGGAAACTGGTATTCTCTTCGACCACTTCTGTCCCCGCAAACTTTCAGTTGTTTGTTGGTATGTATATATGAATGTAAGGCGAACTGAAATAAGACCCCCGAAAATGATGTAGGGTCCCTTCGTCTTAGTGTTCTGACTAGAGTCTAGTGCATTTTACATAAAATTTCACGAGCTTGTTCCCTGATAGAAAAACTCAATGCTCTTCCTAAAAACTCAATTATTTTTAAATTAGCTAATAAACTGAAAACTCTAATTATTTTAAATAATTGAGTTTAAAAAACTAAATATATATTTTAAATTAGGTAATTAACTACATTTTCTTTTCTACAGGAGAGCTCCTCCGTGGCTAAGCGGTTAGCGTACGCGCCTTTGGCGGGGGGAGACCCGGGTTCGATTCCCGGCGGGAGCTCAGGTGGTTCGGATTCCACGTTAATCAGTAGGTCCACGTCTCATATAGCCTCGCTGCTGAAAGGGACGCTAAACTAAAATCAACTCAACTCTTTTCTACAGGGAAATCTCATGTTATGCATCGTATCACTGCGCAGAACAAAATTAGCAATGCACGGAGGTGGTGGCCAGAAATTAAAAAACAAAAATCGCACTTTTCAGGCTAAGGAAAACGCATGCTTAAGCAAGCGAATGATGATAAAATAATCGGTAGAATGAGAATATAGGAGAAAACGGAAGTGCCCCTAGAAAAAGCACGGACACTATGTCGTATACCTCGAACTTATTGTGTTGATTTATTGCTCATAAAATAAGGTAAACAAACAATAAACTTAATTGGAAAGCGGTTATATAAATGAAAATAACACAAATTGAATCTCTCCAAGATTTTATAGTTTAGTGTTACTGAGATGCATATTATTACTTAAATATTATAGAAAGGAAGACCTTTTTAGCCAATTGAAAATAGTTCTTTTCTTAATGATTATAGCTAATCATGAGTGCATTTAATAGTAATGCTCGTGCATAGTCATAACGAATGTTGTTTACTTGCTCTTAGTATCAGGAGGAACTGCCGTTGATATATAAAGCACGAATTCAAAGCTAAAAGGGTCAGTTACATTTGAACAACCATAGAAGTAACAATGGTTTCCCGAGGAAACTTAAGAATTTTCTTCATTGTTATTGTCATAGCGTTTACAAACGCTGAAGACGTAAACGAAACTACCAATGAAATTTCAGAAAAGCAAATGGTAGACTGTTTACAGGCAGCAGACTTTCAGTGTATGAAACTTCGAGCGTTAGCAGACACCTACAAATTGCTAGAATCAAAATCCGTGGAAGTAGCGGACGGTGTAAAACTAGAATATTCAGGAGACATGTCTAAAGCAAGTTTGGAATCATCCAGAGCTCTCACAGACAAAGACTCCAGCAGTCTTTTGTCCAGTGTATTTCCTAAACTGTTTAAAGATTTAACACTTAAATTTAACATATTTCCTGGTGGTAATTTTGTCATATCTAAGAGCAACAAGGAAAATGGACTCGTTGATATGTCAATCGAAGTTGATGAACCATTTGTTGAAGGACGTAAGTAGAAATTTTACTAACAATCTAAAAAAAAACTATTTATTTAATTAGGAAATTTTTCATATTTCTTTAAAATTAGTTCATTATTTATCTAGAATTTTTTAGTATCTACAGCTTTTAGTAAAAAGAAGCTGATTTAAGTCTTGACAATTCGGAGAGACGGAATTTAACAGATCTCTGCATCATACCAAATTTTCTGTACCAGGCTACGTACAGGTTCATTACTTATCTATGACCAATCTGTCAGCGCCGTGCCTTGGGGGAGGAGCGAGCGGAGCGGCGGCCCCGAGCGCCGGAGTAAAGTTCCGCAAAATTCGAGAGGAAATAAGAAAAGTAAAGAAAGAAGGAAAAAGAGAAAGGAAAAATTACTTGGAATATTTTAGATCAACAGCAGTATTTTTCAATCTAATATTTAATTTGGCCAGGTCCAGATTTATGCTTGTGCACATACATAAAATGGAAAGAAAAAAGCAATAAAAAGCGCTTAAAATCAAGGAGAAGCAGGGTTTATTTTTGAAAATTTTCTTGCGCTTCACGGCTGGTCTGTCGACCTCCCTCCTATGCACCGTTGTGTTGTCGTATACTCTCGCCCCAGGCTCTGATTTTCCACAGCATGGCACTGCAATCTGTACAATCACAAGTAAACGAAAATCATGTGCTTTAAATCATAAACTTTTTGAAAAAATTTCTATCTTCAGCTTATTACAGGCCGGACCTGTAATATAATTTTTATGGAGGCGAGATAATGTGGTGAGTAACGGTCCAGACTCTGAGAGTTAATATTACGTAAAAAAATCTATACCTTGTGGTCTGGTAGAATAGGGATTAATCGATAAGCTGATGATTAGAGTCCTATTTACTTACTTTAAAAGTATCGGTAAGAAATATTCGTACCATCATTATTTACTTATGCAGATACGTACATTTTAATACAACTTTATTACACAATAAACTTACTGAACTAACTGACAAATAAGTAACACTGTATTACATTTTAGGTGGGAAAAAGAAGAAAATGATGATGACGTCCCTGATGATGTTTGGAGGTCTGTACACAACTTTGATTACTCTTGGATTGGTGGCTGTCAAATTTCTCGCCTTCAAAGGTTTGCTTGTTGGAAAAATAGCCCTGGTATTAGCTGCTCTCAGTGGACTATCAAAGGTTCTCAACCCAAACCAAGCAAATGTCAACCAACGATATGGCTATGATAACAATTTGGACAAGAGCTTTGCTCTTCCTAACAGACCGTTGTGAGGTAAGCATTTTGATTTGAAGCATTGGTAGATTTTGCTGCTTTTTTTTTTTTTTTTTTTTTTACTTAAGGGATGCAACTAGTTTTCCCTAGGTTTTATATATTATTAAGTTAATAAATAATTGAAAAAGAAAGACGACATTGCTTTAAAAAAAGCCTGATATAACCTGCTAAATGCAACTGAATAAAGTACGAGGGAATTTTCAAAAAAATTCGGTTTGACATTTTAAATATTGCGCCATTGATAATAAGCCGTACACAGATATGGTGCCATCTCTGGAAGAAATTATGTACCAATTTGAACTGGTTAGCCGGTATTGCCAGAATTGCAATGCTAAAATTAGGACTCTTTTGACATAATCAGACATCAAAAATTTCACTGGGCGGCAACTGGCAAATATGTCACGTCCAGTGAATATCGCAATATCCAGGAAGTAGCTTCTATGCGGGACAAAACGTTTTTTATAGGGCAAACTTATGTAACTTATTATATTTGTTGGCCACATTAACTTTTGTGCTGTGTGAGACGTTCTGGAAAAAAAAATAACTAGTAGTAGATTTAATGCCATTTTACATTACAATTGGATCATTTCACATTATTTTTTTTTTTTTATGGTTTCCATTGTTTAAATGGGTCTTTGCTCTACGCTGAATATTCACATTTTTTATGTTAGTAATAATTTAAAGACCAATTGCAATTTCAAAAATGTAGGAAGTGAGGCAGATAGTATCACACAGTGCTAACAATAATAAGCAGTAGAAAGAACGCAAACAAATGCATGGGTTGGTAAACAATTGAATTGCTTTTATAAAGAATTTCTTGCTTTCAGTCAACATTTAGTTTATTCCTTGAAATCTACAATTTATCAGAGAAAATTATTTATTGTATTCTACTATTCCTTAATATTGATGGATATCTGTCCAGCGTTACAATTTAATTTCAGACAGATACATTAGTTAATAAACGTTCTTTACACTTGTTGATATTTGCTTTATGTGCAACAAAGGGAACCTAGATCTAAATGAAAATGAAATCTTTGAGTTTTACGTCACACGGTTATGCCGGTTAGGCTAAAGGAGACGGTGATTATGAGAAATGAGTGAAATGGTGGAATTAAGAAAGTGGGAGGAAACGGGAGAACCCCGAGAAAACCCACGCACACGGTGTTTGTCCACCACAAAGTTCACTTGGCGGGGGCTGGGATCGAACCCAGGACCCCAGGAACCTAGATCTAGCCTCTTAACAATTCGAAACGTGACAACGGAGCATTGGTTGTATGCTTCTGGTATATTTTATATAATATGAGCGCACACTTTCACTTCTAGAGCCGAGATGACTCAGTGCAGGCACGTAGCCAGGAAGGGGGGTGTCCGAGGGGTCCGGACTCCCCCTTCGAGACCGGAAATGAAAAAAAATTAAGGAAGGATTAAACAAAATAAAACGAGAAAAAGAAGGATCAACGTTAAAAATAATAATAAAAAAAAAACTACAGGAAGCCTTTGGTTACTCTTTCTTATGAGGAGATTTGTATTATTTGCAATACATGGTGGCGAGCTAAGCGAGATATCCTGGAAGAGTCAGGGAATTTGAAATTTCGAGAAAAGTTACTGAATTCTCAGGATTTCTGCTACTACTCAGGAAGATTTTAAGCTTCCGAAAGCATAGTGCCGTTGTATAGCAACGTGGACATTTTTTATCATAATTTTTCGTCATCGCATCCTTGCATTATCAAACATGTTATTTCAAGAAAAAAATTCTACTGCTCCTTTAATCTGTCATTTGGAACCGACAGTTGTTGGCGGAATATTAAAAACAAACAAAAAAATGTGTGGATTGTTCTGTTAGCTTTTGATTCATCAGAGAAAGGAACCCAGATATTGTAAAATAGTTTACAAGACATTATTGAGTATGTAGTTTTTAATAATAGTGAATATGTACTTTTTATAATAGTTGGGGTCATAATGAAAGGAAAATTGTTATATTTGAATAAACTGAAGAAGAACGTAAATATTGTAAAATCTTCAATACTATTTTTTATTATTATTATTTTACTCGAGATTTCTTCATAGTTTTTTATTAAAATACTTGCAATTTTATTGTCCTAACAAACCAATATATGTTGATAGTAAAGTAGTTTAGATTGATCAAGCTCCTGGGCCTTCAGAATTTCATGTCAACCCCCCTCTTCCGCCGTTACGAAATCCTGGCTAAACGAACCAATATATGTTTTAGTAAAATAGTTTAGAATGATCGAGCCCCTGGTGTGATGACCACAGTATTTCATGTCACGGACCTCCCTTCACAAAATCCTGGCTACGTGCCTGCTCAGTGGTAGAGCGTTCATGTCTGATGCTTGGGATCCTTGGTTCGATCCCAGCTTGCACCAAGTGAGCTTTCTGGTGGGCAAACACCGTGCATGGGTTTTCTCGGGCTCCTCTCGTTTCCTCCCACTTTTCTATTCCACCATTTTATTCATGGCCATCATCACCTTCTCCTTTAGGATAGCCGGCATAACCGTGGGACGTAAAAATTAAAGATTTCATTTTATTTTTCACTTTCACTTCTCTGTGCGCTAGTTTATTGTACTCTTTGACAATAAATGCGTTATTCATTACTCTGCCTGAAATCAAGAAGTGTCCATTTCCATTCAAGACTTAGTCTAAGGATAAGAAGTGACGTTTTATTTTTCTTTATGCCTCCCAAGACGAAAATAAAAGAAATAAACCGTTTCGTATGTGATTATATGTGTGTGCAAAATTTGAGGGTTAAATGCAGCTATAGTCTCTCAGCACATACATTGTTTTATTATTAATAATAAAATAAAATTATGGCGTTTTGAATTCTATTACCTTTAAGTAACCATTTCCTTGTTTACAGAGTTCGTTAGTGTATGTTGAAAAGAGACAATGTCATGTGCGATCCGATTGAATGCATGCTACTTCAATACTGATGAATGATCTTATGTGTGTTTCAACAATTTCCTGCCAAACGTTGCTGTTTCTTTCCGCTATACACTTTTGAATGTAGATTGTGTGTAAGAATGTTAAAAGCTTTAATTGCCTTTATGTTTGTTTTGTTTTGTACAGTAAAAAGTGCCAGCAATTGCCAATACTTTTCTTAACACTGTAAAAAAAAAAAAAAAAAACTTTGCTCTATATTTTTCCAGTCCAGGTTCTGCTTGAACTTTTCTTTCTTGCTTCATATAAGTTCATTGTAAATATTGAAATGAATTGCTTATTATTACTATTTCTATATGGTGATCAAAATGCGTAGTTTCATTTTGCTTCTTAAGGGGGCAGACTACTAAATGTTTTTCAAAAGCTAACAATTTTTCTTTTGCCCGTTTTTCGTGAGTGAAAGGAGATAATTAAATGTAACTTACCACAATAATAGACAATGTTATTCTACACTGTAACGAGTCGCCTTGAGGACACCCCCCGGCTCGCGACTCAATGGACTCGTCCCAAGATGATGACGACTAACGAGAAGCAAGGGAGAGTAAAAAGAAACGAAAAAAAAAAGAAATATAATTACAATATGTTAGTGTTGTTTAAATCAAGCTAAATTTAACTGTTATATATATATTTATTTCCTTGTATCTTTGTCTGTTAGTTTTTTTTTAAAAAAAAAAGAAAAGAGAAATAAGGAAAGAGTAGGAGTGCGCGAAAATTAGAGTCAATATGGAAATCATTCAAATTTGCTAGCGCGTCACGTGAGGGTTCGTAGTTTCGTGGTATGTGGTTGCCTTCAGCCCGCATACTCTTTCGTGATTCACCAACCGAGACGGATCGTAAATTCGTAGTTTCTTCGGACAGGATGGAACGTGGTTTCGTAGCTGTAGTTTGTCAGCCAGCATGGATTGTTAATTCACGATTGCATGAGTGGTGACGGTTGTGGAACGAAACGTGTACAAGTCTTTGCATGGTGTCGTTGTTTGTGTCAGAGTTTAGCTGTGAAGTTAGACTGGGCCAATGAATGTATTGGGCATTACGGCAAAAAGAGTGAAAAGTGTGGGAAAAAGTGCTTAGTGATATGAGTAAGATCACAGTTTCTCAGAATCTAGTATTTCTGTTATTTTTCTTTCTTGTTCTAAGCCGAAAGATAATAGAAGTATTGGAGCCGAGGCAGGAATTGAACGGGGGACCAAAAGGAGGTCAACTTGTGCCCGTTTAGGCTTAAATGTTACGAGTTTGTTCAAATAGCCAGTGTAATCTTTTGATTACTATAACTTTAGTTGTCTGGTTATTTTGTGGAGCATTTTGCCCCAAAGGACGAACTCTATACATTTTTTTGTGGGACGTTAAATTGTGAAAAGAAAGGAAAAGAACTGAGAAACTATAGTTACTTGCTCTGAAGATTTTTTAATGCAGGAAGCTTTGCTCTTATTAAGCTCAACTGTTTATGCAAGTAACTGTTTGCACGCTGAAACTAAGTTTAGTTTGAATTTGGCGAGAGTTTTGAAAAAGGGATTTTAGACCAAGTGCCGTTTGACCAATATATTTATTCGCTTCGAGTTACATCTCAGTCAGACAACGAAGCCAATCCCGTTACCGTGACACCACAAGACAAGATAATAAGAAGAAAGAAAATTTGGGTGAGTGAATTTTTGATTTAAGTAGTATATGGGTCACTTTGTGAACAATTGCAGATTGGTTGTGGTTAAGGTCGTTTCCGCTTTGGTTAGGACGCTATTTTCATTTGCATTAAATTGCCACTGTAGGGATCTGTTTCTTAATTTAGTTAAATCCTCCCCAGATTGTAATTTAGAAATTAGTGGAATGATAATCCGGGAGTATAGATCCGAATAATTACGAAGAATATTAAGAGAACCGAGATTATTTCCTTGTGGATATGTTTATAACCTTACAGCGTGATTTTGAATCGTTAATACGTTCATATTGCATTCATTCTTGTTGAATGGTTTCCATGAAGATTCTATATCGAGCCATTAAGAGTAAATAATTGGGTTTTTGATAAGAATTAAATACTGAAGGTTCATTGTGCGATATTTTGTGCATATTTAAGGTTAGAAATTGTGGAATTAACATACATTATGTTATTATTGAAAGCATATTTGAGTCGGTACAGTCACAGTTAATAAAATAGGACTAGGTACAACTTTAGTAAAGAGTATTATAAATCGAATAGGTAGTTTATTCTAAAGAATTTTAAAAGAATAATTGAGATATTACTTTCTTAACCGAATTGATTGAAAAATCATTGAATTATTGAGTTGATTTCTCAGTTTTGTACAGTCGGTAACAAAAGTTTATGAAACGAATATTTACTAGTAAACATTGAATTTTGCTTACTGATTACAATAAAACAGTTTTCTTGAATAGTATTCTTGAATTGAAAGTTGATTGTTGAGACTGATTAACTTCAGAATTATTATTAAATATTTTGTTAATATTCGAGAAATCACCTTCAGACTTTATTTTATATTCAAGCAAATTTGGATTTGAAATTAGAATATTGAGATTGTTGTTAGGTATTACGATTAAATTAACAGCTAATATATTTGAATTAAATTATTATAAATTTTGAATTGGATTTCTTACGTATTGCTACGCGAAATATTTATCTATATATATATATATATTTTTTTTTTTATTATTATTATTGTTGTCATTGCTGCTTTGTGCATTTATATTAATCTAACGTATTAGTATATATGCACAACCAACGCTTTGAAATAAAATTTTGTTATTGAAAATTTGAAATCTGGTTGTTCAATTATTTATGTTTATTTGCATATCCTATTTATTTGTATTTGTCATTAGCATATTCACAAGGAATTTCAATCCGTCTAGTCTGATAAAGCTGCTTTGGGTTTATGTGTCTGTTCGGTCAAGACTCTTCTTTCGGGTTTGCTACTCGAGTTTAAATCGATTGTTGAATTTTTTTTTTCTAGTAGAGACTCTCGATTTGGATTCGTGTGGCGTGACTAAGGGGAAAGGGTCGTTACATAGTCACGAAAGAGTATCAACAGAAAAATTTTTTTTAGAAGGTGTCTTAATATAAGAAATATGTCTAGTCCTTATTATAACCGTAAATATAGAAATTGTTTCCAAATATTTGAGAGTAAATTATGTATTGCAATTCCCTTTAAATTTTTGCTTCTCTTATGCAAGGGTTTTGCAATTTAATAGCAATAATTGGAAATATTTGTGATTTCTTATCTCTTCTGAATTTTGAATTTTCGCAGCTAGTTTTTGGTCGATTCGATTTTCATTTGAGTAGTGTAGTAGTAGTCTTAGACTTAGCTTGTGTTTATGTTAATATTAAGTAACATTTATTATATATTACTTGTATTGTGTATATACATATTGAAATTCAGTGCAATGGAGAATCTTAGAGACCATACAGTAATTGATATTCCAGATTCCGAATATTTAACGTTGGATGCCACAGGGAATGTCGATTTAGATAGAACTTTAGAATTTGGTTCTGTTAACATGGAATTAACTCCTCCTACACAGGGTAGTTTATATATACATCAAATACCATCGCCTTTTGTAAATTTATCTAATCGATCCACCCATTCATCGAATGGTACTTTTGGTTTCAGTCGCATGGTTAACGCTACTAGTTTAGATGGTTCTAGAATGGAACAAAGACAAGTGTCCTTTGCTGAACCAATGTTAAGTGAAAATAATTCAATACCTTCCGGGAATAGTGCTGTAGGCGATGAGCGATTGCGTCATCGATACCTTAATTTAGGAAACTATTACAAAAGGGTTTCTTGTATTAGAAATTCGACTCCTCGAGTGGGTAGTAATAGAAATTTTGTAGGGAATGTCAACTCCAACTTCCGGTCAGAGGATAGAAACACCGAATCCTGTAGACCTAATGTTGTTTTTTCAAACCCAAGTTCTCATGTAGAGTCTAATCGTTTTGATTCCGATATTGAGCATAAGCTAATGTTCAAGTATACTCATATGCGATCATTGAGTTACTTAGAAAACGGGTTGCGAGACATAAAAAATGTTAACGGTAAAAACAGTATTCAGGTTTTTGAAATGCTATTCAGGTTAGAAGAGATATTAATGGATAGCAATTATTCTTTAGGAATGCTACTTTCTGTCTTGATACCTAAATGTGAAGCGGAAGTATTAAAAGTAGTAACTTCAGCACTAAATGAAAACATGAGTTGGGTAAATTTTAAGCAAAATATTTTGATGAAGTTTGTAACTCCCATTACTATACATTCGCTAATAGGAGAACGTGTTTATAGAAAACAGCGATTAACTGAATTGGTAAATGATTATGTGAAATCAATAATAGTTTCAATGTCTGTGTTGAACATGAGTATTGAGGAAGGGGATTTGGTTAAAACAATTTTGTGCGGAATGAATCCAAGCATTAGGTTCAAAATGTTGAATTATTATGTGCCATCGAATAAGTGGGAATTGTTAGATATTTCAGAGAAATTTGTTTCAAGATTTAGAGAACAAATAGAATACAATAAATATTGTGGGATTACCAAAGGCAAACCAAATATGGTATTATCAAATAATAGTTCGGTGACTCGAGATATTAAGACGAAAGATAGTGTTAAACCAAATCATAATGTACAACTGAATTCAATGAATGAAATATCTAGGAGTTCGATTGCTTCAGGGTTTCGTTTATTTAAAAATAATCGGTCTGATCAAGTATCGAATAAAAACTTTAGCAAAATTCCATCTGAAATGGACGGAGTTGTTGCGACCTTTGTGGTTGGCAAAGTGAACAATATTCTAACTAGTGTTTGTGTCGATGGGGGGTCAAGTTTCAACCTCGTTACCATTGATATGGTCAGGCGTTGTGGTTCCGAGAAATTTATTTACGAAGTAGAAGAAAAAACAGTGAATGCTCCTTCGGGTTTAAACTTCGTGACAAAAGAAGAAATTGTGTTAACTATTAATCTTTCGGGATATTTCCAAACTTTAATCTTCAAGGTGGTCGAACTATTGCCTTGCGATTGTTTGCTTGGGATGTCATTTCTTCGGACTACGTCTGCTTTATTAGACTATGATAAAAACCTTTTAATTTTGAACAATGGAAAAAAGAGGTTACGACTTCAATATCGGCCGGATGTGTTCAAACAGAATATTGATGGATTTAGAACCAGTGATCGTGGTGGCCAGCGAAGGTTTTGGCAGAATAAGTCGTCTTCAGCAAAAGCGGCTAATGGGAATTCTTCAGGCCAGACTTCATTGTTCTTCAGGGCCGATTTATCTTCCATGGGGATTAAAGAAAAAGGGATCCAGTGTGATTTGGATTTACAGCAGCTGGAATCTCAGATGTTAACAATCAACGCTCCGAGTTCTTCGCAACTTTTAGGACTGCGAGATTTAATCGAGTGCAACTTGTCAAAGGGACATACTGATGTAGTGGTAGCGCAACCCGAGATGGAAGAAAAGTTGGTGAAAGATGATGATCAGGACTTAGAGAAAAGTAACGCCTTCAATCATCGAGCTGATACTTTGGTTAATTTAGCCATGATTTCAACCAACTATGAATCAGTTGAAAGGACAGATGATCAACCTATATCGGCTGACAGTGCGAGTTCAAATGGTCAATTGGAAGAAAATACTTCGTCAGTGTTGGGCCACAAACAGGATTCTACTGTTTGTAAAGGATCTTCAGGTCAATCAACTTTGAAGAAAAAGAAGACGAAGAAGAAAAAGAAGAAACATTCCAAAGAGGTTCTAAATCGAAGTGAAGAAATTAAGCCAAAGAGTGAAGAAGACAAAGGCGCTTCGGTCCATCAATGTTCAAAGCCAATTGCAAAAAAGGAAGTGAAAGGCAGTTCATCGGAAGCTTCAGATGCTGACGTCGAATTAGCTGAAAATTTTCATACGCTTCTAAAACGAAATAAAAAGTATGTGATAGAGAACTTACCTCGTCGGACTTTGAAACTTGATCATTCCGGACAGGTGAAAAACCGTGATAGCATACAGGTTGAAAAACCTAAACGCGACGATACCTGGAGTTATCGGGATCCGGATGTTGAATCATTTATTGATTCAGTTAAAAATGAATATGCTGATGTTATAACTGAACGCGTTGGGTGTATAAAAGATTTTGTTGGTAGGCTTTATTTGTCTGACAACAAGCCATTTAAGCAGAATCCTTTTCCAATTCCCAAGAATAAAGAAAAACTTTTTGATGATCAAATCAGGGACTTGATAAGTCAGGGAATACTGATAGAGGTTGACCACTCGAATTATGCGAGTAGTTGCTTTTTGGTAAGGAATAAAAATAATACTTTTAGGATCGTGGGAAATTACGTGAAAGCGAATGAGCTCATTGTTAACGATCCTTATCCATCTCCCAATATTGAAGAGTGTTTGGCTGGGCTTGCAGACAAGCGTTTCCACAGCAAAATTGATCTCAAGAAAGCTTATAACCAAATATTATTAGATAATAACTCGCGTGACATAACTACTATTGTCACTCCTAAAGGGTTATATCAATATACCAGGGTACCTGTCGGAATTAAGACTGGTAGCAATATTCTGTCACGTGTTATGCATAAGATACTCGGTGATCTTAAGGATGAAGGTGTAAAATCTTTTTTTGATGGTGTCTTGATATCCTCTGATAATATTGAGAGTCATAAGAAAACTATCCGAAAAGTATTGGAACGTTTTAGGAAATATAATGTTACGGTTTCGCCGGATAAGTGTATGTTTTTCCATACTAAAATAAACGATTTAGGATATGTAATTTCCGGCGACCAGATGGAAATTGATCCGGCTAGAGTTGCTGCGATTAAAAATATTCCACCACCTCGAAATAGGAGAGGCCTTATGAAAATTCTCGGTTTCTTTAGCTATTATGCTAAGTTTGCATCTGAGATGCAAGAGATCATGGGTCCTCTCAGCGAATTGAAGTCTACAAATAGCAAATTTGTCTGGACTTCTGAACATCAGGATATTCTGGATAAGTTGAAGAAGATCTTAATGGAGAATGTGGTCCTTAAGACACCGGATCTCAATAAAAGGTTCACGCTTAATGTTGACGGATCTGGAAAAAGTATCGCGGGATGTCTGTCTCAGGAAAATAGTAAAGGGGAAATGCAACCCGTCGCTTACTACAGTAAGAAATTGTCTGAGGCAGACAAACACCGTAGTATTTATGAAATAGAGTTCATAAGTCTAGTTAAAACCATTGCCAGATTCAGACATTATTTGGTACGTGAGTTTGATGTCCTGACTGACAATAAAGCATTAACTTGGATCTTGAGTAATTCCAAACGCTTATTAAAGTATGGACCTCTCGTCGAGACCCTTTGTCAATTCTCTTTTAAAATAAAACATGTGAGGTCTAGCGACAATTTAGTTGCCGATGTTTTGACAAGGGTTTACGATCCGTTTGAATTTAACGTTATGGATGGTCCAATGGGTTTGGCAGCCTTTAATAACAATATGAGATTGGCGTATTCTTGGAGACTTCCATTAGTGAAGGAGCCAATAGATCAATTACAAAAAGAAGATCCGGAATTAAGGTTGTTGATAGATAAAATTAGTAGTGGTGATTCTGTTCAAGGATACATCCTTAATAAGAATATTCTCATGAAGAGAACTAATTCTGCCCTCAATCCCTATAAGATAGTAATTCTTAAGGACCTACGGAGAGTCTTGGTGGAGTATTATCACCAGGATAAGTTGGTTGGTGGACACTCCGGGATTTATAAGACTCTGAGAAAGCTCATGAAACGCTTTACGTGGGATAAAATGAAAGAGGAGGTGACAGAATTTGTTAGGACCTGTCATAGGTGCCAACTATCTAAAGAACAGAATCAACGAAAAATGGGTCTTCTTGTGTCGGAGTTTAGCAAACGAGTTGGTGCACACTGGATGTTTGATATTATAGGAATTTTGCCCAATTCTAGAGGGTATAAGTTTATCCTAATAGGTGTCGATAATGCCAGTCGATTTGTAGTACTGGAGAAATTGAGAACCTTAACATCAAAATCTATAGCCAGTAAGATGACTGAGATTTTCAGTAGACTTGGCTTCCCAGAAGCAATATCAACTGATAATGCCTCAGTCTTCGTTTCTGATTATTTCAGAAAATTCCTATTTGGGCTTGGAATTAAACATATCAAACTAAGTCCATATCATCCAGGTGGTAACGCCGCGGAAAGATTCATAAAAACCTTGAAATCTTCCATTAGAGCTTATTTTTCTAACAAACAAAATTTATGGGCTACGCTTATTCCAGACCTTCAGTACACTTTAAATATTAGCGAGCACTCTGGGCTAAAGATGTGTCCTATCGAAGCTTTTTGCGGACGTCCGAGTTATGCCCCTTTAGAAATCCGATGGAACATCTGTGAGTCCGATCTCGCTGGTAAAACTTCCCAAGAAATTTGGCTGAAAGCTTTGGCAAATATGGAAAAGAGCTGGAATAACAGAAGGAAGCTCATGATGCAGCGTAGAAGAGAGGTGAACTTCAATATAGGAGATAAGGTTTTACTCCGCACACATGTTAAATCATCCTTAAAGGATCAAATAGCCAAATCTCTAAGTGACAAATGGCATGGGCCTTATGTTGTCAGGAAGTTCCTCACGCCCAATACTATTCTTGTCTCTGACAAGAACGATACTATGACTTCTTATAGAAAGAGTCATGTATCAGACGTAAAGATTTATCGTGAACCTCGGTCGAGAGATCATTAGATCGCAATCATTTCAGGAAGAGATAAGAAAATTTATAGTAAGATATTGGTAATACAATTAAGAATATTGCAAGGAATTATATATGTATGGAAATTTTTTTTGAGACATCTCAACTTCTTTGTTTGTTGAATGAATTCTGAAGCAGTGGCCACGAATTCAATAAAAATTGTTAAAATGGTAAGCTGAAGAATATATATTAATATTTATCTTAATAAAATTGTAAATAGTATTTATTGAATTATATATATATATGTTTTGTATATATGTTAATGCTTTCTTGTATTTTGTAGCCACTCTATATTCATTGACAATTGGAGGAAAATTTTTGCATGTTGCAAAAATTTTTTTTACGGAAGGGTGATTGTAACGAGTCGCCTTGAGGACACCCCCCGGCTCGCGACTCAATGGACTCGTCCCAAGATGATGACGACTAACGAGAAGCAAGGGAGAGTAAAAAGAAACGGAAAAAAAGAAATATAATTACAATATGTTAGTGTTGTTTAAATCAAGCTAAATTTAACTGTTATATATATATTTATTTCCTTGTATCTTTGTCTGTTAGTTTTTTTTTAAAAAAAAGAAAAGAGAAAGAAGGAAAGAGTAGGAGTGCGCGAAAATTAGAGTCAATATGGAAATCATTCAAATTTGCTAGCGCGTCACGTGAGGGTTCGTAGTTTCGTGGTATGTGGTTGCCTTCAGCCCGCATACTCTTTCGTGATTCACCAACCGAGACGGATCGTAAATTCGTAGTTTCTTCGGACAGGATGGAACGTGGTTTCGTAGCTGTAGTTTGTCAGCCAGCATGGATTGTTAATTCACGATTGCATGAGTGGTGGCGGTTGTGAAACGAAACGTGTACAAGTCTTTGCATGGTGTCGTTGTTTGTGTCAGAGTTTAGCTGTGAAGTTACACTGGGCCAATGAATGTATTGGGCATTACGGCAAAAAGAGTGAAAAGTGTGGAAAAAAGTGCTTAGTGATATGAGTAAGATCACAGTTTCTCAGAATCTAGTATTTCTGTTATTTTTCTTTCTTGTTCTAAGCCGAAAGATAATAGAAGTATTGGAGCCGAGGCAGGAATTGAACGGGGGACCAAAAGGAGGTCAACTTGTGCCCGTTTAGGCTTAAATGTTACGAGTTTGTTCAAATAGCCAGTGTAATCTTTTGATTACTATAACTTTAGTTGCCTGGTTACTTTGTGGAGCATTTTGCCCCAAAGTACGAACTCTATACATTTTTGTGGGACGTTAATTTGTGAAAAGAAAGGAAAAGAACTGAGAAACTATAGTTACTTGCTCTGAAGATTTTTTAATGCAGGAAGCTTTGCTCTTATTAAGCTCAACTGTTTATGCAAGTAACTGTTTGCACGCTGAAACTAAGTTTAGTTTGAATTTGGCGAGAGTTTTGAAAAAGGGTTTTTAGACCAAGTGCCGTTTGACCAATATATTTATTCGCTTCGAGTTACATCTCAGTCAGACAACGAAGCCAATCCCGTTACCGTGACACCACAAGACAAGATAATAAGAAGAAAGAAAATTTGGGTGAGTGAATTTTTGATTTAAGTAGTATATGGGTCACTTTGTGAACAATTGCAGATTGGTTGTGGTTAAGGTCGTTTCCGCTTTGGTTAGGACGCTATTTTCATTTGCATTAAATTGCCACTGTAGGGATCTGTTTCTTAATTTAGTTAAATCCTCCCCAGATTGTAATTTAGAAATTAGTGGAATGATAATCCGGGAGTATAGATCCGAATAATTACGAAGAATATTAAGAGAACCGAGATTATTTCCTTGTGGATATGTTTATAACCTTACAGCGTGATTTTGAATCGTTAATACGTTCATATTGCATTCATTCTTGTTGAATGATTTCCATTAAGATTCTATATCGAGCCATTAAGAGTAAATAATTGGGTTTTTGATAAGAATTAAATACTGAAGGTTCATTGTGCGATATTTTGTGCATATTTAAGGTTAGAAATTGTGGAATTAACATACATTATGTTATTATTGAAAGCATATTTGAGTCGGTACAGTCACAGTTAATAAAATAGGACTAGGTACAACTTTAGTAAAGAGTATTATAAATCGAATAGGTAGTTTATTCTAAAGAATTTTAAAAGAATAATTGAGATATTACTTTCTTAACCGAATTGATTGAAAAATCATTGAATTATTGAGTTGATTTCTCAGTTTTGTACAGTCGGTAACAAAAGTTTATGAAACGAATATTTACTAGTAAACATTGAATTTTGCTTACTGATTACAATAAAACAGTTTTCTTGAATAGTATTCTTGAATTGAAAGTTGATTGTTGAGACTGATTAACTTCAGAATTATTATTAAATATTTTGTTAATATTCGAGAAATCACCTTCAGACTTTATTTTATATTCAAGCAAATTAGGATTTGAAATTAGAATATTGAGATTGTTGTTAGGTATTACGATTAAATTAACAGCTAATATATTTGAATTAAATTATTATAAATTTTGAATTGGATTTCTTACGTATTGCTACGCGAAATATTTATCTATATATATATTTTTTATTATTATTATTGTTGTGATTGCTGCTTTGTGCATTTATATTAATCTAACGTATTAGTATATATGCAAAACCAACGCTTTGAAATAAAATTTTGTTATTGAAAATTTGAAATCTGGTTGTTCAATTATTTATGTTTATTTGCATATCCTATTTATTTGTATTTGTCATTAGCATATTCACAAGGAATTTCAATCCGTCTAGTGTGATAAAGCTGCTTTGGGTTTATGTGTCTGTTCGGTCAAGACTCTTCTTTCGGGTTTGCTACTCGAGTTTAAATCGATTGTTGAATTTTTTTTCTAGTAGAGACTCTCGATTTGGATTCGTGTGGCGTGACTAGGGGGAAAGGGTCGTTACAACACCCAAAAATATGAATCGTAAGAATTTTCAGTGTTGCTATCCATAGAAATTACAGTGTGACCAGAATTTGAATTACCCGAAAATCTAGGTTAAGGTAGCGACTAGAAAAACGAACTCAACGGTAATTGATGACTTATCATGATGTGTAGGGTCCTTGTTTACTACTTTTTAAATAACATTTGTATTTATTTTATAATAACTTAGATAAATTATTAAAAAATAAATAAGTCATTACAAAATAAATACAAATATTATTTGTGCATTTTTAAATTTTATTTCACTAGCAATTAACAAATTGAATTGTAATTGTATAATATTGTTACATATTATAAATTAAAATTTTTTCAATAAAGAAATGTCATCTTCATCAGACATTAATTACTATATATGTTCATAATATTAAAATATTATTGATATACAATTTTAATCAAAGAAAAACTATTGTCCAAGACCTATTATATATAAAACAATTCTTCTCAGAGTAGAAACCTCTCGTCCAGTTCCTTGCCAGGTGGTAAAGTGCCAAGGACCGACGAGACGTTACCACGTTGGATTGAAATGGATATGTGCTGTATAAGATAAGTTGTGGAGCGAACTTCGCCGGAAACACAAGAAATGCGTCTTCCTACCTCCCTAATAAATTCAAGACTTCTTGCACCCCAAGCACCACTGGTTTCAATAGCGATTGGAGTGAAAACAAACCAAATATTATTCCAAAAACAGTAAACAAGGAACATAGACAACATGATAAGTCATCAATTATCGTTGAGTTCGTTTTTCTAGTCGCTTCCTTAACCTAGATTTTTCGGTAATTCAAATTCTGGTTACACTGTAATTTCAATGGATGGCAACACTGAAAATTCTTACGATTCATACTTTTTTGGGTTAGAATAACATTATCTATTATTGTGGTAAGTTAACTACATTTCATTATCTCTTTTCACTTACGAAAAACGGGAAAAGAAAAATCGTTAGCTTTTGAAAAATATTTAGTATTCTGCTCCGTTAAATATGTGTCTATTACTTATATTTTGTCTATGGTAACTCAATGTTGTTTTCAACTTCCATATCATGCAGATCTCCAAAACTATCCTTTTTCTTCACCTTCTTTCACTTTACGTGTTTCAAATCCTTATAAAGATAACTCTCTTTTCAAGATTCTTGATAAAGATACTTCTTTTGATGTCAGTTTTCCTTTCATTTTGTTTTTTTCTCTCAGTTACTTGGGGAACGAGTTCGTCTACTTTAGTACAGTTGTCGGGACCATTCAGTGAATTCCATTATATCAAGTGAGTGACGAAACTCCTAAGAGAGGATATCTGTTAGATATTGGCAAAGTAACATTGTAAAATGAAACATGTTACACTGTTAAAAATGCTTTCTTAAATTTGAGAAACTGTTTCTTATCCGTGCACCGAGAATATCTTTTCTTAGAAACAAGAGTTTCAAACTCTCATTAATGAGAAATGAAGAAAGGTAGATGAGGTTGTATAAAGTGAAACAAGAAAATATACTGTTATTTTCCTTATGAATGAGAATTGCCAAATCTCATTTCTAAGAAAATATTGTCTCGGTGCACAGATAAGAAACGGTTTCTCAAATTTAAGAAATTATTTTTAACAGTGTAATTCTATTGCAGATGTAAGAAATCATATTGGAAATAGTTTTAAAGCAATTGTATATTTAATATAGCTAACTAGATATATAAATTAAGTGCAAAGGAATGTTGAAAACACAATCTGTAATTCTATTACTGTTATCCTGTTAAGATATATTTTGTTACAATTTCATATGTGATAATGTTGTAATGTATGATATTTTTTATGTAAAATAATATAAATTATTTTGTTAGAGTTAATTTGTTTTTTCCTTTAACTCCTCGTATTCGTAAAGAAGGCAGGTGATGCATTCAGGGTTTTATGTAGCAGGTAATGAAACACAAGTCGATTGATGTTATTAAGAAGGCAAGATATTTTTATTTCACATATCTAAACTACAGAATATTTCTAAATTATAGGGGGTGTATGTTCTCAGTCAGAAGTGACATATATATCAGAACTCGTTTCAATAGGTGAATATGGAAGAATATAAATTTACTTTTCTGACGTCGAGTCTATACCAATTTTCCGCTATCTCCCATCATTTTCCTCTACGAAAATTCAATATTTAAACCAGAAGCATTATTATTGGCTTTAACAGAAAATTTAAAGCTGAGATTCAACTTATTCACAATAAATTCATATCAAAATACCATTCTCGTCATTTTTTACTGTTTCTAATTTTAAAAAATTCAATATTAACGCTGGAAACTTTTTGTCGGTTTGTAATAGAGATAGTAAAGCTGAGGCTTAAGCTATTCACACTAAATTCGTACCAAAAATCTTTCTCGTCATTGTTCCCCGTTTTGATCTATTTTGAAGAAATTTTGATGGACACGATAAATATGTGAATTAATAATAATTTTATTTATTTATTTAACAATAACCAGATACAGCTCAGAGGTCATTTATACTGGAAATCTAACAGCAATTGAAAGGATTTTTTAAGGTATTGGCCAGGGCTTATTTAGTAGGTACCATCCCGGCATTTGTCTGATAAGACTTAAGAAAACAATAGCAAACCCCAGGCAGGATGGTCGGCAGCGGGAAACGAACCTGAGACCTCCTGAACGCGAAGCCAACATTAATAATAATAATAATAATAATAATAATAATAATAATAATAATAATAATAATAATAATAATAATAATAATAATAATAATAATAATAATAACGAATTATGAACATTTGAAATATCGGATAAAATCTACTCGAAGATGATAAACACCATTAATTTAGAGTGTTAGGTATTGAAATAACGAAAATCTGATTAAAATCAATTAAAATTGTAGTTCTCACTTCATTTTTAAAACTACTTATAGTTCATTCTCATTTCCAGACATAAAAGAATTTTTCCAACTTAATCTTTTTCTTGCATTTCTAAGTACCCGAATGCGAACGATTTCGAAATTCGATGTGGACTCCTCTTTTCAGCAATTTTCAGCTCATGTCTAAACCATTTCCATTGGCGCATAAAACATGGAAGTAGGTGCACAAAATGAGCTGAATGCAATATAAAATGAAAGTTCTGGAAATTCTAAGGAGCGAAACAGTGATCTTTACCGGCAATTTTGATATAATTTTTGGCTCAATTCCGATGGCGAACAAAACGTAAAATAATCACTGATAACAGCATAAAGCAAGTAGAATATAATGGGAAATAATGATCTAGAAAATCGATGCGGGTGAAGCAGCTATGCTTTCCCGACACTTTTATAGTTGATTTTGAGCCACTAGCTGGGGCTCTAGATAATCAATAAAAACAAACTTAACACAATGCAAGAAGAAAGATTCTGAAATTCAATGGGGACGAAAATGTAATGATTTTTCGTTAAATATGTAATTCTTGATCCTCTTCCGTTGGGAGACCAGAAGTGGAAATAATCATACAAAACGATCAGAATGCAATGCAGATGATGTCGGAAACCGATTAGAGCTTAACACAGGGGCTAATCCAGAACCGACCTCTGGGGGAAGGGGGGCGGTGGGTTGTCATACTGCTACTTTTAAGGGCTCCAAACTTGGGAATGGTTTTATTTATATATATAAAATAAGAAAGTTTCCTCTTCTGGGAAGGGGGGGGGGGCGATCGCCCCGATCGCCCGCCTCCCTGGATCGGCCCCTGGCTTAACAGTCACGATTTTCGGCTGAGACACTCGCAATAGCACACAAAACGTGAAAATAGACTTAATACGGTAAAAAAAAAAAAAAAAAAAAAACAGCTTAATACGATACTAGAAGAATGGTTTAATCAGCTGATGGCGGAACAGCATTGCTTTTCCAGCAATTTTCATGTCATTTTTGACACACTTCCGTTGACACACAAAACATGAAATAGGCGCTCAAAACATCACAAAACAAGCGCACTATAATACAAAAGAAATGATCTCGAAGTTTGATGGTGTGGGAACGGCCATGTTACTTAACACATTAGGGTCATTTAACCCACTTATCGTGTATGAAATGTGGAAACGGCATACAATAAACTTGAAATTGAACCTGGTCGGATGTACAATTCTTTTTCGGCTATTTTGAGATCAGTCTGACTCACTTGCGTTGGCTCACAAAGCGAGGAAATAGGCGCACAAAACGGCACACAATGAGCACTATACAATAGCAAAGAAATTATCACGAAATTCAATGGGAGCGGAATAGTTTTCAACACTTTGAGGACATTCTTGACATACAAAATACCACAAAATAAGCAGTACACAATGCAAGATGAATAATCACGAAATTCAATGGGAGCAGAACACTTTTCAGCACTTTGAGGCTATTCTTGGCACACAAAATAAGCAGTATACAATGCAAAATCAATAATCACGAAATTCGATGGGAGCGGCACAGCAACGCTTTTTCGGCACTATTGGAGGTCCCTTTTTAACCACTTCATGTGGCGCACATAGCTCAACGAAACGAGCACAATTCAATACAAAGAAGTTATCTAAAAATTCGATAGGGGCAGAACAGCATTAAAAGGTTCCACAAACTTTCAATGGCGCACAAAACGTGGACTCACAGAAGAGCACAAAATGATACACAATGAATGTTGCCGAAATTCAGATGGGACGGAACAAGATAATGACGTTGATGATAGTTATAAATTATAACTTGGGATATAGAAGTGTTTTCTTTTAATTTTGCACAAGAAAATATAAGCTGTAAGCGAATATCGGTACAAAATAAAGTATAAAGAAAGTTTGTCAGGTAGGTAGGAGATGCCGCTAGGAACCAAAAGGATATTTAGGTATATTAATTTCTTATTCCATACAGCTTTATACATACACTTCTAATCTTATTATATTAGGAATAATTGTTTCTTTGCACTTCTCATACATCATTACTTTTAAATGAAGATTCAACACTGCAATCCACATAGAAAGAGACATTTAGCCATAGAGACAGGCCCGTATCCACGGGGGGGCTAGGGGGGGCCGGGCCCCCCCTAAAATTTGGCTGGCCCCCTAAAAGTTTCACGGTAGGCTTGCAAATGAACTATAATATGGTGATAAAGTATAATATGATTGGGTCGGCCCCCCCTAACTTCTACCGGGCCCCCCCTAAATTTTTGAGCTGGCTACGGGCCTGCATAGAGATCTTGCAGCAAATAGTTTTATTCACTTTTCCTCTTATACTGTACTGAAGAACTCAAATAGGCATCACATATTGCTGCTAGTTTTGTATTTAATCTATCGAGTATTGTACTCAGTGCAGTAAGTTTGAATGATTTAGTATATACTGCTACATTCATCAGAAGATAAACAATAACATAGATACGGTCTGACACTTAACGGTACACAACAGTCAAAGCTCGTTATTCATGCTTTCGCGATTCGTGGTTTCAACATTTGCCGGGAAAATAATTAAGATCAATTTCTACACTAGCGAATAAGAATTTCATTATTTATGGATTAAAACTATCTCTAAGTCATTCAATGGTGTCGATAAATAGATACATTTTTAAAGTTACTTCCAATCTACAAGGTGACAAGTTAGAAGAAATCTACTTTTACGCCCGGACCCTTAAAGGAACGGTAGTATCCCCGCTAATAGTATGGTGGAGAACCTAAAATGTATTAGATATAATTTCTACTATTGGCAACAGCGAAAACAGTACTACTAATTTATACAACGTTGTATATGAAAAGAAACATGTAGTTTCAATGTTCCTGATCATGCTCTTAGGATATGTGGTAAATGAAATGGAATAAATAAAAAAAAAAACTAGTGGAATGAAAAGTGCGATTAGAGGGAAGGCAAAACTCTGAGAAAATCCTAAAATGCAATGATGTTCACTAGGAACGTGAACAGAATATCAGCAAGGGGGAAAGGGTTTAAGCTTCCAAATTCATATTATTTCAAGTTCTTTGTAGATCTTAAGAAGATAAACTATTATTTGTATTTTTTAAGTATTTTTTTCAAGGAGGGTTTGCGTACATCACCGCTGATTGCCACAAAATGCATATTACACGATGCAGGATTGAAGCAGATATGTTAAAAACTCATTTTTTAAAAATTTGCTTCTACACTCCCTATGCACGTAGTTCAGAAAAGGCTAAGAATACGGAGACCCTCTTCGACTGTTTGAGCCTCTCTCTCTTTAAACTTTCTGTTGTTTGTTGGCATGCATACATGAATGAGGGTCCTCAAAAGTTATCTCTGGCCACCCTGTGTTAGTGTTCTGGCTGCAGTCGGATGCATTGTACACACTTTACGAGCATGTCACCTAGTAGGAATACTTACTCCTGTTCTTAGAGGCCATTATGTATTCATTTGAAAAAGAAACAACAGCTAATTAATTCAAAACCGCGAAATGCAGATTATAACACAGCATTCAGTGGAAGAATTGATAGATTTTCCTTTCTTACAAAGGGACATCTCTTGTTCTGCATAGTATTAGTATGCAGAACAAGTTTAACAAAACAGGCAGGTGGTGGTCAGAATAAATTAATATAAAATGAACACTTTTAGTTTAACGTTTCACGATTATGCCCTTTAATCTGAGAGATACATGTGATTAAGACAATCCAATAATGATGGAAGAGTTGCTTTTGAGTTTAACGTCCTTTTTACCAGCAAGGCCATATGAGACTTGACCTACTGATCAAAGGGGATTTCGAAACACATGAGCTGCTTCCGGGAATCGAACCGGAGTCTCCCATGCTAAATGACGATGGAAGAATCGGTGGAATGAGAATGTGCAAGAAAATGGAAGTACCTGAGGAAACTACGATATTGTCCACTACAAACTTACTTGACTAGGAATTGAACGAGAGACTCCATGCATAAGAGGTAAGCGCTGTATTACTAAGCCACTGTGTCCCCAATGGTCAGAATAAAAATACTGTGTGAGACCAATAGACAGTGGCGTATATAAGGGAGGCTTCCGGGCTAAAGCCCCCCGAAATTTTATTTACTATATTAAAATAAATGAAAAATCTTGCAGAATTTTCACATTTCCGGGACTAAAGTTTGCAAAGCCCACCCCGAAACAAAATCGTAAATACGCCACTGCCAATAGACAATATATTTTATTATTAGAAAAGCCTTGTGTTCCTCTTATTCCTAATATGTTTAAGTTATTGAACTATAGTATTTATACTTCTGTAATAATTACATGATTAACAATGAATAATAGTAATGATAATAATAATAATAATAATAGTAATAATAAAAATAATAATAATAAACGACGTGACTTCCAATTTCAAGTCCAATGTTTTCTTTCTTTTGTAGGTTTAGTTCTCAGCTGCTGAATTTTGAGCTTATAGTATAAAAGAGGTTTTGCATTCTTCCTATAACTTTGGAATTATTCTGTAAGCATTAAGACTAATTAAAATTACAAATTTTATTAGTTGGCATTATCCGTTTATTATTTCGTGACTCCGTTTGCAGATTACAGACTTTTCAGTGCGGCAACCACTTAGCAGATTTAATGAGTATAATATGTAATTAGCAGTCAGCAGTGATGATTTAAAAAGGTAGCACAGGATAATTTCTCTCCCGGAGCTAGAAATTACCCCCGGGGCCATATTTCCATTCGTGCTCCATATGGATTACCAGTGTTCGTATTATAATTTTCGTCCCCGTATGTTGAAATTTCCCCTGAGAAAACTTCTGAAATCATCACTTGTAGTTAGAAACCTATAACTCAAGAACTAACTAGGTGGAGTAGCGACTGGGGTTTGCTTTAAAACGATATATATATATATATATATATATATATATATATATATATATATATGGAGGTATGTGTGTGTGTCTCTTTTTTACTAATAAGCAAAAACTTCCACGTATACTTTAAATTCTATGTTACTAGTATATGTTATAGGGTAAGTATTTTTTGTCGTTATTTACAATGTTATTTTTACTTTTGAAAATATTTAATTTTACACATAACATTTAAAATATATAATCATCTGACTGACTACTGAACAAACCGAACAATCCGCTGCTATTCTAGATGAAAACTTAGAGTGTAAATATGCTCAATACTTATCGAAAACAAACTTCAAACTTCTGTGAAAAGCAGAACATCCCCTAGAATATTAACTATGCTTGTATTGTGTTGGGAAATTGAAGGGAAAAGGGAAAGGGCGGGTAACTCCTACTGATTCAAGTGCCTTGCAGTTGGAAGTAGTTTACTGACTTGTCAACCAAATAATACAATTTCATTCGTTGTTTTGCTAATATACAGGGTATCCGATATACAATGAAACCCGGAGTTTGCGATAGTAGAACTTTTGACCCTGAAACTATACACAAATAATGGTTATTCCAAAATAAAGCTTTGTTCATGCATATAATTTTAAACTTGAAAGTAACGATTGAAGTACACTAGGAACCACACAATATTGCCAGATGTAGCCGAAGTTGTAAATCTTTTTTTTTTTTTTTTTTTTTTTTTTTGCAAAACATGTAAATTTACACTTAACTCATACGTATGGATGTTCTGTCGTTAATTTTCAGTTTGTTTAGTTGTAGTAGCTTGGAAATTAATTTTTCATTCCCACCGATAACTAATCGGGTGAGTCCTCTGTAAGGAGGAACTAGGGAAATCGTAGTTTTCATAAGTTAACAATCTGAGTTGGCAACATTGCTGATTTTTCAGTGAATCAAAAGGTGTGTTAAGTATCCGTCTACATTATGGAACTCCTATAAACAATGAAAAAGAAACTTTGAAATTATCATGATAAAACTTTTACTTACATGCACCCGGCAACACTGCTAGTACCACGCAATGAGCTATCAGCTCTTACAGCAGATGCTGGAAGTATCCTTGTTTTGATTCAAACACTGGTTCACACGTTTCACGATGTTTTCAGCAATTTTACGAAGAGTAGAAATGTTGATATTCTCAATGGCACTGCGAATGTTCGTTTCCAGGTTTTGTATAGTACGAGAATGGTTCTTGTATACCTTTTGCTTTAAGTAGCCCCATAGAAATGAATAGCAGTGTTGCCGCGTGCATGTAAGTAAAAGTTTTATCATGGTAATTTCAAAGTTTCTTTTTCATTTTTTCAGGAATTGCATACCGTATACAGATCCTTAACACATCTTTTGATGCACTGAAATATCAGTAATGTTGCCAATTCAGAGTATTAATTTATGAAAACTACGATTTCCTTAGTTCCTCCTTACAAAGGCCTCACCCGATTAATTATCGGTGGAAATAATAATTCTTTTTTCTGCTCCATAGTGTCCAAGCTACTCCAACTAAACAAACTGAAAATTAACGACAAAACATCCATACGTATTAGTTATGTTAATTTACATGTTTTGCAAAAAAATTGATTTACACCTTCGGCTACATCTGGCAACACTGTGAGGTTTCTAGTGTACTTCAATCGTTACATCTTAGTTTAAAACTATATGCATGAACAAAGCTTTATTTTGGTATAACCATTATTTGTGTACCGCTTCAGGTTCAAAAGTTCATCTATCCCAAACTCCGGGTTGTTTTGTATATTGGACACCCTGTAGTGTTAGATGCATTATATCCACAATTTAGTATGCTTTAACAGAATAAAATTGATTGATTTTCCTATATCTTACATACTAGATACACGAATGATGTATCCCTGGTTCCAGTGGCGGCGATTGGGCTTTAAAAGTGGGGGGGGGGGGCAAGACCTGGTCCGAATATTTGTATATCAATCTTAGTTCCTTTGTTGTTTCTAACACTTTTACGAAATGTTGCATAACTAATAGGATACTATTTTTTCTGTTAAGATACCGTATATCGTATTTCATATTTTATTAACTAAACTGACGAGAGCAACGCAAGTAGGTACTAGCTTTTTGTACTCTTAAACAACGAAAGTGTAAGAAGAGATTTGATTCCTTGCTTATGAACATCCTAAAATTCAGTCTGGAAAGTTGTATGATCAGATTATTTAATAACAAATGCAAAATGAAGAACTTAATTTTTAATTCCACATAGGTTATTACTCTTAGAAAATGAAAGACAGTAAATACTACAAGCATATACTAACTAACTAACTAACTAACTCTATGGCCTATGGAACCCGGACGTTCAATGCCGCGTTCACAAAAGCTCTCAACTGACTTCTATCCTTAGCTAACTGCATCCAGTTTCTAATTTGTATTCCAATCACAAGCATATACTACAACATTTAAAGAAATATTTGCCTCTGCATCTTCCAGAAATATATTCGTTGTCATTAGGTGCAGTTTTCACCTTCTTGCAATACATCAAAACATTATACGAGGGTAATTTAACTCGAACTGGCAACACTGCTACGATTGGAGTGTCATGTGGGCAGGAGACAAATGACGAACATAGTGTGTTCCGTGTATGTGTACGAGTCAGTTCAATGCTGTTACGGTCCCATATTATGATGTGCGTGGCTAGTAGACATTGTTAATGTGATTGTTGTGTGAAATACCGCCGTAACGAAATGTTCACGCTTCCAGAACAGTGTGTGTTTATGAAATTCCAGATGGCACGAGGGCGAAATTCTAGGACGATTCACAGAGCATTAGTACAGGCCTGTAGTGAAGATGCTCTACCATATCGGACAGTGGCCAGATGGGTTGCAGCATTTCAGGCGGGACGCAGTCAACAGACAAAATGCACGGTGGAGGGCATATGGGAACGGCTACGGACGAAATTCATCTTGTAAGACTACGGAGATTGCTTGACAGTGATCGGCGCTGGACTTGTAGTGAATTGGTGCAGGAGCTGAACATTTCTTCCGGATTAGTGTTCCGCATGCTAACACAAGATCTTGGCATGCGGAAAATTCCAGTCAGATGGGCACCCCATGCTCTGAGCGATTTTCAAATGTGGCATATTTGAGAATGTGTGCGTCTACACTTTCAACGTTACAATGAGGAAGGTGATGACTTCTTGCACCTCACTATTGCAAGAACGAAACGTTGGGAAGATCCTACGAGTCTGAATTGAAACGTCAGTCGAGTGAATGACGCCACCCAGAATCTCCAAGACCGAATAACTTAGGTAAGAACCAGCAAACTTAAAGGTGATGATGATAATGTCATACGACCACGAAGGCCTTATTCTGCCACATCAAGTTCCACCGGGCGTTACCGTCAATGCTGCATACTATGCTTCATACCTCAGTCCCCATTTTCGACCAGCATTGCGGCGCAAATGTCCACATCTACTGGAGTCTGGACCAATTCTCCTACACTACAATGTGAGATGCCATACAGCCAATCCAGTACAGACTCTGTTACGACGATGGGGTTAGGAGGTACTGGAGCACCCGGCGTACTCCTCGGATATGAGTCCCTGAGATTTCCCAAAAATGAAAGAATCTCTCAGGAGCAAACGTTTCAGAGACATTGCCAGCATTGTTCGTGCCTTATGGTGCACTGTCAACACCCTCTACAAAGTGGGGCTTTGACAGGTATTCAACGGTTACCAGACATCTGGTGAAGGGTTCAACAGGCTGGTGGAGATTACATCGAAGGACTGTAAGCTTCTTGAGGTGAGTGATTCACTGCATTCCATTTCACAACTATGTTGCCACTTCGAGTTAAATGACCCTCGTACTCCACACTCCAGTTATACAAAAAATCCTAAAACATAGAATTATGTTTAATTCGCTAAATTTAATTGTATATGCACTCGTACACCCCTAAACACAGCACTTAACTCGTATATTACACTGCAAAAGGTAGAAGTTGTTTCTTATTACTGTCTTTTTAATCAATAATCCTTAGTATTAGGAACAAAAGAAAATATTTTAGAAACTGTCGATTTTTGTGCAATAAAAGCATAACTTGTGAATGACTTCTTTCTTTTTCGAAATATTCTCTCAATTAGTTTCAAAGTTTCTGACTAACATATCGAGCCCTTGTACGAAGTAGTGAAAAGTATGCTGCAATTGTTGTGCTCCACGGGAAGACAATCAATACTTATTCATGCAAAGACAAGTATTATATGGCACCATTTTTTCTATGAACCAGTAATAGGGCTGCATACAAAAACTTTACATTTCCAAAGAAACTATATACATTAATGGGCTACTTCAAAAAAGTGGGGGGGGGGAACTGCCCCCCTTTGCCCCCCCTAATCGCCGCCCATGCCTGGTTCGATCCCAGCTCGTGCCGTGTGGACTTTGTGGTGGACAAACACCGTGCTCGTGGGTTTTCTCGGGGTTCTATCGTTTCCCCCCACTTTCTTTATTCCACCATTTCATTCATTTCTCATCACCACTATTTCCTTTAAAGCCTAACTGGCATAATCGTGGGACGTAAAAGTTAAAAATTTTATTTCATTTTTACGAATGATGTATAATATACGCGAAAATCATTCAATTTTGTTTAAATAGTAACACTACTAGACCTATATTCGTTGGTTGTTAAACAATAGAATTACTTAGCTTTAGAAAAAAAGTATTATTTAAAGAAAGCTTTAACCACCTACCACTCATTAAAAATGTTGGGATCTTTATTTCAAACAAAAATACAATAATTACACTATAGATGGTTCTGAGAATACAACCTCTTAAACAGAAATCGTGCAGGTTTTATTTGAAGAAGATTGGTTGTGACTTTTGGGATTTATCGAAAAAAAGTAACCTCTTACTTGGTTAAATAGGTGCAAACCCATTCTCTTGTTTCCGCTTGGAACCCATCTGGTTGCACTAAAAGTAACGGGTTGGAGGTCACACTTAACATGTTTTAAGTACAAGAAACGACTTAGAAGATAAGGTTTCAATTTTCGTTAATAACTTTGTTATTTTCTGGCTCGTACAGAGACACACGTGAAACTACATGTGAAACCCTGTAGCTCGAAGTTTAACTTAATTTAGATCGTTAATCACTATTTTCTACTGATTATTTCTAATTTTTCAACTTTCTATTTGTTACTGTTATAACCAGTAATTAGTTTCCCGATTGAGGGGGGGGGGAATTGATCATTTGTAGATTTTAACAAATGGTTATTATAAATACGCATTGCACTCTACTTAACCTTCAACAGGTTTGTTCCATTACTTTCCGGTAATTCTTGTTCTCAAAAGCAATTAATATAATGTTTGCAAACATTTGAATAAATTCAGATCCCATATTTGATAGTTAATAACTCGGGAACCAAAGACTAACAGAGAAGAATGTTTCACATATTTACTAAGCGAGTCAACGTCTACTTACGTGTTAAGTTTGATCCAGATTAAATGTGTTCTCCAGATTGAATGTGTTCTCTAGATTGAATGTGTTCTCCAGATTGAATGTGTTCTCTAGATTGAATGTGTTCTACAGATTGAATGGGTTCTCTAGATTGAATGTGTTCTGTATATTGGGATGATTTAAGCAGTATTTGAGCATTAAAAAAAATCAAAAAAGACTCTGAAGTACAGTACAGTACATTCGTCATAGAGAGTATAGTAAATGACAAAAGAAAAAAAAAAACAACTTTGATTTAGGTTGAAAAAACAGTATGTTCCTTAACAATCTTCACACCTAATCCCAATTGTAAAATAGTTAGCAAACTGTGCTCTTTTCACACGGGAAGAATACGGTTTTTGCAAAATACTGTATTTGAAAGATACATATAAACTTTAGGTAGTTTTTGTAATAGTTGTTGATGCAAGCTCGATTTTTCAGGAGTTATGTAAATATTGACCCCAGTTTCCTCTCTTAGGGATGACATTCCGTAAAACATTTTATCGTCAGCTTTGGGTACATGGTTAGACTATGCAAAACTTTAAAGTTCTATCTGAAGATCAGCAACCTAAATTTCTAAACCCTCTTTTATTCATCTAGAGGTTACATCTAGCATGATTCCTACTTCTCTGCAACCAAAGTTACAAGAATATTATGTCTACAAAATTTCAATTTTCTGCTCCTAATCTGAGGTCTTGAGAGGCTTGAGAAAAAATATTCCAAGCCTTCTTTTTCCCCTTCTAAGGAGGGCCGCGGTAGTTTAGTGGTAGAGCGTTCACCTCTGGTGCATGGGGTCGATGATTCGATCTCAGCTCGCGCCAAGTGAACTTTGTGGGGGACAAACACCGTGTGTGTGTGTTTCTCGGGGTTCTCCCGTTTCCTCCCACTTTCTTCATTCCACTATTTCATTCATTTCCCATCACCACCGTCTCCTTTATCCTATCCGGCATAATCGTTGGACGTAAAATTTCTACTTAGCATACAGATTCTGTTTTAGCTGCAATCTGGAGTACAAAGAGATTAGTTCTGGAAGAATTCAAGGGCTTAGTTTCGGAGACGTAGTGATGAGTAAATTAGTGAATGAGTCAATAGATTTACTTTTTTAGATCTGAAAGTTGAATCAAGATCTTTCTTTCTTCTTTTAATTTTGTTATTATTAGCTAAGAGCATTGTATACCTCATAATCGTGTTTAAAGCAGGAAGTATTAAACATTTCTTTAAAGGTTTTTTGAGGGGATTCAAAATATCCAAGCGTTGAGTTGAGTTTAACGTTCTGTTCAGCAGCGAGGCTATATGAGACGTGGACCTACTGATTAACATGGAATCCGCACCACATGAGCTGCCGCCGGGAATCGAAACAGGGTCTCCCCCGCCAAAGGCGCGTACGCTAACCCTTAGCCACGGAGGAGCTCCGTCAAAATATCCGAGAATTTTACACTATTTCGGCAGTAGTTGAAAAAGCTTTTTCCATTACAGCTAACATTCACAGCATTTACAGCATTTGCATTACGTCAATGCAGCTTGTTAAGTACACGTATTCACAAAACAGACAGTACCTGCTAGCGTGATATATTGGCTGCAAATTGAAATAAGGTGCTTTCGCTAGTCCATAAATATTCTACGTTCCTATGGGGCCACCTTTGCACCTCTTTGTCCTTTTCTGTTTCCATTTTTTATGTCTGGAATCTACAGGTCTAAAAAAGAAATGGGTCTTTGACTGGACCCTGATCTGACAATTCGTTCATCAGTTATGTTGATTTCACTATTGTGTCGACAAAGTTTCAGCGCATTATAGCTTGGAATTGATGCATTTTTGGGCAGTAGTTAATGTTCCTAGTTTGAGGGAGATTTTCCTAATCTAGGAAAATGTCATAGGTAAATTTAGCCCAACGGGAAAAAGGGAATTTTTTGATAAAACGTGAAAAATCAAGGGAAATTCTCTCGCTGACAGATTGACCAATATAAATGCTTATATTTTTTCTTTCTTTTTCAGAAATAAAGCAAAATAATAGCAATGGTTTGTGTATGTGTCTGTTCGAAGTACCGTGATTTGCGCCAATTGTTGGCTGTGTGTATTTTTTGTTTAAAGAAAGAAATACAAGCTGAAAGAAAATGAATAATACAAATATGGTTGGCACTTCTTTTAATATTGTTAAATTAATCTTATCACCTAACTTCTGACGTAGAAATTGGACTCTCAACTAACTAGGGAAAATTTTATAAGAAAAGGGAAAATCTTGGGTCAGTCTAGGGAAATTTTCTTAAGAAAACCTACGAACTCTGTCAGTACTTTCTCCTCTCACGCTGGTTTTTCTGTCATTGTTCATCGTCTCTGAAACTGGTGCACATGCAAATGTTACCTTTAACATTCTCTCTCAGTCTTACAATTTACGGTATTCTTTTCTGGCCATGGTGTTTTACAAGTTTCTATTTGAAACAATTAAATTTATTACAATGTATGCTTCATCGTCGTACTTCGTAATAAAACACGCGAAATATCATTTCTCTTTGTGGTTACCCTTACCTCTACTTTCCATTCATTGTTACATTAATGGAATCTACAGATCAACAATTAAACATTTTCTTTGACCGCCCCACGATCTGTCTATTAACTTTCCAGTTATGGGCATTTTTGTATCATCCTGACTAATTTGTATCATCTCGGCTATAGCTCGGAACCTATGCATTTCCGAAGAGCGGTTGCATATCTCAAAATGCTTGTATGTCTATCATTCCTCCATGGTTTACCCAAAATCACAAAAACCCGGTATATACTGATTATCCTCTTGCTGCTAATTAGGCCCATATCGTATCGGTGTGCATAAACGCAACGAAAAATCTGCTCTTTAGTTTGCAATAAGCATAGCAGTTATCATTGATTTTTCTAAGTTCAGGTTGCGTTAGGCTCCGCATTTTTTTCGAAGGCTGTTACAGAAGAAGGACCATTATCTAACTGTTTATAACTACATGAACTATTGCATGAACTTGACTAGAACTTAGATAACTTATTCCGATGTTAGTTTTGTGTGATTAGAAGAAACAAATTTTCAATAAAACCCTTTTTTAAAATTGTAAAATCGTTTCGATGTTTGAATTGATTTAACAACTTTCAAGTGTAATTTTATTAAGTACAATTATGTCCGATTGGGAATCATCTTATCTGGGTACAGTAGCTCATCTTCATCCGAAGTTATTTTGATATTAACAACTGATCGGTCGATTGATTGAGGAATTATTGAGAACATCAGGAGCTGAGCTATTTTTTCTCGTGACAACCTGCTCGGTTGAGATGGCTACAATTTTCTTCTTCACTCCTGGGCAAGTGTGTTCCGCTCTGACCACTTGTGCCATCTACAAGCACTTTTGGAAAGATCCGTTAGCTTAGAGTTCGTCAGAAACCGGTTCAAATAAAACTTGTATCATTTTTTTTACAGTTCTGTACACCACATTACGAGTTTCGTGCACTTTAAGAAATCGACATTAGTGTTGTATCGCCGGACAAATTTGAAAATCGAAAAAAGTAGGAAAATATACTGCATTATGTTATGTTTGGTTGGATTACATTAAGTTACATTAGATTACGTTACATTATGCGTGCAGCATTACTATACGGATCCAAAGCATAAGTAGTAGAAGCAGTAGGAACGGGTTAGAAGCCCAACAGGAGTTGGTTGGGTTCTGTTCTTTACATGAAATGAGCAAATTAAAGAACTCCTTAAATATTTCTGTACAATTTACAATCTAAGGATCCGTATAGTAAAACAAGTGTACCGTGTACCTCTCAGCGAAATAGTCCGTCCGCCACCACACACAGTGCCGCTTACATCAAAAACAACCAACAAATACAACTACTTTCTTAATTTTAACTTTTCCCCTTACGTGACACTCATTCTCTCATACACAAACTTAAACAAATTTTTCGATTGACCCGGTAAATTTCCTAAAATTGGTCCGGCGATATAGCACATAATCCAAGAAACCTAACATTTTCCAAATTTAAATTTTTCAGCTGTATATCAGGCTTGAGTTCTTCCAATCGCAAAGTTGGAAAAACACATATCAATATCTAGGGAGAGTTTTGTGCCCTAATTCCCGAGTTTTGTGCACGTCAAATAACAGAGATACGAGGGTAGGTTGGTATGTTCTCAGCCTACCCAGGTTCAAACAAAGCTAGATACAAAAGTTATATACGTTTATGAGGCTTATAATTTCTGAAGCTACTGTGCAAAATTTGGTTTGACTAGACTAATTTTAATTTTTTTTTCAGATCCAAAGCGAGGATGTCAGCCTACGTCCCAGAAATTAGTAAATTTGAACACCGTGCATTGAGCAAGTACCCTGTTCCTAAAGAGACTACCACCGAAGGTGATCCACAACGACCTTGTCACGACATTGGGGGACAAGGCACCATCGTATGCTACTGTGAAGAAATGGGCAGCGAACTTCAAACGTGGGCAGTTTCGTCTGAACGATGAACCAAGGTGTGGCAGACCAATTTCAGTGACCTCTCCCGAGATGATTGACACCATTCACCGTATGATTCTGGACAATCGCCGGATCTCGCTCAAACAGATAGAGGACACATTAGGCATTATCATGAACGGGTCTTTGAAGTTATCCATGAAGACTTGGGTATGAAGAAGGTCGCGGCAAAATGGATTCCGAAACTTTTGAACGCATATCAAAAGCGTAAGCGGGTGGAGGCAAGTAAGGCAGTTCTGTCCCAACTTCAAGCGGATAAGGCCAAATTTTTGCAACGGCTGGTAACAGTGAACGAAACCTGGTTATATTTCTACGATTCCCACGACGAATCAGCAATCGGCGGAACGGCGTCACAGCGGTTCTCCACGTCCGAAGAAGGCTAGGACACAGCGCTCCTCTGCTAAGGTCCTTGCTACGGTCTTCTGGGATTTTGAAGGAATTCTATCGCTGAATTATCTGAAATCGGGTGAAACCAGCAATGCAACTTTATTATACATCTCTTCTGGACAAACTGAAATGAGCACTAAGGGAGAAGAAGCGTGGAAAGTTGTCAAAAGGGATAATCTTCCTACAGGAAAATGCGCTCTCACACAAGGCACGTCTGACATTGTAAAAATTGGAGGACGTACGGTTTCAAATACAGAAATATCCACCTTATTCGCCTGATTTGGCTCCATCAGACTTTTATCTCTTTCCTAAATGTTTTTAAAGGGAACGCATTTCAATGGAGCCGATAATGTCATTTCTCAAACAGAGGCCTGGTTTGCAGAGCATTCATCCGACTTCTATGTGTCTGGCCTGCAAGCACTGCAGCAGCGATGTGAAAGGTGCATTGCAATACGAGGGGAATATGTTGAATAAAAACACCAAGCTTCGCCTCCTATCTACTTGTTTTCTTGGTGAGGCTGAGAACTTATCAACCCACCCTCGTATAATCACTGGAAAATAGGGCGTATCCCAACCGCCCAAATGCGTACAGTGCCGACCAAGTCAACAGTTGTGTCAAGTGTTAGTACATTTTGTGGAGTTTGGTACACCATCTCTGGAGTTGTGTGCATCTCAGATAACAGAGATATAGCCACTTGAACTTAAATAAAGTTCCTGCTCATGCATTTAAATAAAGTTAATTTATTTCTTCTTTACACGAAGTGGAAGTTCTTCAATGCAACGTAATTAGTGAAAACACAATTCTTTCTCGAAATTCCGCCATTGAAAACTATTAAGAACTAACAGAAATTCAATATTTTATTCCTACCTCTTAAAATAGTTTAAATACACTCTGTGCAACAATGCTTCAAATTCTCATTTTCGAAACAAATGTTAGAAAAAAACCGGCAACAATGTGTTTTGAAGCTAGTCTAAGGCGCGATGAAAAATAAAAACTGCGCTAATGCATGCGACCGCATTTCCATTTTAAGTCGATAATAATAATAATAATAATAATAATAATAATAATAATAATAATAATAATAATAATAATAATAATAATAATAATAATAATAATAATAATAATAATAATAACCTCTTTGAAAGGTCTTTCAGGGATTCAAGCATCTGTTGGAATAATTTAGTTGTAGGGCCAATGACAACAACATACTAATCTTCTTTTTGTTAGAAAGAAGTAAGTACTCACGTTGATAAAACTTGTCACTTTATCAAAACGAAACCAAAAATAAATACATAAGTAAATTTAAAATACATTAAACTAAAATCTGCTTAAAAATTAAATAACAATATTACAAAGGAAATAATAAATCAGGAACAAGCATATTCTTACTGAGCTTAGAGGGAAAAAATGTATATACCAAACGAATAATCTTTACATACGTAAAATACAATTGAAAATGAGCAATAATAATTTGTGGTAAAATGTTTAAGGTAATAACCAACGAGATGAGCACGATACCCATTCTGCGTAATTCCCAAGGACTGTTTTCATTGTGTTGTATGTGCTTCACGTTCTACGTCCTTGAATAATTACATTATTTTAATTTCATTATATCCATCTTTAAAGAGTTCCACAAAACTCAGGAATAGATGCACAAAATTGCAAGGAATTTGGCTTATCAATCAAATTTGTTCAACTTTATATGAACTCGGGCGTTCGGGATATGTAGTGGTTTTCAAAACACCATATCTCTGTTATCTGAGATACACAAGAAAGGGGAGATGGTGCACAAAAATTACAATTGCCGTAGTTCGTATTATATGCACTGGGGCAATTGGCATCAGGGTTGTTGGAATCTTCCCCAGCCAACCAATGTAATTTTTGGGGGGTAAAACCCACCTAAAAATCAGTTGGAATGTTCCAAGATCATTTCCAGAACGAACTTAAAAAGAATGCAGAGATGAAGCGGGAAGGATAATTATCATTGTTCCTATATGTAAAAGTAAATTTTTCTTTCTTTCCGCATCTTCTTGTGTTTCTCGCAAAATATCATCTCTCTGTGACTTACGTTTCCCGAGATATGGCTCCTTAAATCTCCCGAAATCAGAACTATTTTTAGGCCAATATCTCGGGATCGGTAGGTCATAGAGAGATGATGTTGGTGTTAATCAATACCTACGAACACGATAAACGTTTTGGCAATGATATTAACTGATGGCCATTGGCCAAACCAGTGGTCAGTTGGACAGTGGCCACCGATTACTCTTTGGTACCAAAATGCTCACCAATCTGTTAGGTATTGATCAACACCAATATCATATTTTTGAAATTTATGGTTCCAGAGGTATAGCTCCTTAAATCTCCGAAAGTCGACCATTTTTTAGCCAATGTCTCGGGAATTATAAGAGTGACGCGAAAAATCCCATTACTTTCGATGCTGTATCGAATGAAGGGCTCAAAATTGAAAAAAAAAGGGCAAATAACAGACAGACAGACAGACAGATAGACACCCCCACACACACATACTTACACAAAAACACACACACACACACAGACATAGAGAATTCAGTAACGAACCTCTTCAGTTCGTTGAACATAACCTCATAAGAAACACATCTACAAAAATATAACTCTAAACTTGGATTGCAATGATAACCTTTGGCTAATGTGATTAGAGTTAGTTTTTCCAATATTGCCTTCCACTACACGGCTAGCTTCAGAACTGGCTTTAAATACACAGTAAAAATAAACACCATTTAAACACTTTTAGTAGAGATATGGAGGGGAAAATTGATGAAATAGTGTTCATAAGACACTTCTTCTCGGGAAACAGTTCAAAAATAAAGCGATGACATACATTTTGCACATTTTGTACATACATCTGGGACATACTTGGACAACATATTACCTACCTAAAAGGTTGAATATGTGTAATCCTAAGGTGTTCAAAGAATGTCGGTAATGTATAAAGTGTCGTACAGTGTCTAAAAGTAGTTGCTTTATTTTTTGCAGTGTATATATTACCAAAAAGAGATCTCCAGAACAAATACCATTGAGAAAAGTATGTTTCGAAATCATGCATAACGAATTTAATTCGTGCACGATCAAATTCGCTGTAACGGCGTTTAACTGTAATGTGGGACAAAAAGCAATACGACCACGTTCCCTTTGTAATACATACTCGTGTATTAGTGCATATAAATAATAAAATGTCCTCCATGTGTCAGTTAATTACAAGTTCACAAAGCTTCACTTAAAAAAGGATTTTTCAACACTACTTTTGGATGGTTACATACATACAAAGGAAAAAGAGTTACATTAAAAAAGAAATAAAATCTTTTCTTTGATAATTACATACAAACGCACAAATCAGACATTTTCTTTGTAATACAATAGCTTGAATCAAAGACACCAAATGATCCACTTAGAAAAGGAAATTACTAGTAATCTAGAGCAGCGGTTCCAAACTTTCCGATAACGCGGACCCCTTGTTAATTCGGAAAGTGATGTGCGGACCCCCTTGTAATGCTATCTGAAACTGCACATGATATTAAAATATATACTAATTAGAATTACTACTGACAAGAAAAAGATGAAAAAAAATAATAATGCAACTTATTCTAAATATACAAAATAATGCAACTTATATAATTTATTCTAAAGATACATGACTGCTTCCTAGTGAACGAAAATTTCAGTTGAAAATACAGCAAATTTCAAGATAGAAAATCAATATTGTTTTTAAAGGAAGTCCACTTGATAAACAATGTTCTCAAATGTGGGGCCACTAATGTGATAAATGAAATATTTCTGTTTTTCCATAATTGCATTGAAATGCGGAATAACTATTTTTCACAATCAATCGTAGGTCCAATTCCATATTAAGACGGTTTCGCTTTAAGGTTTTAATGCTGTAAAAAGCAGAAAAGGTATGCTCACATAGGTTAATTGGTGGGGAAAAGCATCACATTTTGCAATGCATTTTTAGATAACTCCTCATACTCACAGAGCAGAAATTTAGTAAAGTAGTAAAATATTAAAATTTACAAACGTCGGTATAATTTCTAATTGCTTTGTTTTTAGTAACTGAAAATATATTTCTTGCATAACAGCAACATTTTATTAAAACACATTTCCATTTTTAGGCATCGCAGATCCCCTGACTAGGTTCCACGGACCCTCAGGGGTCCGCAGATCCCACTTTGACAACTACTGATCCAGAGGGTTACTCAAAAAGCAATCGGTTTTGGATCGTCTAGCAAATTTTTGTTTGTTGGTTACTGAAATTGTTTTGTATTGTTGCTTTTCCCACAAACATTCCGATATTCGCCTTAGTCTGAATTTCTCGAATTTCTTCAGTCTGTGTCCAGCCATGGAGCAATTTACTATAGCGCAATTGTGCACTAATTGTGAAAACTTTTGATCAGAACGGAGAAAGTTATGCAGCAACTGTCAGACAGGCACCGAATGAATCAACAGTTCACCGACTTGCGAAAAAGTTTATTGAAACGGGTCCAACAGTGAACATTAAAAGTTCTTGGCGTCATCGTAGTGGTCAGCGAAATCCAAGCGGAAACTTGTCAGGCAATCATAGCGAATTTCACGAACAAAGTTATTGCATGCTAGAGCAGTAGAGGTGGTCATATGCCCGACGTCATCCATCATAGGGTGTTCCAAAATCCCGTTAACCTGTTTCGGTTCAGTTTGTAGTTGAAATCGAATCAATCGGTTTGGACTTCAAACTGGTTCGGTTCGGTTTGTAGAATGGTTCTATTCGGTTTAAGAACTGTTGGGCCCATTTTGAGGACTGTTTTATTCGGTTTCAGTTCAATATTCGAAATCGATGGAAGTGCAGTTTGCGTTATTAGGAACCGTCCATCCAGAGATTATAGTAAGGCTGAATGTTATGTTTTTCTGTATAACTTTATTCAGATTAAAATTATTTCGATATTACTAAAACAATTGAGGATTTGTACTCTCTGGGTATATTTACTGATGGTTTCGAAATTGGAATAAAACTCTTAGTATCAGTTGAACTTTACGGCATGGGCGGATTTAGGAAAGATACCCTGGAAGTGTGTGTGAGGGGCAATTATTTGAAGGATGAATGCTAATCCAGGAGACTATATGTGTAGAATGAAACATTAAACTCATCCTGAAATGATTGGGGTAGCCATGCTTTTCGCCCTGCATGGAGAATATATCGTCGTGCTATATTATCAAGTAACCAAGAAAGTTCGTGCTGTTTTTGAGAACAGTTACTTTGTCACGTTATTGTGGTCAAATTGATTCTGATGACGTTATAGGTTTACATTCTTTTCAAACCTTATTTAATAGAGAATTGCACGTTTCGTTATCAGTTCTTTAGGAAGCGCAATCTTTGAAAGAGCATGTCCTTGGAAAAGGAAATTCTGAGACCCATTTTGCTTTACGAGTACAAATTAGGAAACAAAGATGCAGAGGCCGCTAGAAGAATATGCTTCGAGTTTAGATTGATGTAACTGAATGAACGGACTGTTCAAAAGTGGTTTAGCTGCTTTTTCCTCCAGTTGATTTTGAGTTTAACGTACCTTTCAGCAGGGAGGCTATATGAGACGGGAACAGACTAATTAACGTGGAATCCGAACCACATGAGCTCCCGCCGGGAATCGAACCCGGGTCTCCCACGACAAAGGCGCGTACGTTAACCGCTTAGCCACGGAAAGAGCTCTGTTTTTCTTCCGAGACGAGAGCCTTGAAGACAAGCATTGTGATGGTCGTCCATCCACCCTCGACAAAGCTGGATAGACGACCTAGCTGGAGGACGAAATCAAGCAGAATCCTCATCAAACTTTACAGAAATTGGCACACAGGACTGGAGTATGTGATGAAACCTTTCGATCATATCTTCATAACTGATATGACATGAAAGCTAAGCAAATGAGTTTCTCAGTTCTGTTCGAGGGAAACATGCCCAAAGGTTAAACATCTGCTTGTCATTGCTGTCGTACCATAGCAAAGCCTTGTTCCTGGACTGTATCTTGACATATGTTGAAAAAATTGATCATGAATGATAACTGGAAGAGGAAACATAATTCGGCGACTTTTGGTTCGGTCTCATTTGCTGCTGAACCGGACATTCAACAAAAGAAGGTAATGCTGTTTGTTTGATGGACCAGAGCTGGCATAGTCCAGTATGAATATCTAGAAAGCGGAAAACCATAACAGCCGAGGTCTAATCGTCACAATTGCGAAGGATTTCAGCTCCACTGCTCCAGAAGCAGCCAGTACTGGTCAACAGAAGAGGAGTTCTCCTCCTCCACGATCTCGCCAAACCTTATACGGCAAAAGCGACTAAAGAGGTGATCAAAATATTGAGATGGGAGGTTATATCTCATCCACTCTATTCCTCGGACATCGCTCCAAAGGATTATTACCTATTTTTGGTCATGGATAACACCTGCGGAAACAGCAATTCCGAAAACTCGACAATGTCACAAAAATTGCACCACAATTTTTGGACTCCAGAAAAAAGTTCTTTTGAAAGGCATTTATAAGCCTGCGTCTCCTTGGGAACATGTCATTGAAGCCAACGCTGATTATTTCGAAGAATAAAATGGGTGTTTAAAATTTTTGTGAGTCGTGTTTGATGAGTGACGATAACCGCACCAACTTCCTTGGTTACTTGATAAGTAATTTTGAGTAAAAACTGACTCGTTTCTTATCTATTGATATTATATTATGAGTATCATATACGCAGGCCCGTGCTGGCCCACCGGGACACCGGGACTTGTCCCGGTGCGCCCTCCCAAACATCACCTTTATTTATATAAAGGTTTTTAGTAATAAATTCTTACAATTTTATTGGTAAAAAACCCATGAAAGGCACAGTGCGCCCTTTACATTAGACGCCCTTCCGAGACCACATCAAAAATGGACGATTTTATTCACTCTTCTGTATACTACAGTCCTGTATAATACATACATACAGTTACTATTGGTAAAGAATCCGTGAAAGAAACAGTGCGCCCTTTACATAAGGCGCCCTACGAAACATCACATTATAGATAAGTTTTTTTTTAGTTGTTCTGTATACCAGGTTTGTACAATAAATTAAAATAGTGGCTGTTAATAAAGAATCCTTGAAGGGTACAAGGCGCCCTTTACATAAGGTGCCCTGCGCATTATCACATTATAGACATATATTTTTTTTTAATATGTTCTTCTGGATACCAGTTTTGTATTATATAAATTCATACAGTTATTATTGGTGAAGATCAGGAAAAGAGTATAAACACTCACAAAAATAACTGTAAAGTTATGTAGTTGTAAAGCGAAACAATGTGATACATCAAGAATAGTTCGGATAGTCAAACGTACGATGCATTCATAAAATACTACATTGACACTAGTGTTTAATTTACGATTTTTACGGCATCGAAGCTTTCACAGTCTTAATATGCATCCATATATCCGAGCATATTGATTGCTCCTGTGTGTTTTAAAGCAGTGTTCGGATAATCAATACCTATTGTATTTCTAAGGTATAGCTATATTAATTTCTATGAAATGTGGTCTTCCTGTTACCACGGCATGGCGCGTCCACATGTTGTAGATCGAGGAGAAGGCCTCTAGATATAGAGGTTAGCTGCAAATATACTGAATAAGCAGTCGCGGACAGATGACAAGGAGTGATCCTCCAGCTTGGGGATTTGGTGTGGGGCGAACAACCTTATCCTGTAAAAAAAAAACTGATAACTTGGCACGATCTTATCAAAGTAAAATCGACATGAAATTTGGAACATGGAATATAAGAAGTCTCTATAGGGTAAGGGCGATAAAATTTGTAAGGAATGAGTTTTGAAATAGAGGATGGACCTAGTGGGATATCAGAAAGTTAGATGAGAAGGAAATGGAGGAGTCAAGTCGGGAAATTTTACGTTCTCTTAAGAGGAACGAATTAAAAATCACCAACTAGGAACAGGGCTATCCGCTCACAAACGAATAATATTAGAAATTACATGGATTGAATTTGTTAATGATAGCTTTTCTTTTACTTCTCTTAAGGGTCGGTGGTGTAATATTTTGTTTTAAATGCACATGCTCCAACATAAAATAACGATGACGATAAAAAGGACAGATTTTACGAAAGAATAAAACGCGTATTTGACCATCTCCCGCAATACCACATGAAAATTCTGTTAGGTCGTTTCAATACGAAGGTACGCCGAGAGGGTATCTCCAAACCGATTATACGGAATAAATGTCTGCATAAGAAAGGTTGTGACAACGGCGTTAGACTTGAACTTTGAAACATCCAGAAACCGCATTGTGAAGATTACAAAATTCCTACATCGCGACATTCATAAATATGCTTGGATTTCATCAGATGGAAACACACATAATCAAACTGATCACGTTTTAGTAGACAGAAGAAAACAGTCTAGCACAACTAATGTCCGGTCGTTCAGAGGAGCTGATTGTGATACTAATTACCACCTGGTAGCAGCGATAATAAAGGAAATATTCAATATCTGAAAACGGAGCGGTTTAATTTAAAGAAATTTGAGGAGAGTCAGGTGAGATCTGAGCGAGATTAAAGTGTCAAATAGATCCTTGATTTCAGAAGGTTTGGAATGCACTAGTGTTCAGGATACTTTGTTGAAATTAGAGATAATATTAAAATTTCAGCAAAAGAAAAATTGGGGCACGCAGAGATACGTAGGAACAAACCATGGTTCAACCAGGAATGCACTAAAGTAGCAGAGAAGAGAAAATAGAAGAAACAGCATTGGCTAAAAAATTGGAACGAAATAACTACATAAAGTTTCATTGTCATCTGGCAGAAAACTTCCAAAATTTTTAGAACAAAGAAACGCGAGTTTTGAAAGCTAAAATTAATTAACTTGAAGATAATAATAAAAAACAAAAACAAAAGCATTCGGGGCATGTATAAGGCGAGCAATGAATTTAAGAAAGCATATCAACCTCCTACTTATATTAAAGAAAGACAACGAAACAGTTCTCACTGATAAGGATGGCATCTTAAATAGATGGAAAGATTTCTTTGACGATTTGCTTAACATATAGCCAAAAACTAATGTTCGTGGAGAAAGTGAAATGCACACAGCATAATCGTATATTCCAGAACCTAACCAGACAGAAATAGAAATCGCTATTAGAAAACTAAAGAAATACACCTCTCCGGGTGTAGACGAAATTCTGGCTGACAACTTTAGCTCGAGGGGAAAATTTGTACAGCAAGATACACAAACTCATTCTCCTTAACTGGAACAAGGAGGAATTACCACAAAAGTGAAAAGAATCAACCATTGTTCCAGTTCAGAAGAAAAGCATCAAAACTGATTGTACCGTCAACATCCAATAAATCCTCTTAAACATTCTATTAGCAAAATTGACTCCATACGCAGATATTGGAGATTATCAGAGCGGATTTAGGTAAAATAGATCAACTATCGACAGATATTTACCATTCGACTAATACTTGAAACGAAATGGGAATACAATATTCTGGCACATCAATTATTGACTTTAGACTCGGGTAGGAGGGAAACATTGAACAGCATGGTTACAAAATTTGGAATGCCGAAAAAGTTAGATTAATTAAGATATATTTAAATGAATCCCAAAGTAAAGTTCGAATAGAGAAATTCTCGTTCACGAGCTTTCACGTTGAGAATGGCCTAAAACAAGAAGATGCGTTGTCGCCATTATTATTTAACTTTGTTTTAGAGAACACTATAAGAAAAATCAAAGACAGCAATCAGGTCCTAGAACTGTATTTCCCAGGTTATGGCGTATGCTGATGATTTAAATTTAATAGGAGATGACAGGAGGACAATAGAAAGAAATGCAGAAATCTTAATTAACGCTTGTAGGGATATGGGTTTAGAAGTAAATGCAGAGAAAACTAAATACATGGAAGTTTGTCGGGATCGTAATACTGCATGTGTTAAAATACCAGATAATGAATACTTTCGACAAAGTGGATACTTTCAAATATCTAGAATAATTATTAACAGCCAAAATCCACAACCAGTAAGAAATTTGATGTCAACTAAAAGCAGGGCTTTCGTGTTATTATTCAGTTAAAAATCTTTTGTTGTCGCGAATTCTGTTGAGAACTTTGCAGCTTAAAATATAAAACGATAATCATGCCTGTTGTGCTGCAAGGTTGCGAAACATGGTCACTGACTCTGAGGGAAAATTGCAGACTGAAAAGATTTGAAAACAAGATTCGACACAAATGGGCAGGTCATGTAGCTAGAATGGAAGAAAGTAGAAGCGGTTTCAAAGTTCTACCTGGAAGTTCAAATAGGAAAATGACCATTAGGAAGAAAATGAAATGAAATGAAATTTTTGAGTTGTACGTCCCACGGTTATGCCGGTTAGGCTAAAGGAGACGGTGAAGATGAGAGATGAATGAAATGGTGGAATGAAGGAAGTGGGAGGAAACGGGAGAACCCCGAGAAAACCCACGCACACGGTGTTTGTCCACCACAAAATTCACTTGGTGGGAGCAGGGTTTGAACCCGAGACCCCCAAGCACCAGAGGTGAACGCTCTACCACTGAGCCACCGCGACCATTAGGAAGACCGAGGCGCAAATGGGAGGACAACAGTAAAATGGTTCTCGCAGAGATTGGAACACAAAGTAGAAACTGAGTCCAGGTGGCTAAGGACAGAAATCAATGGAGAGCTTTTGTAAACGTGGCATTGAACCACCAGTGTCCAAAGGCAATAGAGCTACATTAAGTTGTTAATATTTTTATCTTCCTTTTATTTCACATAAATGCTGTTAAAGGAACTATAAAGTTTTTCTCTAGTAAAGAGGATTTAGATTCGAGGTTCCTACGTTAATACTAAACAGATTTGGTGGTGATTTTGATATAAAATGGCACCCATACTTTCTTTCAAAGTCTCTCTCTCTCTCTCTCTCTCTCTCTCTATATATATATATATATATATACCCATTTGTATGGGCGCCCTTTTAGTAGACTTGTCCACCGCCCTCATTAGTATCCCAGCACGGGCCTGCATATACGTACACATGGTAATCGACTGAGGTAGTTGGGAACTACTTTACTTTAATAGTACAAAATCATATTCTAATACGAAGGATGTATTACCACACAATGGAAATATTACAGTTATACTATTTAAGTGAGTACTAAAACTATCTAAAACTTAACCATTCATATTACCCCATTGAATAATAGGCTATCTACCTACAAAATTTCGTATTTCTAGGTTATCTGGGGTTTGAGATTTGCCAATCTGATTACGAAAAAAAAAATCCGCAGTCCACCGTTTGGGAATTTCATAGGCACATTATATTAGTCCACCCCTTTGAGCAACTGCCTACCAAACTTTATCTTCCTAGGATTTTGTTCACTAGATAAAGGACAATGGAAAAGACCATTATTTTATTTTTAAATAGAAATATGTATCAACCCCTAATCCTAACAAAGTCCATGAAAATAAACTTAATATTATCATTACGTACAGGTACAATATATTCTGTAAATTGTTAGTGTGTGGATCAATAGCAACTCGTATATAACAGTGCAATATTTAATACAAAATTTAACAATATTGTGATCCACAATGGTCCAATATAATTCGTTTATACGTAAAAATTTTGGCACGTAAAATATTTTATTATATACAAAACTGCTATATGCTCGTAAGTTACGACTGAGTTGAAGATTAAATTCAACTCCATTTGGACATAGACGAATTTGCTTTGACGGGGATTGCTTAAGTTTCAGTTAGCCAATAGTAAAAGAAACCACATTGCAAACCCTTTGGCTCTGTTTGATGACAGTTCAGTTCGGTTTCTGAACGTACGATTTGGAAACGGTTCGGTTCGGTTTCGGTTTACTCTTCCAAACCAGTTTAAGTGACAAACCGAAACCGCGGATTATGTTTCCAGGAACCGTTCACCTCTAATTCATCAAACCTGAAGTCGGAATGTTTGAAGAACGTGTTTACGAATTTTGTTACTGTGCTTTGAAACAATAAAGTTCATAATTTAATGTAAAAAACCGTTTTGAATAACCCTACCTATTTTCTCAAAATATACCTATACCTTTATAACCAAACTATATCTCAATAGTCCTACCTATACCTCTATTTTCTCAACAATACTCCTGAATAGTCACACATAAAAACAAAAAAACAATGCATTAAAAAGGAGATCGGGCAACTTCTGAACTTTTCTTACATATTTGATGGAATATGTGGCATATAGTACGATTATCAAATGTCAAATGTAGTATAGCAAGTCTTCTAATCATGCAATATATTTTGAGAAAGCAAATTGGCAACTGAAAATAAGATTTTAGAAAAATTCCATTTCTATTCTTCAAAAAATATTGCTTTTTTATTTTTTTTAGATTCAGTGAACCCTTTAAGATTCTTGCATTTTTAAAGAAAAATGTTGAGTTCCTACAACTGCTTCAGTACTAATTATTTGAATATCATAGTTCATATGGTATTCTCTTGACCATTTTGCAATCAGAGTGCACTCTGACTCAGACTCACTATCTTGAATAAGATTCGCGCTGACTAGTCTCAGTGATACTCAAGCTATTGAATCCGTGATCGTTTCTCTGAGCGAAACTTGCTCTAGATCGATATATTGCTCATTAATTTCATTGGGGCTCACGCTAAGACACTATACGACATATTGTTAAAACGCAAACTAAAAAGGCAGTTAACTATCTCTTTCACACCTGTTCGTCACAATTATGTAAATTAAATTGTTTTTCGTATTAGCTTCACATTTCTAGAAGAAAATTTTGACTCAGTTGAATAGTTACTCTTTTAGTACTATTCATCCAATTATCATGATTCATACGTTATTCTCTTGAGAATGAAACATGCGTATACAGTACAATGTGCATATGTGCGTGATGTAGAAGAGAAGGGAAAGTTCAGGTAAAATTAAAAAGATTTCCTTCCAAACAAAATCCCTTTTGTTAAGCTTAACACATGTGACTTTACAGTAAACACTACATACTTTCCTCGTCTTCCTAGGTGAAACAAATATTCCGTTCTTTACAAAACAAAACTGTAACTTGGAATTGAAGCGTGATTCCAGAAAGTAGTCACTTCATCTATACCCTTCCAATATTAGGTACACAAACGTCTGAAACAAATACAGGATTGAAGGCAGGATGTGAATTGCCGGGAGTATAAAGGGATTTCCCTTCTATCACATTTTACTCCATTACCCCAAAGAAAGTTATGAAGGATCCCTGCTGGGGATTTCTGTTTACCAGGGTCGCCTCTATTCGAAGTCCAGCATTCTTCAAACACATTAACGAATATTGCACTGCCAGACAGGTCATAAAACTGAAAACAGACAAATAAATTGAAAACACGATTTCCAATCTAATGTCCCTTCTTCCATGGGTGCTGAAAAGAAGTATGCTTATTCTTGTTTTATTGACATTTCTAATTGTTCTTGATTCACTGGAAGCTCTCCCATTATAGATTCATGGGTGTTCCACTGACAGATAGGTCATTATGATATACACAACCAAATAAATCCTGGAACAGAACTCCAGCTCCTTTCTCTCAATAGAGTATTTTTTTCTCGAGCTACGGCTGAAATTGTTGGTGAGGACACTGATAAACAGACTATGAGATAAATATGGTTGGCACAATAGAGACAGAGTGATAAGTCCCATTTCTTGGCAGCAATTCTTGTTCTTGCGATACAGTGAAAGTCCTCCCGAAATAGATTCATCGATGTTTAGCGGACAAATAGACGTGACACTGAAAAGGACCAAATTAATTCAAAACCGCAAATCGCAATCTAACGTGCCTTCTTGGGTTTAATTTTTCGGGCTCGAGATACCATTGGAATTCTAAGCGAAAATACTGACAGACAGTTTATAATATGAAAATAGCTACGGGAATGGGGAATATATCTAGGTAGATTTCATTTTCAAGGTACAGTTGAAATATTTGGGGAGAGTATTAACAGAGAGGTCAGGACATCAAAACGAACGGGGAATTGAACGCTGATTTTCGAACTAAGATTATTGTTTTCCGACAACTCTTTTCGTATTAAAGGTACTATAGAAGCCCTGTTCAAGAATATGCATGAATATTCCACTGACACACATTAAGCCATTGAAAAATAAATCTATTAAATTCAGGGAAACGATTTCCAACTTATCGTTCCATTCTCACTCAGATGATAGCTGGAAACATAAAGGCATAAAAACTATTGTTAAAACATAATATAATAACGCAAATGGCAGCTCCTTAAAGGAATATCACATTATCCTTAAGAACTTATATTCTAGAAATCAGCGCAGATATCTTAAAATTATGGCAAATATCGGAAAAGAAGATCACATTGTCCCTAAGAGATTATAGTTTAGAAATCATGGAATATATCGAAAAGAAAAGTCACATTGTTCCTAAGAGCTTATGTTTTTGAAATCATTGAATATATCGAAAGGAAAATCACATTGCCCTTAAAGGATTATATCTTAGAAATCACTGCAGATATCGGAGCTTATATTCTAGAAATCAGTGCAGATATCGAAAAGAAACATCACATTGCCCTTAAGAGCTTATATCTTAGAAATCATTTTAGACATCGAAAAAAAATATCACATTGTCCTTAAGAGCTTATATCTTAGAAATCATTTCAGATATCGAAAAGAAAAATTACGAGCTTATATATTACAAATCATTTCAGATATCGAAAGAAAAGATCACTTTGTCCTTAAGAGCTTATATCTTTGAAATCATTGCAGATATTGAAAAAGAAGATCACATTGCCTTTAAAAGCTTATATCCTAGAATTCATTGCCGATATCGAAGAGGAAGGCCACATTACCACTGTTTAAAATCGGGAGAGACACTCAAAACGGAAGTCCATTCCTAGACATTTGTAAATGGTCAGACAATAGAAAATTCATAATAACATGGCTATTATAACGAAAGAAACACGACATAAAAATTATTCACATATTTTTTACCTTAACCTGCCTCAATTAACTATTAAATTTATTCTTCTATTTTTAATGTGTTGTTGTCCAAAAAGAAATTATATTCAAGAGAAAACTCAAGTACATTGAGTGCAAAATAATAAATATAACCATTGACCTAGAAAAAAAAGAATTCTTAATTTTTAAAAAAAGAAATCTACATTTTTCTGTCAGTTAGACAGTCATAGGAATGATAATAAAAAAGTGAGAGTTAAATATCATAAAGTGCTATATCAAAACAAAATATACATACATTATAAGTACGAATAAGAATAAAATTATGAACTTTTTCTCTGTAAACATTTTTTTCATATTTAAATATTATATTTAAGTAAACAATATTAATGTTATCATTTGTTTATGAGCCTCATACGGTAAATGTTTTCACTAAACGATCATAAATTTTTATGATTAAGCTTGCATTAAAATTAGCCATTTAATTATATTTTCCTATTCAAATGGTGTTCTTAATGAAAACAAGAAGAGAAACTGAAACTGATGTTTCTTATAAAAGGTGGTACAGTTCTGAGTCAAAATATCATTTGTTTGTCTACAGTCAAAGGTAACAATGGCTTCTATGAAATCTCAACTATCATTTGCAACGCTTTTACTTATTACAACAATTGCGACTGCCAAAGTCGAACACAGGTCGGCAAGTGATGTTTCCGAAAAGAGTTTTCTTGACTGTGTGGAAGACTTGGATTTTAAGTGTATGAAATTGAGAAGTTTGTCTAACTTGTACCATTTATTGAAAATGAGGTCTCTAGAAGTAGTAAGTGGAGTGAAGATAGAATATTCTGGTGATGACAACAGACGTGAGGAAGCTGTGAGAGCACTTGTGGACAAACATTGGGGACATTTGTTGTTTAACTCCATCCCTAACATGATGAAAGATCTGTCTTTGAAATTCAACGTAGTTGATGGAGCTAACTTAGTGGTGTCCAGGGGTCTCAAGAACAACGCATTCGTTGATTTCTCGTTCGAAGCTGACAACAGTGTAGAAGAAGGGCGTAAGTAGATTTTTTAAATATATATATATATATATATATATATATATATATATATATATATATATATATATATATATATATATATATATATATATATATATAAACATCTACATTTGATATTTAGCGTTTGAAGTTGGCTCGAAAAAAATAGTCTGATTGTCCACTCACTTATTTATAACAATATTTTATAATAAGCGAGTTTATAACTTGGCTTACAATATGTGAGTTCATGTTGTCATTAATACATTACCTTGCCTTATCTTACCTTACCTTGTAGTTAAAGTGAATAGTCGTACCACCCGACCATTTGGTCCGCTAAGCTAAAAACGTGCTTAATTCAAAGTCCTAATTGATTACATTTAACGAATTTATTTACGTATTGTTATTGCCCACCACATCGAACACCATGTCATATATATGCAGTTACTCAAGGACTAGGCTATACAATATTATGTTGGTTTACAAATGTTAGCGCAGATAGCGATATTTATTAGCGTAGCCACAGGCAGGTGATAGGCAAATAGCAACATCTATCAGAGACAGGCAGGCAAGCAATGTCGCAGGTAGCAACGTCTATTAGCATCAGGCAAGCAAGCGATGACGCAGATAGCAACATCTGTTAGCATAATGCATATAGTAACATCTGTTAGCGTCAGGCAGAGAAGTTATGGTGCAGGTACAACATCTGTTGGCGTCAGATAGGCAAACGATAGGCATATAGTAACATCTATTAGCATCAGGCAGGCAAACAATGGAACAGGTAGCAACATCTATTAGCATCAAGCAAGGAAGTATGACACAGATAGCAACATCTGCTAGCGTCAGGCACGTAGTAACATCTATGAGCGTGAGGCAGGAAAGCGATCGTGAAGATAGCAATATCTGTTAGCGTCAAGCAGGCAAGCGGTAGCCTATAAGTGACATCTATTAACATCAGGCAGGCAAACGATGTTGCAGATAGCGTCATTTATTAGTGGCAGACAGGCAAGTAATAGCACAAATAGCAACATATATAAGCGTGATTGTTGATTGTTAGAAGTTTAGCGTTTCGCACAGACTGACATGTTAGCCGTTTATTGTTATAGTGATGCCAAAAATATTCAGTAAAAAAAATCATAGTTTCAGACGGTTATGTCGTACAGACCGAAGGACATAGACAATTACTGAAAGTGTAAGACTATTAAAGGCTGATTGAAGAGGGGCTATTGGGAACACGTCAATTACAAGGTGAAACCATTGCAAAGAAACTTGCCTTACCTTACTTATAACCTTACTCAATCTTAAACACGTAAAATATGAATATCTTAATTAGCTAAGTTCTGAAAGTTCGAAAATATTTTCTCAGTGTTGATAATTCTTATCGTTAGCTTATGTCTTTGGCATACGAAATCTCGGTTCGATTTCCTGTAGGGAAGCATTGAGCGCATTAAAGCGGTTCAAATCTCACCTTAAACTATAAATCTTAACTATAGGTGCTGGCAAAAGGACGTAATAAATACAGTACAAATCAATCAACATCAACCTGGATATAATAAATATATAATTTTAATATTTATCTAGAGCTCCCTCGTGACTAAGCGGTTAGCGTACGCGCCTTTGGCGTGGGAGATCCGGGTTCGATTCCGACAGGAGCTCATGTGCTTCGGATTCCACGTTAATCAGTAAGTCCACATTTCATATAGCCTCGCTGCTGAACGGGACGTTAAGCTCAAAATCAACTCACAATATTCATCTATATCTAAACGTCAACTTACACGAGGGTTTCTGTGATTATTCATTTTAGATTCCTAGCCTTCAAACATTTTCAACAAGATACATTCTGTTGAACCTTTTGCGTCTCCATTTTCATTCAAATGGCCATATAGTGTATAGTGATTTTTCTTATTCTTTATATTGGAATACTTAAGTTGAGTATGATGCCAGATTGTATTGATATAATAACTTACCGTCTAACGATTTTCTTTCTAATTCTCTAAAAATACAGAAATATTTATTTTTAACAATTAAAGAAAATTATGTTTGAAAGACTAAAGTGTCAATATAAGAGTAGTTTAAAATAATACTAACTAAACAGTCTAAATTTTGTATTTTATTACATGATAGAAGCAATGTATGATCATTGGTAGAGTGGATCCATGAAAAAGGTGATGGTAAATAGATATTACGAGAGACCCATGAACATGGCGGTGGTAGTAGAGATATTGGACGGGTGACCGTCCTTCGTGATGGATGACCTTTGGGGAGGGGGTGTATTCTGTCATTTATTAATGTCTTTTGCTGTAGACATCTCAAATATATCATTTTAACCTTAATATTAGTAAGAATGTCCAAATGATAACAGTTCAAATAGAAGTATTGTTTTAGTTCGATGTTCCATTAAAGAAGATCTCCGAGACGCCCTGGCAATACAGCTATAACTTTTGGTTAGTAAGTTTTAGACACATCTTAAAAATTTCTACTAACGAATATTCAACTATATGTGAATTATTTTTCCAGAAAAATAATAGAAATATTTGAGAAAATATTATTATTTTCCGTTAATTAATAGATTTATGAGGAGGCCATGTCCACTCTTCATAATTCATCAAAATAATGAACGTAAAATTCTTAATAATAACTAAAAAGCTTTGGTATAAAGAAAAATGAAATGAAATGAAATTTTTGAGTTTTATGTCCCACGGTTATGACGGTTAGGCTAAAGGAGACGGTGATGATGAGTAATGAATAAAATGGTGGAATGAAGAAAGTGGGAGGAAACGAGAAAACCCACGCACACGGTGTTTGTCCACCACAAAGTTCACTTGGCGGGTGCTTTGATTGGTATAAAGAAATATACTCATCTACTCTTTATTATTAATACCGGTAACTTGCTATAACTAAAGTTTGATTTATCAAGGGGCCACGGTGGCTCAGTGGTAGAGCGTTGACCTCTGGTAAATGGGGTCCTTGGTTCGATCCCAGCTCGCGCCAACTAAACTTTGTGGTGGACAAACGCCGCGTGCGTGGGTTTCCTCGGGATTCTTCCCCTTCCTCCCACTTTGTTCATTCCACCATTTCATTCGTTTCACATCTTTACCGTCTCCTTTAACCTATCCGGCATAATCGTGAGACGTAAAACTCAAAGATTTAATTTTTCCGATTTATCAAAATGTTCTTTATATAATTACTTTGTTTACAAGTGCGTCAGTACGGAAGACAAAAAAATCTCTAGAACTACTATCATTTTAGGTCAGAATGTAGAAGCTCAAGAGTTAGGAATCGATTTCGTTGATATATGTGATCAGGCCCGTAGCCAGCCCAAAAATTTAGGGGGGCCCGGCCCCCTCTTGCCCCCCCCCCCGTGGATACGGGCCTGTATGTGATCCCACCCAGTTCATCCCAAAATATGGACAATTAAAAATCCGTTTTCTATTTATTACTAAGGAAGAAATTATTTATAACATCCTGGCTTGATAGACTACCCGCAGTACTGCTACAATTAGCAGGTTAGTATATAGCTCAGGATAAAATACAACACAAAAACGAAACTAAATGATTATGTTTTCTGCTTTCAAATATTCATCCAACTCACTAATGTTTGTGAATGAAGAATGAAGGATAGGTAAAATACTACAATTTTCACTTTATGCACATTCTAATACTGGTACTCTTATTACTTTCTCAGTCTACGAATTACAATAATATTTTACAAGTATAATTTTTTTTTAATTTTGCAGGTGGTAAGAAGAAACGCTTTCTGGCCCTATCCCTCATGATGATGCAAGGTTTCTCCACCCTTCTCAGTACAGTTGGATTGATTGCAGTAAAATTCTTGGCTTTTAAAGGCGTATTAGTCGGAACTATTGCCTTAATTCTGGCAGGTCTTAACGGTCTTTCTAAACTTGGAAATGCCAACAGTATCAACCAGGGTTATTATGGATCCTTGGACCGATTTGGTTATGGAGGCGCAATGGAGAAAAGCTTCTTAGTTTCTCAGAAGCCATTAGTTTCGCCTCCTGCTGCCACACAATAGGTGAGAATGTAACTTAATTTAACCTAGTATAAACGTTGCAATATTCATAGTTAGAGAGAAATCTCTATGAACTAAGAGTTATCCTCACTGATTTTACAGATTAGAATGCGGGCTTTTGATGCACGATGTCTCAGGTTTTATTCCCGGTGGGAGAATGCACCACTAGTATTTCGATCTCATTTAAATCTATATATCTCATTACGCTCGCATATATACACCGCGCTTAACTAGGCTGACTTGTAAATTGATTTCACATAGTGATAGAAGCTAGCAGACTAATAGTCGAGAAATATTGCTCTATCAAGTAATGGGCTTATACACAATGAACACAAATCAATATTGGATGTAAGGATAGGAGAGGAAACCAAACTGGGTGGATCCTGTTGAAAAGGAATCATATTTTGCTCAATGTAGTAGGTGGTATAGTAAAAGGTAACAGGAGGAATGGGAAAAGTTAACCTCAGATGATGGACGATATAAACGAGAATATTTTCTAAGTTAACAAGAAGAGATTATCTCAGGATGACAGACATGGAAATTTCGTAGATTAATCCTAGGTTTAGTAACTACCCTAGGCTTCGTGCACTGACGCTAGGCTACGAGCACCAAACTTAAGCTTCTTCTTGTACTGACCCTGAGCTTCGAGCACTAAGCTTAGGTTTCATATACTGACCCTAAGCTTCCAGCATCAAGCGTAGACTTCGTGTACTGGCAATAGGCTTTGAGCACTAAGCTTTGGCTTCATGTATTGACCCTAGTAATCGTGTATTCACTCTAGTCTCAAACCCTAGGCTTGTGTACTGTCTCTAGAATTGTCGTATTTACTCTAGGCATTTTTTTACTAACTCCACGTTTCGTGCACTGATCATATGTTTCATAAAATAGATAACCCAAAATTAGTGCACTGACAAGAACTAACATCTAAAATCCATTTCCATTTGTTGCCGAGATTATCAACAGTAACTAAATGTGTTCAAATCTATGTACTCACTATCAATCACATGTTTCAAATATTTAGAAACACACAAAATCAGATTACTTAGAGAAAAAAAAATATAATTCACTGTTTGGTACAAGCATTATCATAGCTTAGCAAAGGACGTTATTATATTTAAACTTATGATTTTTTCAGGTTCAAGAAGAAATTGAAATCAGGAGAAAAATACTACAGGTAGTTGATTTACTGCAAACAATGAAGAACATGAGACTGTAACTACGACTTATTTATTATTTGTTATTTATATATGTAAATGAAAATAAAAAATAAAACAATTTTATACATATAATGTTTTAATAAATCAGCTGAATCTTTAATATAATTATTTTTACGAATATGCTGTGAATGGACAACCCTTCTGATATTATAAACATCAGTAGTACACGAACACACTTCTTTACTGGCAGGGAAGTAAGAAAGCGGTGGGACCTGGAGGTTTGAAGTTTACTGAAATCTAAATTTTTCTGTAAATGTATTATAATTAGGGGTGATGCTACAAATTTTAATGTAATTAAGCCACATATTGAGCCATGAACACCCAAAAGCTTTGGATGCCTCCTGAAATAAATTGCTGCGTACTACGTGTTCACTTGAATGAAGAGTTGAGAAAGACTCATAAAATGCTTTGTGTGAGTGTTGTACTGTATGGGGAGGAAACATGGACATTCCGCAAAAGTGATTAAAAACGACTGGAAGCCTTCGAAATGTGGGTGTGGAGAAGAATGGAAAGAATTAGTTGGGTTGAGCGGAAAACGAATGAGAGAGTGTTGGAAATGGTGGGTGAGAAAAGAACACTTTTAGATATTATTAAGAAGAGGAAGAGAAAATGGCTAAGGATAGGGCTTAAGAAGAAATTTTATCATGAGCGACGTGCTAGAGTGTATGGTGGTAAGAAAGGGAGGGAAGGCTATAATTAATGGACTAAGATCATACGTGAGGACAAAAAGGTTAGCGGAGGACCGTGGAGCATGCAAGCTTCTCAGTTCGGCAAGTGACTTACTAATAAGAGCACAATACTTATGATAATGATGTGTTCACTGCTATTTAAAATTAGATTATGCTTATTCCTATATACCATTCTAACACATCGACTTCTCAGTATGTTGTAATTACGCAATCTACAGGATTTTCGTATTTATAAGTACTTCATTAGAATAAAATTTAACTTTTTATCTTTTTCATAGGAAAGTTGAACTCTTTATCTAATTAAAACAAATTGTGCCCTTACTGTGTTCACTCTGTAAACATTCTTGAATTTTTTGCTGAAAAATCGAAAATGATTATGAATATTTAAAAAAATCGAAAAAGTAAATTAGATATTGGTTCCAAAATGTTGTTATATAAAGTAGAAATTCTTTCCATATCTCTTCTTGTAAACCAGACAACTGGATATTCAATTTATAATTTTTCGAGTACAGAAAATTCTGCACTATATGAAATGTATTGGAAACAACAATTAGTTTAATTAACTCCATTACGATCAAGAAACATATTTGCCCAACTGTCCTAAACTGTCCTAAACTCGTATTGGAACATTTAAAACGTCTTAATTTTTGTCTGCTGGGTGTTGAAGATACATGAACTATTTAAATGGGCTTTAATATCAATTAATATAAAAATAAGTTGCTTTATAAACTCAGCCTCTGGTTTTGTATATTTTTACTAACTAAACTACCTATGGATTTATTAAGTATATAAAAAATTCTACTATCGGCATAACAAATATAACATTGGTAAGCTACTCATAGGTAGAGCTACTTGTTTAAAAGCTTGCCTTATTGACGAGGGAAAGATATTTATCGCAGAACCTAACCGGTAATAAGCTCGCTATGAAATTTTTTGGAATCTACACGTCAGCTTTGGCCCACATAACTTTATAAATAATTTTAATCTTTCCTACAATTTTTTGGTCATGAAAGAGTTAAGTGCATTTTACAGATACTACCTGATACACTGTTTGGATTTTTGATATTCTTAATTCTTTTGTGTTATTTGGGAAAACAAAAGAAATGGAGAGCATAGCAAAGACCCTTAAACTTAGATGAAGTTTTCTAAGTCTAAACTTCTGTTATATTTTGATAGTAAAATACTGATGAGGTTATGTTCAATTAAAAAGATAGAATTTCGATATTCTCTTCCAACTCAAATGAGCTGATACCACTTTTGAAACGCTCTGTCATCGCTGTGTTCACTGTTGATTCAATGGATTTCACTCGAACATACATTGAACTACGGTACTTGTGCCACCTATGTTACGCTGCCAATACATTATATCTCAAAGGTAGCAGTCTCTTCAAGAGTACGAAAGAATTCCTTTTTAGTGATGTAATTTGTGAGAAGTCAGAAAAAAGCACTACACTAAAGCCCTGATTATCCGAGCTAATGTTTATCTGACTAGCCTCGGATAATATCAAGTTGTCGTAAAATGAAGGACAATACTAAAATCGTGAAGTATAAGTGAAGCGAGCATAGTGAAGTTTCTCCTAATCAACGCGATTAACCTCTATATGTCTGTTCGTCTGCTCCACGATAACTCTCGTAAAACTTATCCCATTTTGATGAAACTTGGTATGTTCCATTATTCTGCTTGTCGAAATAACCTTGTTGTTTGTAGTTGCAATCCATCAAATACAAAAGGGGTAAAAAGGAAGTAAAACTCACCGCAATTTGCAAGTTTATACGTATACAAAACATGCAAAACGATTTTCTAATGTAAACAAAGGAAAAATTATTCTATTGTGACAAAGCTTATTGCAGATTTTCTTTATGACTTGGTGAATATCCCAGCAAATTGGGTTTAAAATCTGCCAAGAATAAAAATGTGAATCCTCCCTGAATTTCAAGGATGTGTTGCACGATAATTTTCATTAATTGTGCCTGTGTTTCGATTTTGGCTTAATATGTCGTACATTATCGTTGGGGCTTCCCGATCATATTTTATACATAAAGTACAAGAAACAAATAAAGTAATACATTTTCCCTCCGATTTCTTTTAGAAATCCATGACACATTTTCTAAAATTCATTACGTTCTTGTATAACTTAATGTACGCTGTAACAAATTGTTAGTAGTTTTATTATTAGTCCGCAAGAATGGGGAATGGAAGTATATAAGAATTGAGAATGAGTGGAAGAACAGTCAAGTGTTAAGGAACAAGTTAACAGTTAAGTTATATTAACTTGCTACTATTCTGTCCAGTTAAAGTAGGTTTAAGTTACAAATTATCTAAAATTACAATATTTCTAAATGCACCACTTATTAGGATCAGTTGGGTTTCTACCCATCAACTCTTCAGCTAACAATTCCCTTATTTTAACTTAAAGTAACTGAATACCTACACGACAAAAATTGAAGCTACCTGGTCTCGTAGAGGCGTTGTGAAAGTAATGTCTTGTTTCAAAAAGTGTGCTCCTATTGGATAAGACCTGCTCGTCTCGTCTCATGGATAGCCCTGAGCACACCCGATGTCGTCATATCGGCACTTATGGCGATTAGAGTTCCAGCCTGTGGTCAAACGGAAATGGAAGGAAGCCAACAATGTTGTAGTGAGACCAAGCTACGCCGATCCGACTAGAGTTACCCTTACAGATGTCATTAATATTTTTATTGTATTACCAAGCGATGTAGATGCAGTACATAAGGTTTTCTTAGACTTCTCAGTTCTAAAATGATGTTATTAGTTCTGCAGCATTAGAATTTTATACCAGAATCATTGATATTCTTACGAAACTTTCTAATGAATATCGGGAAACCTGTACCTTAATAGAATCTCCCTCCATGGGTGTTACTGCCTTAATCCCAAACAGCACAACTCTAACTTCATCTATAATTATCATCCAATTAGTTTCTTATATCTGTATTAGTCTTTACTGACTTAACACAATATTCAGAGCTTTGTATGAAACATTATAAGGGAGACTTGCTAATTTCTACCAATACGGACATGACCAACGTGCTTTAATTCATGAAATATTAGCTAACATAACAGAGTTTATAGCCTATCATAAGGATGTCTCTATCACTCCTGTTGCTATTTTATCCATTGATTTCTCGAAAGCTTCCGACAGGATGTTACATAATTTGATATTTAAACTTCTAAACCGGTCATAAATAACACTCCAAATAAGCCATAAACGAGTAGTTGCCATCGCGAACCTTATATTAATATGGATACATTTTGCTAATGTATATCAATAATAATAATAATATCACTAACATAAACTTGAATTTTAAGAAAACCAAAAATAGATCAAAAGATTGCGATCTTAGTCAATAATTAGTTTTTGGATCAGGGGCCACAACATTTTTGAACGGCCCCTAAACCGAGTTTTCTTATTTTCTAAGAAATAATCACATCATACTGAGTTAAGTGATAGTTTGGGTTTGACTACACTATATGTAATTCTGCAGATATAAGGCCTACGAGAAGATTTTTGATTGAAATACATGGGATCTTTTGATCTAAAAAGAACTAAAGTAGTTTTTTAAATAGTAATCCAACATATTAATATAAAAATATGGAATAATAAAGATCAATAATAAAGTGTTGATTAAGTTTGTACATCACGTTCTGCGCAAGAGAGTAAACATCGTTTCGTTTCCCAATAAGTCGACCAGAAGACCACCTTCAATCGGAAGAATTTGGTGGAATACCCCTCTTATGTAACAAAGAAACATGTGGGTTATATCTGTAAAGATACCGTGTTGAACACAATCAATGATGTGATATGTGAGATAATAATAATAATAATAATAATAATAATAATAATAATAATAATAATAATAATAATAATAATAATAATAATAATAATAATAATAATAATAATAATAATAATGTTTTGAACATGTCAGATTGAACTGGAAAAACCAGCAAACATTAGTAGAGTGTACCTGGAACACAGACCATTACAAAATAAGATAAAATTATATTGTTTGCATGCATTAAAAAAATACTTGGGACTCAAAAGTTACACTTGAGTCTGAGGTTACATTTGTATCTAAGAAGTGGAGACAATTAAGCATGACGCACATGTAAACATCTTTTCTGCTCCAATACGCTGTACGTGGTACCAAGATTTACATTTCACACGTGATATCCAATCGCCGAAGGAGGAAAAATTGGGATGGTAATATAAAATACCAGAAAATTCAACAAGTATTGTCATCAACTTTATGTTCTTATTTCCTCCTCTACTTTTGTTATCAAGTTTGACTCTCTAAGAACATTCTCACCTTTTCACCTTTACCAGCTTATTGGAATAATGGACACCTTTTCCTTATTTAGCCCTTCAAGTAGGGATTGACAAAGATCTTGTGGCTTTCTTGTAATACGAGGATGTTTCTTTTCGGAGCCAACCTCACACTCGTACCCAGCCCGTTCTTTTATGTGTAAGACATTATGTCTCACATTGTTCCTTTGAGAAAATTGATAGGGCATACGTTACTTTATGCAGATCATCTATTGTCAAAACGAAAGTACATCCTGGAATTTTTACTATCTGTTGAACCAATTTCCATTCTTGTTCATTTGAGAAATATGTCTGGGTTCCTTTCTTGTTTTCAGGTAGGGACAAGGTGGCTCAATGGTAGAGCGCTTGACTCTGGTGCGTGGGCTCCCTGATTCGATGCCCGGAAAAGCACGTTTGTGGTGCACAACATCGTGTCCGTGGGTTTTCTCCGGATACTCCAATTCCCTCCCAGCTTTTCATTCCACTATTCTTCTTTCACCATTCACTTGCCTATATCATACATCTTCCTCAACCTACCAGGCATAATCGTGGGACATTAAACTAAAAGCTTTTTCCTTTCTTTTTAACTGGTTTGAAGCCTGTCTTACCTTCAATTCTTCTCTCTGGGCACATTCTAGGAACTCTATACAACTTCGCTGCATGTCTTCGGCTGCATGACTATATCGTGGACACTTGGATTGATTATGCAGATGTAAAATTTTCGCAGTAAGTAATAATTCCTATTATTATTATTATTATTATTATTATTATTATTATTATTATTATTATTATTATTATTATTATTATTATTATGGAATGCATATTACTAGACTTAGCCTGGAGTTAAGTAGCATTGTATTTTAATTACCTAATTTTTCAATGTTAACTTTTTTCATAAACATTCTGGTTTGTCAATAAATAGTTTCAATCTTAAGCAAGTGTCCATTTTAGCAGAGTTTTTCATTTTGAAATAGTGCATGATATTGGCGGAAGTATGGTCTTTCTTCCAGAGCTCGTATATCAAGGACCAGCATTACATTTCTGAACTTGCTGCGTCTGCGTTAACCTCTTGATTACTTCAAAATGTTATCTTTATTTTTAGAAATCTAATTAGTTACTATTTAAAAATTGACGTTGTACAGGCATTATTTATTTAACTATTTATTTATTTATTTTAGAGAAATATGGAACCACTTCGAGAGGAGCGAACAGAGGACAACGAACAAGGTAGAGGGACGGCATCATTATATGGAACAAATTTCCCAAGATATTATCCATGTATTTTCTCTTTCCTTTAACAAATGAAGATAGAACAGGCCGAAAACGAGGAATTCATACAGCTGTTAAAGGTGGGAAATCATGGCGGTCGCCAGAATAGGAAATGGAGGAGACTCAAGATAGAATCAATGAATGAAGAAAGTGGGAGGAAACGGGAGAACCCCGAGAAAACAAACGAACACGGTGTTTGTCCACAACAAAGTCCACACGGCGCGAGCTGGGATCGAACCAGGGACCCCAAGCACCGGAGGTGAACGCTCTACCCCCGTCGCTCATAGTTATGCCTATTGATAAGCGGAGAGTAACTAACTTATATAAAATAAATGGAGAGTAAGAGTATAGTATAAAATTACTGTAGTACTTGGAAACACTATCAATACTTTTCTGTAATAAAGATTTCCACCTGATATGATCATCAGCCGAAATGGGAGTTAGGCCGGATGGGAATTTCCACTTCGGCTGGAATGGCGCATAAGATTTTTATCTCCATTTGACAACTGATAAAGTGTTAAGCGAAATAAGAATTAGGTAAAGTGGGACGAAAAGCAATATTTATATGTTTGTACTCAACCCTAATGCTCCACCCCAAGTGCGGACTTTAACTTCGAGATAAGAGTGCGCACTGTATTCAAGTAACGTTGTATTTTTTGTTATGTTTGGCAAAGTGATACTCTGCACAAAATAATTTTCAATATTCTAAAAAGTATCATATCCTTTGTAAACCAAAAAAACAACGTTGTGTGTCATTCACATAAATGTAAATTGATTCTGGTAATCCAAACCATAAAAATAGAATGATATATTTTATGTTTTCAGCAGGCTGTACATAGTGACCTAATGTAAACGTAAATAAACACAAATATAAGAAAATCGTGAATCGTTAATTACCGAATAAACATTCCAATTTATCAAATATTCACAATACAGTATTAAGAATAAATTTGCCAACTTTCCTATTTAGTAACTGTAACTTAAAATATTAATTTATTTTGATTTTTGTAAACAACTATGGTTTTATTGTCATTTTTATGAGCATTAAGCCTTTAAACATACAGGTAATGTCGTTTCACGTTTGCAATTAAATGCATAAGACTGCTTTTTAAGTAGTCATCATAATTATTGTTTTAGTGAAAGCACAATGTAAATTAATTTAAAGTATAAAAAGCTCGAAATTTGCATGTTTAAGTATCATTTGTTCGTCAACAGCCAAACATTAACAATGGCTTTTACAAAATTCCAAGCAACGACTATAGTAGTTTTGCTTCTTATAGCAATTACGAGTGCCAAAGTCGAACACAGGTCAGCAACTGATGTTTCCGAAAAGAGTTTCCTTGACTGTGTGGAAGACTTGGATTTTAAGTGTATAAAATTGAGAAGTTTGGCTAATTTGTACCATTTATTGAAAATGAAGTCTCTTGAAGTAGCAAGTGGTGTAAAGGTAGAATATTCTGGTGATGACAACAGACGTGAAGAAGCTGTGAGAGCACTTGTGGACAAACACTGGGGTCATTTGTTGTTTAGCTCAATCCCCAACATGATGAAAGATCTGTCTTTGAAATTCAACGTAGTTGATGGAGCTAACTTAGTGGTTTCCAGAGGTCTCAACAACAATGCATTCTTTGATATGTCGTTTGAAGCCGATAACAGCGTAGAAGAAGGACGTAAGTAGATCATTGAAGGGTCATATTGAGGAAATTTTCACGTGTTTTTGTTGTATAATGAGGGCATGTGAAAACGAAATAACTACTACTACCTTAACTCACTTAAGGCTTTAAATTCTAACATTATTCCGAACACAGGGGCGTCATTTACAGGTTACGGAAGCATAATTAGGCCGCTAAGTTTGTAAGAAATCTATAATTTAATCAATAGTACGGTAATATGTTGTTGAGAAACTCGAAATTGTATATATATCGGTGGAGAAACTTAAACTACTACTTTTATCGGTGTATCCTACCCCACAAACGGGGCATCTAACCAAATTTGACGCACCTGTTTCCACTCAGGTAAGGCCTATTCTCTTGCGATTTTGTCGAAGTGTTCGTCTGAAGTTGCCGTAGCTATCAGTATATGGTGTACGATAGGACAAATAATGCCTTAATTTGTTTGAAATTAAACAGATTTTCAAACGTGTTTACCTTTTAATCAGTTGCGTATAAATAAAGTGAATAATAAAGAATAACGCACTGAATTTGGCGAAGTGTGCCAAATTTCTCTTCTGAACTTCGGGTCCTCTGCACCAAAAATGCATTTGTAAGAAATTACAAAAATACGCGAATTGATATGGAATATTTTGCCCAAATTTAAGCTGAATGATATCTTCCGTCCTAAAGATAAAATCACTATTTGTGGCAAGTTGAGGTAATGTTTTAACAGTAATTAAAAGCTATTAATGCATAAAATGTTTGACGCAGACGCAATTTGTACTCCATACTACAGAAGCAGAACAAATCTAATTGTTCTAACTTGTATTAAAACACTTTATGTTCGTTTCGAATTGATAGTGTTAATTAGAACGTTTCAGAAAAAAATTAAGGACATCTTTAAAGATGGGGTATTTAGTTTGTTCATGAGTGTGATAAAACCTTTTCATTTTTTAAATATAGGCATTTCTTTTTCTCTTGGTCTTGGCTTAATTATGAAATGCAATTAGTAGTTGTCTGGAGCTCTGAATATCAAGGCTGGAACACTGAACTAAACGTGCATTTAAACCTGACTTTTAAACGATGACATAGTCCATTTACTTGCAACAAAATATTAACTATGGATTTGGAATACCTATATCATAATCAATAAATAAACTAAACACGAAGAGAGCACCTTATAGCTCTCCATATTTAACAGCATAATGTCAAACCGGGATCGATGGATACAGCTTTATTTAAATGATGGTAATTCTTTACGATTTTGCCACAAAGAGTTTTTGACATGAAGAAATTTCTGTCAAGACCTCCTAATATCATGTTAAAGTTGAATCAACAAAGTGGCAGTCCTAAAAATGACTTTCTGATATGAGAATATACGAACATTCTTTCACTTCTCTATCCGTAGCAGGAATGCAGACCCAATACAGAGTAAATAATGGATGCCATAATTGACACACCCCTGCTCTTTCTTCAACTCCATCGTATTTTAGTACACGTTTTAAATAATCAACTATCTGATGTGTTGCCTGGGAGCATGAAGTCATTTTACTAACACACCATTGGCGTTGCTTATGTACACTCATGTCCAAAATGATTGTCGCATATCTATAACTGTCTTCTTGTAAGAATATAATTTGATAATGATTTTGCAGGGCACTTTTAATACTGATACTATATGTATAATCGGGAACTGTATATTTGTGGTAAATTTCATAGTAAAAGAATTATAAATACGAAAATTAAAAAGAGTAAAACAAAATGTTGCTAAATGGACAAGAAAGTTTTATTTTTGTTTTATTGTTCTCATTTGTTGCTCTTCAGATATGAAATTTGCCACATACATGTCTTTGCCGATTATACACATACTAACACTATAAGAAATACCGGGCGAATTCGTTATCAAATTTTATTTCTACAACAACATACTGTATCTATAGACATGCGACAATAATTTTGGACATGAGTGTACATCTGCTAAAACAACTACGTTTGCAAAATAGTTTTCTTTCGTGTTAGACGGACATGACTATTATGATAGATAAATAGTGTGACATAATCTAGGCATTTGCATACATGTTTATGTAGTTACAATGAACGAAGTAGTCGGAGACGAATAGAAACATTTTGGAATTTGAATTTGGCAACCACGCCCGCTGAATGAAGTAAGAGCATTGGGAAACGACCAACAAAGGAACCAAACTCTCAGTACCAAATATCTTTGGCTTACATCTAATTCCATTTTTAAGAGATTTCTTGATTTGCGATCAACCAAAACGGAATGTAAGAACATTGAGAATAGATGGCATTTCTTCCACAATTGAACATTTTGACAGATAATTTTCACATCAACAATACCATTTTTACAAAAAATCACGCAGAATATAACACGTTATTTGTTCCTTGTCATAAATATCAAATGTACTGTTTAGATCTTTGCTCGTTACAAAAAGTAAAAGCTAATGCAAATGTTCAATGTAAGTTATGAAGACCTTTATGATATCCACGAAGGAAATGCTTTCCGCCTCAACTATATTAAATTGTTTGCTTCGTTGTTTATTATTCAATATTTCAGAAAGTATTCTTCGATTTTGGAAATGAAATTGACTGTAGGGTTTATTTTGTATAGTTTTGTAAGGTTCGACTGATGAACGCACTTAATTATATTGTTAGTGCTTTCCGCTACCAAGTTTGAACCAACATCCGCTCCCGTGCTATCATTTACGTCTTAGAAGCACATTCCTCGCTAGCTCTGCAATCCTCTTATCTGGAAAATTTGTTGTGCTTGGTTCGAGAAAAGAAAACCTCTCCATACTCATATTTGAATGAAACTTGGAAAAAATAAGTTTTCTAGAACATGTAGTATTTCTTTTAGATACGTTTCGTGCACCTACTTTTGAGCTACAGCCCTGGTTGAATCCTGAAATTAAAAAAAAAGAAAATTCGGGAAAATTCCGAAAAAAATGTCCAATTTCTTCCAACTTTATCTACCGTAATACATGCGTGTGATGTCATTTTAAAAGCTAATTTATTCTGGAGACAGTGTCATACGAACCATGAATCTAAGGTGATTAGAGTACATGTAGCAGATGAAATTCTACAGTTTATTTTTTTCTTATTTATTAAAGGTGGCTTTGAAAGAGTTTTAAAAGTCTTTTGCATTATAAAAATGAATATGTGTTATACATAAAATTCTTATTACCTTGATTCAGCCCTCTATGGTAAATGGTGAGGGTTGGCCGTAGGAAAAACATCCGACCGAAAAAGAGAGAGAGAGATTATCACAAAGAAAAGAAGGGATAGGATGTGGCAGTCCAGCAAGTGATATGCAGTAATGTCACCCGAAAACTACGACAAGGAAGCAAGGGCTACCGAATCATTCATAGATTCGACTATAGAAGTTAGAAGACGAGAGAAAGGCAAATAACAAGAGAATCATCGTAGGATTTTTAGCATTGACTATCGGAGCTTTGAATGGAAAGAGCAGGGAGATTGTAGACTTGGTGGAAAGAAGAAATGTGAAGATCCTATGTTTACAAGAGATGCAATAGAAAGGTTATAAAGCATTAAAGATACAAACTTTTGTACAGTGGAGCAAATGGAAGAAAGATGAATAGAGTTGGAATTGTTGTGGTAAAGGAGTTAAAGGAAAACCTGCATAAGGAAAAGATAAAAGCAATAGAATCATCAACGTCAAGCTGGAAATTTGATGATCATATAATGTACATATGCTCCTCGAATGGGATGCAAGGAAGAAGAAAGTGAAATCTTTGATTAGACCAGGAGTTAATGGAAATACATGAGAAAGAAAGGTTCTTTGTTGGAGACGACCTAAAAGAACATAATAGGAGAGAGCAAATGAGGGAAAAACGAGGGCTAGAAAAGTAGAACTTCGGTGAATGAAATATAGAAGGACATAGAACAATAGTTTATGCAATTAAATTTCACTTGAATATAATTAACACCTTTTGCAAGAAGCAAAAAAGACAGTTTATTACTTACAATAGTGATGGAAGAACCAGTTACATTTACTATATCATATGCCATAGGAAATACCTTAAGTACCGATAAATGGAAAAAGTTTGGACTCTCATTATAGATTGCTTATCGCAAATTGTGAAATAATAATGAAAAACAAACGAAGCATACAAGACCGGAAGATCAAAGGATAAAATGGTTGAGACTAGAAAAGAAGTCCAAGGAACGAGTAGAAGGAAATGGTTTTGCAACCAATAAGAATAGTAGAAGATGTGGGATAATGGTCGAAGCTAAATAACCATGAAGGAAGGAAAGTCGAAGAAGGAGTGCTGAAGAACACATCAGTCAAAGGATCACTGCAAGAGAAGGTGTTTTCGGAATGAAAGGACGAAGTGCAAGCACCAATAAAGAAAAGATGAGACGAAACATATGGCTTGGAAAACAAGGAGACATACACGCTACAAAATAAAGACAGAAGAACTATGGCAATAGCAAATTCAAAGGTTATGGACAAGGTTTATGTAAAGCTGGAATAGTAAGACGTATACGGAAAAATAATGGTGATAACCATGACAGGAGATAAAACATCCAAGAATATCAATTCAATCAAGCAGTAAAAGACGAAAAGGATAAAGTGCTGCAGGACCAGAAGATGATACGGTACAGGTGGAGAGTTTATTTTGAGAAACTATTAAATGAGGAGAACCAGAGGGAAATATATGAGAATGGAGTGGCAACAGAAATAGAGGAGAAAGGGATAAACAGTATAGTAATGAAAAACATTTACGAAAATTAAAAATAGGAAAGCAGTGGGTGCTTCCAAAGAGGGTTGCAGAAGCATGCCTCAGGAGAAATATATATCAAATTGGATCTCATGAACAAACAATGCAAGCAGAAAATGCAGGACAGATAGAGGAATAGTAAACCAGTGGAATACTGTGGAAATTACAGGCCAATTAAACTAATGTCTCATACCATGAAAATCTGGGGGAAGAATAGTCGAAGAAAGGATTCAGTAATAGACGTTTGTTGGAGAGGAATAGTATGATTTCATGCGAAGAAGAGGAATCACTGACAGTACCTTCGCGTTGAAGCAGTTGATAGAACGATGTAGAGAAATGAATCTTGAATTCATTTCGTTTTCATAGCTTCAGAGAAGGTGTACGACAGAGTGCCGAGAGAAAAATTGTGGCTACGCAACGAAATTTGTGAAAAATATATAAGGAGGTATCGGATATGTAAGAGGGAGCAGAGACCGAAATGAAAAGTAGTGTAGGCATGGCAAAGATTAGTCTGCATCAGGGATTCAGTCTCAGATCTCCCAATCTAGTGATTGATGTGTAGGCGAGAGAGGTGAAAAGTAGAGTCCCATAAAGTAAGTTGTTAGCAGATGATGATATGTGTTATATTTGGATATACGTTCGATACATCCAAAGATAAGATAGAGAAGAAACTTAAAAAATGAAGACAGTTGTTAATAGGAGAAACATGGGAATACGTAGAACAAAGAATATATAGCATTGTTCAAGAAGACGAAAGCTTCTTTCGCTTACAAGGAGAGTGACTGTCTACCCCAAAATTTAGGTAAATTGGATAGTATCTCGACCAGGATGGAGAAAAACATACAGAAATCCAACACAGAATACAATTTGATTGGTTAAACTGGAAAAGAACGAACAATGTGCTATCTGGCAAGAAAGTAATTTGCAGGTTAAAAGAACGTATATGAAAAACAGTAATATAACCGTCAACAATGTATAGTAGTAAAACCTTGGCCATCACGAGGACACAGGAAAAGAACATGGATATGTAATGTGACAAGGAAGGATGGAATAAGGAAAGATTATATGAGAGGCACTATTAAGGTGAACTCTTGAGTAGAAAATTTCAAGGATGGAGGCGGAGATGTTTTTGACATGTTGAACAAAGAAACGATGTCTATTTGAGGAAAGGAGTGAAAAGTTGGAAGCAGGCCCGTATTCAGGGGGTCTAGGGGGCCAGGCCCCCCTGTATTTTTACTCACCACCTTAAAATTTTCACGGTAGGCTTGCAAATGAACTGTAATATGCTGTTAAACTCTAATATGTTTGAATTGTGCCCCCAAACTTCTACTGGCCCCCCTTACAGTTTTGAGCTGGCTACCGGCCTGGGTGGAAGTAACAGGAAGAGGAAAAGTGGATACGCAAGATGAGATGAAATGACAAGAAACAAGATTACTTAAAGGAAAAGGCATGAAAAACAGAGAACGCCCAGAAAGTGAATAGTGGATAAAATGAATTAAAGAACGAAACATATACCTCATATAGGTATAAACTTATAAATTGCAGAGAAGAAGAAGAAAAGCGTTATCGACATATAGTTCTATCACAAAATTTACATAATTTTTTCAAACTAAGAAACGTACACGTGACTTTGCCCGCTGGGAATCGAACTCGAGTCTCCGTGATAATCATGTGGTTCGGATCTCATATGTAGCTGTAGGTCCACGTCTCATATAGCCTCTCTGTTAAAAGCGACACTAAACAGCTCAAAACCAGTGAACCAATTAAATAGATTAAATTTAAGAAGCCAGTAATATCAACCCAATAAATGCCTATTCTCTCGAAAAAATTATATATTTTTATATAAATCAATGGGTTTTTAGAAAAGGAAAAGAGGTGGCATAAGTATTAGACACAATTATTATAAATGATTTATCTTAAATAATGAAGTAATATGAGAAATTGTATCAAAAGTTTACAGACTCGTGAAGAACCTTACTATAATCCGTAAAAAGTGTGAGCAATAGATGATTTAGGGTAATATTCATGACCTTTCATGAATGTTCTCGCATTAAGTAAGTCAATACGTCTGTTACTAATAACAGTGCCTACTTTTAATATAAGGTGCACTTTTTTCTAATCCTTATTTCGAAACCGATGATGTGATAAATATCGATTTATTTTGTCTGAGTTACTTACAATTGTGTAGAACGTTCCTTTCACCATGGATTATGGTTGAGATCTGCTACGAGATTTGTATTAATTTCTAATACACTTGTTGTCATTGTTGTGATTGGAAGCAGACGTGTCTTTCGTGTTCTGCGCAATTCTCTTCGTTTAGTGTAGGTGACCTGAGGTTTGGTGCTCTTTGTTATGAAGTGAAGTGTGGTTGAAGTTTTGATGGGACTTGTGGTGAAATCCGTTTTCGAATCGCTTCAGTGTTTCAGATGATTGACTGAAAATTTGCTATTTTCAAATTGCTATTTTCAATTAATGGACGTTATTTTTCAAACAATATTACATTTCCAACAATGTAGTTGGGTGTATTTTAAATTTAAAATTCAAATTTAAAATTTTATAATAACTATGAAAGATGATCGTGACTCTTCTAATGATACCAGTAATCCTTTCACTGCTATTAGTGATGACATCAATAAAGACTGCAGGGCCATTAATGCAGATTTTTCGCATGTGAGCAACGCACCAGAATCAAAATTTAACCAAAGAAATCAAACCCAAAATGATACCGCATTAAACACGAGCATTGATTTTTCAAACAGGCCTAACGAGACTACCTGTAATCTTTGCAACAAATTGTGTGTGAGTTTAAAAGGATTAGCAATTCACAATAGCAGGTGTCATTATGATATCAATAAAACCAAATCATGCTCGCTTTCACGGAAGTCGCAATCATCCACTGATAATGTCGATCACCCAAGAAAAATGTTGATCTCCAAATGCAATAAGCTTCTAGCAAGATTAAAGTCTTCTGTTCCAATGTTGCGCAGGGTACCTCGAGGGGCTAGAGCTATAGTGGCAGACTCTCTGTGCGAGGTATTGCAACAGATTGTACGTACAAACGACTCAGAAGCTTGGATAGATCTCTTCTTTTTTCCTTACGTTACACTGTGCGTCCCATCGAAAGCTGACAAAGTGAATAATTTAACATCATGGGTTAAACAAAGAGTGCGATGTTGGTCTGATTCTCGTTGCGAAGCCCTTCCTAACCACAGTAAAAAATCCTTCAAAGCTCGACGACCAGTAAATTCCAATTTTAACATTAAGAATGTCGAGAACAAATTAGTAGATGGCGATGTCCGCAACGCAGTACGGCTTCTCATCTCAGAAGATACTATAGCTTCTCCGAATGGATCTGTATTAGAAGAATTAAAAGAGAAACCTCCGGCTCACAGCCACCCTTTTGAACCTCCCGATCTCATTGAGCCCAGTATTGTAGTGCCTAGAGTATCAGCTGACGAGTTTACGAAGGCACTTAAATCATTTCCTCCCAGGTCATCAGGAGGTATGGACAGTCTCCGTCCTTCAATATTAAAGGACCTCCTACTCTCCCAAGACTGCAAAACTAAAGACCACCTGACTAACGCCATCTGCGATTTTCTCCACCTGATTATTTCCGGTGATGTGCCCACGGAAATTAGACCTATTTTCTTTGGAGCATCACTAATAGCTTTGAGGAAGAAAAGTGGCGGCATTCGTCCTATCGCAATAGGCAATGTGTGGAGGAGATTATCAGCCAAAATCATTTGCCATAGAATTAGAGAACCTCTAACACATTTTCTATCCCCACACCAACTGGGAGTTGGCATCTCACATGGAGCTGAAGCAACAGTCCACGCTGCTCGTATGTACTACTCTTTTCCACACCAGCAGGAGAAAGCGTTTCTGAAAATAGACTTCAGAAACGCATTTAACGAGTTGAATCGTGACTCTATGCTCATACAGGTAAAAAAACAGTTTTTCATCAATTTATCGATACGTACATCAGTGCTACTCGCAACCAAGCAACTTATACTTTGGAGATGAAATAATCCTCTTTCAGCGTGGCGTACAACAAGGCGACCCTCTTGGCCCTGGTTTGCTCGCACTAACTTTACAATCCATCGTTAATAGTATCAATACAGAACTGAACATATGGTATTTGGATGACGGGACTATAGCTGGAGACAAGGATACAGTACTAGATACATTAGAAATGATCCGCAGACGGGCTAAGGAGATCGGATTGCAAATGAATTTCTCCAAATGTGAGGTCAGCTTTCTCGGAGTCTCCAATGAGCAGTCTAATAACCTCTTCAAGCTGTTTGACGAAGCCGCGCCTGGGATTCAAAGAATTTCCACAGATGACGCCAGCTTATTAGGAGCAGCATTATCTAATGAGGCAAGACGAACAATATTAAAAGACAAAATTTCTAAATTAGAATTCTTCTTTACACGTCTTTCCTTGATTTCAGCTCACTCTGCCTTTTACCTACTACGTGCCTCATTGTCCATGCCAAGGCTGCTATACTTTCTTCGCTGTGCTCCTTCTTGGCGGGATGCTGATCTACTGGAATGCTATGACAACACCTTGAAAACCGGTCTAGAATCTATCATGAATTGTTCACTCAACAATAACTCTTGGTTGCAGGCGTCCCTTCCTGTTAACCACGGAGGTCTCGGCATTCGTCGCGCCATGGATCTGGCTATTTCATCCTTTCTGTCTTCATTCTATGGCGCTAAGCCATTGATCGAGACCATTCTCCAACAAGACCTTAGCCTAGTATCGGATTCGGATGTCAACGATAGCATTGCTAAGTGGTCATCTATAGTGGGATCAGATCCCCCTGACCTTGATAAGAGAGGACTACAATCCTCTTGGGACGATCCTCTTATAAATCATCACTTTTCAGCTCTACTTCAGTCATCTGATAACCCAGAAGATAAGGCCAGACTTCTAGCTACATCATCTCCAAAAGCAGGCGCTTGGCTCCACGCTATCCCGTCACCTTCTTTAGGATTACATCTTCCCAATGACAGTTTTCGAATTGCCAGTGCACTGCGTTTGGGAGCAGATGTTTGCGAGCAACATAGATGTCCTAAATAACATAGATGGCCTGTAGAAGTGTCGTAGACAAGAAGGGCCTTCATGGACTCTCCTGTGCCAATAGTGCGGGCAGATATTCACGCCACTCCAGCGTCAACGACATTATCATGAGGGCACTAATTTCAGCAGGCGTTCCTTCTATATGTGAACCGTTGGGATGCAGTCGTGCAGACGGCAAGAGGTCAGATGGTATGACACTAATACCGTGGAAGAAAGGAAAAGCACTTCTATGGGATTTTACTTGTTCCGACACATTCGCCCCTTCAAATCTTCATCCTTCCTCAGCCCAAGCTGGCAACGTGGCTGCTCGCCGGGAAACAGAAAAGCGCAGGAAGTATAGCAATTTACTCGACAAATATAATTTTGTCGCTATAGCTATCGAATCGGGTGGTTCATGGGGTCCCGAAGGCCTTAATTTTATAAAAGAAGTTGGTCACCGCATTTATATATCGTCAGGAGACGCTAGAGCAACCTCTTTCCTACTGCAACGTATCAGTATGGCAGTACAAAGAGGGAACGTTGCATCAATTTTGGGAATGCTACCCTCTGGTAAGGAACTGGAGGAGATCTTTTGTCTGTAAACTCGGCGAAGGTTTGAGGATGCTGTTGCGGGGCTTATCACAATAACGTATATCAGTGGATAATTAAATTTTGATATTTTGTAAAATGTAAATTGTGGATTGTTCAAGGAATGTAATGTTTTGTAGTTTTGCCAGCGGACTTAATACAAAGTGGGTTATGTGTGTAAACAGAATAAGATAAAAAAGAAAGAAATCATATTCTTAAAACTGCTTATGAAATTCGACTCTGAACGATTACAATTATCGGAGGTACTAATTTGATATGTAGTGCACAACTGTTTAAAACAAATAACATTAAATAATTAAATGTAATTATCAACAATTTCTAACTACACGCTATTAATTTTTTGTAGTCATATTCCTCTAACATTTTTTTAAGAAACGGCAGTTTAGAAAATACGATCGGTGTTGCAAAAAGCTGAAATGAGTTTATATATATATAGGATTATGCCCCATACTTCCGTAAACTAAAGGTGACGGGTGACAATTGGGAGGGAATTTCATCGTGGAACTGGTGGAGTGACAATCTGTGAGAGAATAGGAGAGGGGCAAAGAAATTTCAATCAACACAATGCATAGTAAAAAAAATGGCTGGTTAATTCTACAAAATGGCTCAGGGTGTCACCGAATTGCGTTAAAATATTAACACTTGCTTGAAGCTATTTGAACTACATCCCATTTTGAAGTAAAGTGTTAAAATGGTAGTCGCTAAACCAATCACATTACATGATGAGGAGTTAAATAATACATTGGTGTTGTTTTATATACAGTTGCCAAATAAGTATCTTTATTTGAAACGATCTCTTATTAAACGTACATTTCTCTTACGAGAAATAATAAAGTGTGGCATCAGTTATTTATAAGTGAGTACGAAGAGCAAAATGTAGTTGGTGACAAATACAAAATGATCACAAGGACAACAGATGGCAGGACTTTTACTCATGTAAATGCCAAGAAATTCATGTACTCGAAAACTTATTTTCGTGAAATATTATAGGGAAATTTAATGCGGTGTTCGTTAGTTGGTGTAATTGTTAAACACTCATGTAAAGATTTACTCATAGTAAAAAAAACACAAACTAATAAAAATTGCTAGATATTTATAATATCTGAGCTATGCGGACTCTTTTAACTTATAGTAAAGGTGTAGGTATTCGTAATAACTATGCGTAATGCAGTTATTAATAAGTATCTGAATGGCCTGGATTCACCGTACTAGCAGAAGTATTACTAATAACACATGATATAGAAATATTGCCTTTGTTCTGTTCCTATCTCTGCATTCCTTCTTCCATTTTTCTAATTTTGTTACATCGCCGCAGTGTTATTCTACCACCGCTCAATACCATCTCTTTATCAAACCAGAACACCAAACCTGTATTAACCGCAACACTGATAAAATAACAGTGTTAACCTCAACACTGTAGAGTTAACAAACTAGAGTACCGGTAGTACTCATTTGACGGTCTCTGTTAAAATTTATTCGTTTTAATACACTCGTTTTTTGCTATGTGTTGTCCACCATAAAGTCACGTGGCTTGGGATCGAACCAAGGATATTCGAAAGAAATATAAACACTTTCCAGAGCGGAAATAAATAAAGAAGCAACAGTGAAGATATTTGTTCCTTAGGGTTCTGAAATTTCAAATAGTGGAAATGTTTCAAAAATGTTTCAAATGTTTCAAGAAGTGAAACTAAAATATCAGATTGTACAGCTATGCTCCAATGAATAAAAACATACAAACAAATAAAAGAGGAACATTTAAGAATATATATGAAATGAGATGCTAAAGGGGAACAAAAGAGGAAAATGCAGAGTTCGTGGACGTAGGGTAGTATACTTTGTATCCATTTTCTCTTAGGAAAACTTCCTACCTCTGGACCACCATATCTGTCCGAAAACAACTCGAAAAATACTAATCACGTTTACTAAAAGACAAGTTGAATCAAATATAGGAATGCCGAAAGTAGATATTAGGAAGCAATAGAAGTACATAATTTTTGGTCGTTTAATTTAAGATTTATAGCAGGGACTCATCAAACATATTGTACGGTATATTTAACTGCTTTATGCAACAACAGGAAAATTCATGGGATCGACTAGAAGATCTCGAGAAACGTAGATATCGAGAAAAATGGAACTTAACAAGAAGAAAATAGTTAAAGAATTATGTATCTGGTATACTAATAGGGAAATTAATATTATTGTATACAAGTAAAAGCAAGGGGAAACAACTTAGAATATTATTTCAAAAGAAATTACAATCTGAGGAATGTAGCTAATAAGTTTGGTAGGAGGTAAACAAGCAAAGGGATAATGATTTCAGTTGCTGGAAGGAAAATGAGGAAAAGGAAGAAAGATATAGGAGGAAAATAAAGGAGAAGAATGAAATTATTTCAATTAATTGAAGGAAAACGAGAGGGAAGATGAAGAAGATTCCAATTAGTTGAAGAGATGTATGGTAAGGGAAGGATAATATTACAGTTCTTGAAAAGATAATGAGAAAGGAGAGGTTTTCTATTGATGAAAGCAAAACGAGAGGAAGAATAAAGGAGTCTTCAATTAGTGGAACGAAAACAAAGGAGTATAATAGTAACACTTCAGTGGATGGAAGAAAAATAAGAGAGGGGATGTAGGACGTTTCAGTCGAGTAGAAAGAAAAGGAGGGAAGGAAAGAAGATAATTTTGATCATTGGGTGGAAACAAGGGAGGGAAAGGAGAAAATTTTGATCGATGGAAGGATAACGAGGAAGGGGTGAAACAGAAAATTTAAATTGAGAGAAGGATAACGGAGAGAGTGTGAAGGATAAAGTTACGTTTGTTTGAAACAAAATGGGGAGGGAAAGGACAATATTTCAATTAATCGAAGAAAAACAAGAGAATAAAAAAGGAGATAATCTCATTTTGAGATGAAAAACGAGGGAAGAGAAAGCAATTTTAATTGATGATAGAAAAATGTGTTATGAAAACAAGAGCATTTCAGTTCATGGAATGAAACTGAAAGAGGCGAAGAAGAATATTTTAATTCCAGGGTGGAAAACGAGGTAGAAGAAGTTTACATTTCATGGAAGAAAAACTAGGAAAGAGAGGAAAATTTCAATTTAGTAAAAGAAAAACTGGACTGGAGAGAAAAAGTGGACTTCGATTCGTGAACTGTACTGAAGTAGATAAGTTCTCAGTCAAAGCAATAAGATTGCCTTAGGGAATTTTTCGGATCTTCTCCGTTATAGAAACGTTATGGGAAAGGCTAATTACAATCTTCTATCATGCATATTTACGGAAAATGTCTGTAATAAATAAGCTTATTATATAAGGGTAAGGGATAGTTTAAGATAAGAAGCAAGATATCTTATGGTACATTGATTATTTTAAGGATATGTGAAACTAATGGAACCAATTGGTGTATATAGGCTGTACTGCGTTTAAATAGGCTGTAACGATTTCGGTTCTGAAATTGATTATCCTCGAAGGAATTTCCCCAGGCGCGGAACCTAAAGACATTTCCTGATTTTTTAAAAGAAACTGTTTCGAATTCAGTATTGAAACTAATTTTACGAGCCAAGAAAATCGATTCTGGTTCTGCAATCGAAACTGTTATAGAAGTTGATAAGTGAAATCGCAGAAAATAGAGAGATATGTTTTGCAGCAAAACCACTTTAAGTCATTGCTTCAAGTTAGCATTTCACAATTGCTCGTTTAAGCTTGTAACGATTTTGAACTAGTGATGTTTGCACATAATTACGTCAAAATGTATTTCGGATTTTCCTGCTCCAAACGCTTCTAATTGCAGCTTTCGTTTTTGTGAACACAAATAGTGTATGGAAACCAATTTCGATTCTCTTCCCAAAGTACACCGAATCAAATATTTGTGTTCAGGAACCGAAATTTAAATAATTTTCGATAAGATTGAAAGTCTTAATTAACTCATGTAGGTAGTAGAAAGGCTCAAGCACTAGAAGTTTCAATAGCAACTGGAGGATGTTTCTTTTCATCTAACGGCGAAGTGTATAACTTCTATTACCTTTCTTTCAATAGTAGGAAATTCATAGCTACAATTCAAGTCACCGTTTCTTAACAACTTGACCAAAATAATCAGTTTAGCTACCCACTGAAAGAAAAAAGCTTTCCTTTAAAATACATTGTGTTAACTACGGACGGACGGACGTAAGTCGCGGTTACTCGATAGGATTTTCACGAATTGACTCCATTAATAAAACTAAGATGAGATAAGCACTGTAGTAACCTTTGGCAGAAATCAATATTCGAATATTCCCTTCCTTGTATAAAAAGAAATGTTTGGTAGTATCATGTTCTACCCGCTAAAGATGTTCAAATTTACTGATATACCAGTAATACACTATACTTAATGATAATTATTGTCCATATGTAAATACTTAATATGTACCGTACATATCTGTTAGCAAAATGCTCTCCCGTGTACTGCGGGCAAACATATTGGGTTTTTCCTTCTGTATCTTTCATATAGAATTGTCTAAACTCACATGAATTTCGAATGCCTGGTGTGGTATATTAATGAACTCTTCGTTCTCTTTTGAAACATCTAATTCATAATGAACAATGATAAAACATCTAATTCATAATATCAAATGAAAAATTTAAATAGAGGTGTAAACTTTCACGTCTAACTTTTAAGTGATTCCGAGATAAAGATATTTTATTGCAATAATTTGTAACCCAAAATTTCCTCCTCTCATACGTCGAATAGCCAAAAATCCTTCCTTAGTTCACAAATCTTGTGTGATCTCCAAATTTCAAGTATCTGGCTTCAGTATTTGGACCTAGGTGTAGATTAGTCATCCAGTTAGGATTTTTCTTTTATATGTAGAGATGTTCAGCTATTTTATCAACAATTTCTTCCCTCTATTCCAGGTGGTAAGAAGAAAGAATTTATGACTATGTCTCTCATGATGATGAAAGGAATGTACACTCTATTCGCCACTCTTGGTCTGATTGCTGTAAAGTTCCTGGCCTTTAAAGGAGTTTTGGTCGGAACCATTGCTTTGATTTTGGCAGGACTTGATGGACTTTCTAAAATTACCAACCCCAATAGATACAACCCAGGCTACTATGGATCGCTTGACCGCTTTGGAGGGGCATTGGAAAAGAGCTTTTCATTACCTCAGAAACCATTGGTACTGCCGCCAACCATTACGCCATAGGTAATTTTCACCATATTTTAAGATGGTATTATTTTGCTAAAGTTTCAAAAAATCAACGGTGATGCTAATGGGAATAAAATTGTCCAGGCTGGAATAAATTTCAAATTCCGTTCTCCCTCTTTTTTAAAAAAAAATATTAATTTAAAAGTGTTGAACAAAATAGAATTATTTTTAAATATATCTGTCCATGAAGCCATGAGAAAAGTTTGAATATATTTACAGTAAATAAAAAAAAATAATTTTGAGATATTTTCCTCTCGTGACCCCATGGAAGTTTATGCTTAAAAATTGAAAACCATATTAAAGAAAGGCAAAATGTCACGTTTTCGTTGATAGATATCAGTGTGTATGCCTTGAAGAGTACAATCTTTTACACTAATATTATGGAGAGATAGCACATACGCTACATGCAGATTTCTTTTTCGTTCATTCTGTATTAACGAAAAGTTACTATATATAAGAATAACGTTACTATAAGGAAAGTTTCACTTTCGCTTTTCTAATCTGTCGTCTTCAATTGTTAATTTGATTTCATCTTCTCAATTTGTAGAGAAAGCACAATTACAAATTTATTCATCATTGGACAATACCACTATTACCATAAGCAATAGTTCTTTATCATTAAAATTTCGTATCGTTTAAAATGTCAACATTATGAAAACTGTTTTGACGTTTTCTGTGAATGTGGTTGCTACACCAGAAATGAATAGGTGAATCGTTCCGTACGTGATTTTCAGATATGTTCCTCATTGGAAATACACCTATTTTAATGTTAATCTCATGTTAAATAGTGGTAAGCTGACATAAAAAGTCGTCAGTAGCAACATCGAATCAAATCAAAGCATAATATTTTAGGTAATTTAATTTGATTCTGATTGATATTTATTATAGAATTTTTTTTTTGTAGACGCCCGTGTTGATTTTCGAAATAAATGAAATAAAATGAAAGAGCCATTTCTATTTTCCACTGAAAAATCCCCTACAGTTGTGCAGAAAATTGACATCTACTAACCAACGTAGCTTTCCGTACTCAAGAAATAGATTCCTTAATCATCAAGCTGACTTAACGCGTTCGAAAATTATCATATGTTCAATTTAACATTAGAGTTTATGGACAATATTAAGATTGATCTCACAGAAATAGGAATACAAAGTAGAAACTGGATCTAATTAGATAAGGATACAAGTCAGTGGAGAGCTTTTGTGAACGCGGCATTGAATCTCCGAGTTCCATAGGCCATAGAGTTAGTTAGTTAGTAAGTAAAAGGCCAGAAGTACTTTTTTTTTTTTTAATTTTAAAAGAACAGTAAGAGATAGAAATGCAGTTCTTAGGAAGTTTCGAAGAGACAATATCAAGACACATCTAACGATACTAGAGCGGGTTTCCGGAAAGTTCCGGAACATTCGAACCCGAGATCGAATTTGCTGAACCTGTTTGGACGTATCTTATCTACACAAACAAGAATTTTAGGAATGATCTCCCCCCCCCCCCCAAAAAAAAAAATATATATCAAAAGACTGCGATCTTGGCCAATAATTAGTTTCTGGATCAGGGGCCACAAAAGTTTTGGACGGACCCTAAATCGAGTTTTCGTATTTTTTTTACGGAATAAGGACATCATACTGAGTTAAGTGATAATTTGGGTATTTTTTCTTCAGTACGAAAAGCTATGTTGATTAGTTGATGTCAATTTTCTGTACAGCTGTTGGGGGGGGGGGGGGTTATCAGTGGAAACTGGAAATGGCTCTTTCAGTTTAAGGTCCCACGTTTATGCCCTTTACGATAAGGAAGACAGATGATTAAGTCAAGTGAATGATGATGGAAGGATTAGTGGAATGCGAATGTGGGAGGAGAGGGCACGGCAGTATCCCGAGAAGACCTATGGACATTTTGTTCACAACTGACTCACTTGACCTGGAAATCGAACCTTTCACCCCACGCATCTCAGGTATGCGCTCTACCACTGAGGCACCATGTTTCAGACTTTGAAAAGAAAGAAAATGAAACGTGTCTCATCATTTATGGAGAAAATAATAAAATAAAATAAATAGTTCTCATTCGTGATCGAGTGGCTAAATTAGAATTTTGCTATTGGATCTGGATTCCATTCCCCCTTGCAGATGCTTGCCACGAAAGAAAACCCAGGTAGAGGTTGTAGTTTCACTTTTAGACCTAAATACTGATTTTTCAGTACCCGTCATTTCTAAAATGAAACTCTTGAACTTTTTCAGTTTAGTTTTTTCTACATAGAATCTTGGTTATTTTGATTGAAATTTAAGGTCCCTTTCAGCACTGAGACTAAATGGGACGTAGATCTATAGTTCAGCATGTGATCAGAATCACATGAGAATCCATCGTGCATCGAAACTAAGTTTCCCGTGTCGGAGGCGTGCACACTAACACTTGGGCTATGTTTTTTTTTTTCTTAGTGCATCATTGAATAAATTTACGAAAGAATTATCATTGAATAGTATTTAGGTAATTCGTATTTAATGGTACAATCAACGACAAAATTTCTTCCCGTTTGTTGAAATTAATTTCGTAAATAACTTCCGAATTAGAACAATTTGAATACAGTTTTCAGTAAATAAAAAAATGTAATTTTCTGTACGTTTTAGCCATACCATCGTTCTACTTTCCAGCTATATTACCGTTATTCCCAAAATATATTTTATTAAATGCAAATGACTTTTGTCGCTGACTGTACAAGATATTAATTGTTTATTGTTAAATTTTTAATGACAATTTTTATTTCAATTCACTGCAAAATCTCTCGGTTTGGTGATGTTTAATTTTATTTGTTTGTATTTTCCAGATTTGTCAACGTATTGCTGATCTACTTTTTAGTGTAAACGAGTGATTAATGTATTTATGCCATATTTATTTGATTGACTTTGATAATAACAACTTATAGGAACCTACTTCATACTGCTTGTAAACAGATATTTATCATACTAACTAACTAAACCTTTGCGTAAATGTATATAAGTATGTACTAATTGTGTCTGTAGCAGTTTGAAAAGTTTGTATACAGAAGTGCTATCTGTAGAAATATTTGTATTGTAAATAAAAGCAACAAACAAAATCTTATTTGTATAAATTTGATTTGCGCCTCGTAACAAAAATTATTAAATATTGCAGTTTCATCTATACTTATTTACGTATTTATAATAGCAACACATAAAAGAGTCATCGTGTGCACCACGTGATTGAGTTTGGTATGATGTTTGGTGAGCCAAATTCCTTAAGAAGTAAAATTTATCAAGCTTGTGCTTCAATGTAGTATTTTACCCGAATTTCAAACAATGGCGGATTTAGCACGGAGTCGTGGGTCCTAGACTACCCAGATTTTTAGTGACTAAAATACTTTAAGCTTTATATATCTTTGAAAGTTTATTATGAACTCATTATTTATCTAACATAGTCTGGGCTCTAGCTGTTCCCCCTAGTTTTTACCTTCTAGATCTACCACTAATTTCAAATTAAGTATAGATTTTTGTTTTATATCCTGCACATTATACTATCCGCCAATCGCAACAGCGTTGTGGGTAGTCTATCAAACAATGATCATATCCACAATTACCCCTATAGGAATACATGGGGAAATTATTTTTAATTGACCATATCTTGCCACGAACTGGATGGATCACTTGCATTAACGGACTAGATTCTTAACTTTTCAACCTCTACACTAAGGTGGCCAACCTTTTTAGATTTTTCACTTTTAAAAATCACTGGCGTTCAACGTATCTTTATGTAGACTATAAGTAGTCATTTATAATTGATCTGAGACCCTTAACCATATTAACTAGTGACGTGGAAGGTTGCAACTACGAGAAAATCTGCTTTATTTCTTTCTTGTTTTCTTCCTTCCACCTACATCCCGTAACAACAATGCATAGTTAGAAACGAAATGAAATCTTTGAGTTTTACGTCCCACGGTTATGCCAGTTAGGCTAAAGGAGACGGTGATGATGAGTAATGAATGAAATTGTGGAATAAAGAAAGTGGGAGGAAACGGGAGATCCCTGAGAAAACCCACGCACACGGTGTTTGTCCACCACAAAGTTCACTTGGCGGGGGCTGGGATCGAACCCGGGACCCCAAACACCAGAGGTGAACGCTCTACCCCTGAGCCACCGCGGCCCCCATAGTTAGAAATTTCGCATGAAGGGTACACGGAAAAAAGGGGCTCATTGTAATTTTTGCGGGAAAAACCGATATAGAAACCACCGGTTGGTGCTAGTTTGTACTTCTAAATGCACTATGAATATTGTAAAAAAAAGTGCCTTTGCAGAGGAACTCAGAAAAGAAGAAAAAGCCATACAGAGAAAGAAAGGGCCCAACAATATTTTAAATTGCTTCTCCTGAACGAAATGTGAAAAGTTGATTAGCCCTTTCTTTCCGTGTACTCTTCACATGTTCTCCATATTCCCGTTAACAACAAAATGTTCCCTCTCAGGACTAACTTTTACTATCCAAATATAAACTTTTCTGTAAATAATGCGCAAGAAAAATATTTTTAGAAAAAAAAACCAAGAGTAAAAATGAGGAAGACATTATTACAATCTTACGGCTGCTATAAAGAAAAATGAAGTGAAATCTTTGAGATTTACGTCCCACGGTTATGCCAGTTAGGCTAAAGGAGGCGGCGATGATGAGTAATGAATGAAATGGTGGAATGAAGAAAGTGGGAGGAAACGGGAGAACCCCGAGAAAATCCATGCACACGGTGTTTGTCCACCACAAAGTTCACTTGGCTGCTATAAAGAGATATGTAGAAAATGCTTACATTTGAAACATCCTATTACACAAAACAGCTATAAAATGATTGCAGATTGTAAATGGTCTTGCCCAGTGGCAGATCTAGAAAGTAAAAACTGGAGTGCTAGCAAGAACCCAGACTATGATACGTACTGTACATCATGAGTTTACTACAAACTTTCCAAAATATATAAAAATTGTAGTTTAACATAATTTTATAACTCAAAAATTTGAGAGAGCCTAGCTCCCTCTGGTCTCGGGATAGATCTACCACTGGTGTTGATTAAAGATATACAGTGAGTGATATGGTTTATACTGGTTATTCTTAGCTTAATAATTCGACTACGATTACTCGCATTGCCATAGGCGCCGACTTGAAGAAAATATTGGGGGGGCCAAAACAATGAATAAATATATAATCATATTCAGCCCTTTTCTATCAACTGCTGGATAAAGGCCCCTTCCCTCCAGATCTCGGTCTGCTGCATCCGCTCCGCTGCTAAATTCATGACCTAAGTCAAATTTGTCTGAACGCATTAAAGCAAGTTCAAATTCTGGGAACTTCACTGCACCACATTGATATTCACTTCTCATATCAGTGTTACCATAGTGTTGGTTGAAGCTTCAGTGCTCTATTAATTCTTTTAGGATTTTTGGTAACTTTTGTTACCATGGCGTACTATGGTCTTTGACCTCCTATTTAGGTTATATAACAGGTACTTAAGGCTTTGTTTTATTAGTCACGTCAAGGATGGACCAAAGAACACCCCAGATGCGTTCTGGAACCAGATGGTCAACTTGGCTGCCCCAAGTGGGTGCGGAAGGGCGTGACTTTTTACTTTTTCTTAAGGCAAATTTCAAAAATGTTTCACGCCTGTAGTTTTCACAATATCAGATTAGAATTGTATGTACCTTTGGATATTTCTCAAATTTTTCTGAGATCTCTACGTGAAGCCGAGTCCGGGCACGAGGGCCGCAAATGTTCCGAGGGGCTAATTTTTTTAGAAAAAAATTCACTTTTCCGGTTCAGGAATACGATACGTACATATGTGTGGCGCCATTGGAAACTGCTTGTTATACTAAAGAAAGTAACGTTTAAGCCATGACTCTAGCCTAAATAGTAATGACGCAGTAAATTTTTGTAATAAGTATATACGTATGTGTGTGTATAAAGAGAGAGCCTAAATTCAGACTATCAACAGTTTTTCTGTCCTTTGTTTTTAAGATACAAGATTGGAATTTTGCACACGTATTATGTACATAACAATGTATTTTTAGGAAAAAGTTCAGCTCCCTACGTCAACCCAGGCCTAGGCCAGAGGAGCAAAATGTTTTGGTTGGATTTGCAAAAGTACTTCCGAGTTTTTCCCTAATTATCTGGTGTAGGTGTACGATATGGAAATTTGAGTGATACTGTTGGAAAGGGCTTATTATACTGAAGAAAATGGCGTTTGAACCATGACTCTAGGTTAAATAGGAATGACGCAGTACATTTTTTAAAAATATTTTATACCTAGATATATATAGAGGAAGTTCGGGTACTATGGAATACCATTTTTGTTTCGCTTGTAACTCAGTTAATAATTGCACATTGAAACAAAAAGGAAAACAACTATACGTCTTACATATTTGGCTTTACTTATGTATATCTTGATAAAGAAGTTTCGTTACAGGGGTGGGTAAAATTTATAATTTGTAAAGAAACCACTTTGGAGAGTAATATGAAATAGTCTGGTAATATGGAATACAAATGCTATATAGAAAAGAAAAAGTTTTCTGTTGAACATACAATGAATATAGTGACAATATATGAAAATTCTGAATGCCAAGCCATAACTGATTGTGATTACTTGCAAAAGTCATAAATATAATACTCTGCTTCAGGATCGGCATAGTCATTGTGTGCTCACATTAAACATGATGAACGCTGGACCCAAGCTCATGCCTTGTATCATCAGAAAAATTACACTTAGCATTGTTGTCATCATAAATGTATGTTTAATTGCCCAATACCGATAGATATTTTTGTAATCGGAATACCATACGGAATACCATGCTTTTCTTGCGGGTATTCCATATTGCCCTCCACGCCAGCTTGGAAACAAAAGAGCTGTTAAACGCATTCGAAGGCGTATAGGATAATAGCGCTTATCAAACTACCACTCTGTATATCCAACGTCATAGTAAATAAAGAATTGTTGATCTATTACATTTCAATAGTAAAATACAGGTTTAAACCACTTACCTGTAAAAGTATTCCGGAATAAGAAATCAGATTTTCACGTCTACCAACACAACGAATATCACAATCACATGGAGACTGACTGTGGAGCATCATGGGGACGTGAGGTAGTAGTTTCTTTCCTCTCCGCTTGGAAGCAACACCTCACAGGGAGCTAATGAGGTATTCCATATTATCCGACTATTCCAAAATACCCGAACTTCCTTTATTTATATACATATATGAAAAGATGAGTCACCTTCAGACTTTCAAAAATTTCTCCCGACCTCAGTTTTCAAGATACAAGAACGAAATTTTGCGCACGTATTATGTATATAGCAAGATTTTTTTTTTTTAAAGATTCAGATCCCTACGTGAACCCAGGCCCGGACCAGAGGGGCACAGAAATTTCGATTTTTTTTTCGAAAAGTCTTTTTTTTTAATTTTCTTATTTCTGGTGTGTAATACGAACAAGAGAGTGGTACCGTTGAAAAGTATGATCTATCCTGATTAAAACAAGGTATGAACCACGATCCTACGATAAATAGTAAGGAAGCAGTAGCTGTTTGAGTGAAAGTCTAAAATTTACCTCAAAAAGTGGAAATCCTAAAAAGGTTAAACGCCGATTTGAAAACAGTGCTTTTTATCACATAAGAAGGTTGTTCCTAATATTGAATTAAAGGCACGACGTACTTTACGACAGAAATTCTTGCTCCCCTTTGGTAATTGTTCCCCAACTGAATTATATTGGGGGGGCGAGGACCCCACCTATAAATATTGGGGGGGGGCAAAAGTGCCCTGACCCCCCAAAGTCGGCGCCTATGCGCATTGCAATTGATACTGCACAAACAAGATCGTAGTGGTCTATCTCCCACTTGCTGGCCGACGAACAGACCACAGATGAAGCTTTGGCCACCACTACCCTACATCCTGGGCTAAATTGATGGTCATCCATCAAGTAATTCTTAAGATTTTGTGTCTTCCGGACGGACATAAAGACAGAGACAATAAATTTTTAAAGCCCTTGGTAAACCAAAGTCCTTAAAAATAACGTTCCCAAGATGTGCTATTTTGACCCTACAAAAAAGAAGGCAAAAATATGAAACAAGTCCCATTTAGTAGCAACAACTTGTAACCAACATTTGCGCATATTATGGATCTAACGTTGGTAGAACTCAGCGGAACGTGAAACAAAGAAGTGGTGCAGCACATAGTAACCTCGAGGAGGGTTTGAACTATAGTCCCCGTGGATTGCTGTCTAATAAATGAAGTAAATAATAATCAGACGGTGCAATGTCTGAAAACTATGAGGGCTACAGTACGGTAGCGTCTTTGCAACCAAATCAGAAAACAGGGTAATGGGTGATCTCAACAACATGTGGCTTCGTATTGTCTAGTGTTGCACGCAAGATAAGAAATTAGGTTTTTCCTCTCGTCACGTAAATTTTATTGACGGGCTGTGTCGATTTTCGAAAAGTTCTTCCTCGTCTCGTCTGAATACCGGAAGGCATTTATCGTCTCGTCTTGTCTCAATACCCGAAAGCATTTATCATCTCGTTTTGTCTCGATACTCGAAAGCATTTATCATCTCGTTTTGTCTCGATACTCGAAAGCATTTATCATCTCGTTTTGTCTCGATACCCGAAAGCATTTATCATCTCGTTTTGTCTCGATACTCGAAAGCATTTATCGTCTCGTCTTGTCTCGATACTCGAAAGCATTTATCATCTCGTTTTTTCTCGATACTCGAAAGCATTTATCATCTCGTTTTGTCTCTATACCCGAAAGCATTTATCGTCTTATCTCGAAAGAGTTCTGGTCTCATTTAGAAAATGTATGTGCAAAATTTGTGCCCTGATTTACTTCTTAATTTCATCTAGAAGTTGTTAGAGTTCTCCCGTTTAACGAGAAGTATACGAAGGGTGTGATATAACATTGTTTAAAAATATCATATTATTAGCTTATATTAAGTAATGACTTGTGTATAATCTGTTTCCGATTTTTGAAACTCAAATCATTTACACACCCTCCATAGCGCTTCAATTCTATAGAATCGCAATTAAATTGAACGGTCTCCTTGTTGCTTCAAATTTTTATTTTCTCAGAAAAGGATTGTTGAATGAATTTCGACAAACAGTTAAACATAACTAATTAACTAACTAACTCTATGGCCTATAGAACCCAGAGGTTCAACGTCGCGTACACAAAAGCTCTTAACTGACTTATATCCTTAGCCAACTTGTTCCAGTTTCTACTTGGTATTCCTATTTCTCCAAGATACACTTTAATATTTTCCTTACATCTGCGCCTAACTCTTCCTAATGGATGTTTTCCAATTGGATTTCCAGTCAAAACTTTGAAAGCGTTCCTACTTTCTTCCATTCGTTCCTATCTTTCTGTTAAACATAATTATAACTTGTTTATTGATAAAGGAAGTTCAACTTTTATGCACCGCGGTATCTAATTCTTAAAATAATAAAGTGAGATTTGAACAACCAAGGATTGAAACAGAGTTTAATTTAGGTATTGTTCTTACAACGATACTTGTATTTCAATGTCTTTTATTATATCTTTATTTGTATTAGTGGGTAGAATTTACTTTTAAATTAGGCACAAGCTGTTTAAGAAAGGAAGAGGAAGAATATAAAGAAAAAAAATATATCATAGATGTCAAGGATGTTATAAATAGAGGACCTGCCCATATGTATCTTTATCCTATTAATTCGATGAAAACAAAAAACAACCGAGCATCGGCACGTCTGATTGGCTACTATCGTTTCTACCATCGTCTGATTGGCTACTTTCGTTTCCGCCATGATTGTTGGCTCAAAACATTGCGATCCTATTGGACGGAGTGGGCAGAGTAGGGGTGGCGAAACTATGACGTATGGCTTCAAGATTTTGTTGTAAGGGCAGATCCTCTATTTTATAAGATCCTTGATAGATGTATTTTCTTTTTAGTTGTTATACGTTGCTGTTCTGTTAAAAATAGTAATTCGACGATGTAAAATAGTTGTCATGACAACGAAGGATAAATAATATATAATTACAGATCCATCTGCTGTAAACTACATGCACAATTTTAAGAAGTGTATTTGCTTAATTCGGTAAGTGCCATAATGAAAAGATAATGTTTAAATACAATGTGTGGTTTTCGTAGCCTTGTTTATATAAAAAGTACAAACTGAGGACTTTTGAAGTAACGACAATATTTATATAATTGGAGATTCATCACAGAACTTTATTTTGCTTTGAATAAGTGTCGTTATAACTTTTTACGAGAAAATATAACATTGTACACTAAAACCATTTTTAAAAACTAATCAGAGGATCTGGTTATTCCACTCGAGCTACTAATTTGAATGGCTTAACACATTGGTGTATATGAACGACAAGCCTAATGTTTCTACCCTCCAACCTCGATCTCTAAACCAGTGGTGGCCCCCCCCCTCCCTTATGTCCATGACGCACCTTCCCCAAATTGTCTATCCCTAGGTATTCTTCCATGAAAAAAAATCTTTTCAATTAATTTTTACACCCCTTCAAACATATTTATATAGATGTTTAACCCCCCCAAATATTTCAATGACGCAGTTTGCGTCATAGCCCCCCTTTGTGGGCACCCCTGTCTAAACTGTCTTTGGGAATCAACTGAACGTCCGAAAAAAATCTTTGAGTTTAAACTTTATCCCGGTTTGTCAACCAGAATTGGTACAAATCTACGATTTCCGGTTTCAATACTTATCACAATAGTACAAAATAATGATAGATAATGATAGACGGGAATAGATTCATAATATGGAGTTATTCCATAAGAAGGTTCCATCTTCAACTGCATTTCTCTATGGCAACTGGAAGTGATAGAAATATGGTACTACTTCCGGTTTCAATACTGATTACCATAGACCAAAAATAGTGAAAAAGAATGTGTAATAGTTTAATGTTGTGAACGCAGCGTAGCAAGAATAAGTTTTATCTCCACCTTTGTCCATTTGTTGAAACCGGAAATGTTGGAAATCTCTTATTTCCGGATTGAACACTAATCATCATAATGACAAACGGTAATAGATAGCGAGAATAGTTTGTTTCTTTTGACATGGATTCAGTTCTGCAAAAATGCGATTTTACTGCTCTATTGCGCCCAGAATTGATAAAAGTCTACTAATACTTCCAGTTTTGACTTCAATACAACGGAAACGGTAATAGCAAGCGACAAACTATTTTCTATGGATTCAATCTCCAAAGAATAGATTTGACCTCAGTTTTATCCTTCCAATGAAACCGGAAGTAAAGGGTGTTTCATAAAGAACGCAGCTTTTGAAATACCCACCATATCTGTTCTAGTAAATTGGCAACACTGAACGTCACACGATTTTCATGTGTTGTCTTTGTGGTTAGTCTTGTGGTTAGTTAGTAGTAGTCACAGAGTACCTAATAGCACATGATCGTCATATGTTTTCTGTACGGGTAGGAATGGAGCTCTTCACAACAAAACAGCGTGTTATTATAATGAAAACTTATTACAAATGTAGTAAATATTCTAGAGAGATTGTTTGCAAGCTCCGTGGAGTCTTTGGTCAACATAATGCACCGAATAAGTAGACTGTGATGACATTGACTATACATTCCACGCAGTTTACAGTATAACTTCGTATTCCTATTTACAAAGGAATAGTAAAAAGAATATTTACGAAGGAATAGTAAAATGAATATTTACAAATTAATAGTAAAATAAATATTTACGAAGGAATAGTAAAAGGAATATTTACGAAGGAATAGTAAAAGGAATATTTACCAATGAATAGTAAAAGAAATATTTACGAAGGAATAGTAAAAGGAATATTTACGAAGGAATAGTAAAAGGAATATTTAAGAAGGAATAGTAAATGGAATATTTACAAAGGAATATCGTACTTTCACATTACAGTTTGTTGAAAAATTCATTTCAAGCTGTGCATCCGTTAATTCTTCGCGAAAGCTTCACATTATTTCCCTTTTATGATACATATTTCAATCAAAGTGTAATGATAACACAATGAGTTCGTTTCACAATGCGAGAGTACGATACATTTTCAAACTATTTGAATTCAATACTGGGTGGAAATAATAGTAAATTTCTACCATCTAGTAAAGATAGATGACGGTAAAGACGATTCAATGTACAAACCGGAAGTAGTAATAAATTTCTATCATTTCCAGTTTTAGTAGAGTAACAGTTGAAGATGGTATATTTTCTTAACTCTCTTAAAGTCCTCGTTTCGGGTTGACACATAAGGTCCTCAGGTACATTTGTACCAATTATACATTTTCTAGTCTGTTTTTCATGTGTGCTTAATGTGGAAGTAAGAAATCGATTTTATTTATTTACGCGTTATCCTTAAAACATCTTGACATGTGTGCTAAAATCTTGCACATTGTACAAGGGCGTAGGAGTGAAATGTGTACATTGCTGCTACGCACTTGTGCAAATTATGACTAATTTTATATATACTCATGCATAAATCGTTAAGATATTGATTTATGTGATAAACTTTTGTTTATATTTCGTTCGTAATCCTATACACATATTCCAACATGGTAGCTTCACGTAATTACTTCTTAAAAATATTTAGACTAGAATAAAAGAAATAGTGGTATACAAATATTAATTCAATATTTCCCTCGAATTACAAATGCGCACACACACACAAACATACAATAAATCGGAAAGTATCTTCATATACAGTTGAAATATTATGGTTTAAAATGTAAATGGAAGAATTTTAAATACCCGCGCTGCAGACGACGGAGAAACAGTGACACCACTGTCCACATGGAGGCGAGGGAACAGCAACTCTACCACCCCCCCTGATGCGCATGTATATCCGAGAGGATTCCATGGACAATCATCGGTTTCGACTGGCCAAATTCCCTTTCTTGGCTTGCAGTGGAGCCCAGGAACTACTTCTAAATCCAAAGCCTGATCTTTCAGTGGAGCTAATGGTTCCTTTTTATTCCTGGTTTGCAGTGGAGCCGAGGAATTGCTTCACCCAAACCCAAAGCCTTAGCTTGCAGTGGAGCTAACGGTTCCTTTTTATTCATGGCTTGCAGTGGAGCCTAGGAACTACTTCTCCCAAATCCAAAGCCTTAGCTTGCAGTGAGCCTAGGAACTACTTCACCCAAACCCAAAGGCTTAGCTTGCAGTGGAGCTAACGGTTCCTTTTTATTCATGGCTTGCAGTGGAGCCTAGGAACTACTTCTCCCAAATCCAAAGCCTTAGCTTGCAGTGGAGCTTACGGTTCCCTTTTGTTCCTGGCTTGCAGTGGAGCCTTGTGGGAAACTTTACCTCTGCTTCTACTTGCAGTGGAGCACCTAGATATTCCTAATCACAACCCGGCCTACCTTGCAGTAGAGCTTTGTCAGGGTATCTAACACCTCTCTGTTTGCAGTGGAGCGGTGGCTGTCCTACACTCCCTCACGTAGTTCGGTACTGAGGAATCCGAGACCGTCAGATCGAGGAGACCCCTATTTCTACTGAATATTAGAGTAGTTTTATTATTGGTGCAGTTCTGTAAAATACTGTTTATAGAGGATTTTATAATTAAAAAACGGTAATAGGAAATGATTCCGAACTGAAAGTTGCTCTACCTACTTCTGCACATGCAGGACTTTACAATATTTATCAATGACACCGATACTTGCCCCTCCAAGCGAAGTTTTCTGGTTCCGCCACTGGGTACATGGGGAAAGTAAAAGCAAGAGTACCAGAGTGAACGAGAACTTCACTGATCGAATATAGTTTACAAATGAGTGGAGAGCGCAAGAAGTTTCGAATTGCACGAGGCTAGGAGCTCTGAACTTCTACGAAATTTTCACTTCCGAGCTAATACTTTGAGTAATCGCAAATGTCAACTACTATCTATGATGTCAATTGAAATCACTGTCAGTCTTGATACACATGTACTACCATGTTTGTATCAATGTCAAACAGTCAATTACCTGTTAACCTTTCACCTCTAAATGGGCAAAAACACAATGTTCTTCGCATAATCAAAGTCTTTCTCGCACTGAATTCTAGAACTGCGAAAATGCATTATAGACTAGCCTATATATATACTGGATTTACCGGTAATGGACGCAGTTACCTTTTCTATCTTATTTTCCACTCCGTCTACTCTATTTTTGGCATGCCACTCGGTCGAAAAAGTGTAAAACGCTTTTTCAGTCCAGCCACCCTGAATGAGGTTTTCCTGGGTTTTCCTTATTCACACCAGGCAAATGCCGGGGTGGTACTTAACTTATAGGTCCCAGGCCGTTTCATTCCTTCCCCAATCCTTTCTTCCTTCCCTTTCCCCGGATTGTGTGCTCGCCGAGGGACGTCATCCCTAAAAAATATGAAGGGCTAAATGGCCTTAGATGTCTAAAGCCCAGAAATCTTAATCCTAAAACTATTTATGGCATACCATTTGAATAACCTCTCCCTCTTTTTTGGGTACTCGTTTTAATCAAAGTGACATGATAACAAAACTAACTTATATTTGTTAGGTACTAACCTAACAGAGTTTGAGGTAGGTACTAACTTGTATTCAAAAATTCACTTCAAACGGTTGAACCTTTTCCCCGTGATGCGATCACAAAGTTTCATTTTTTGTATTTATACAGACGTTTAGAAGAAAGTCTACTATCCACGTTTATCGTTTTGAGAAAGGATTTATGCACTTACGAAAAATGAAATAAAATATCTCAGTTATGCCGTGTAGATTAAAGGAAATGAGGATGATGAGAATGAATTAAAAATGAAAAATGAAAACGCGAGAATCACGAAAAACCCGCACGTACGTAGTTTGCCAAGCACAAAGCCCCATTGGCGCGAGGTGGAATTGAACCAGAGACTCTATGCACAGAGGTGGACACTCTACCACTGAGCCACGTTATCCCATATATAATTAAGAAATGTATATATAATGTATGTATATATTCCGGCAGTCGCAAGAATAGGAAAAGTTACAAAATGCCAATTTGAATCCAAGTACGCATGTTAACTTACGAAACTCAAAGCTGATTTCATATAACCTTTCTACTAATTCTAACTCGTTTCTAATATCCGTATCTGCTTTATTGTGTAAAGATAACACACAAGAAATAGAATTTATGCGCCCAGAAGCATGAAATAAAATAATGACTAAACACCACATTACAATTGGTTCTAGTCGGCTGCTACGATGTTCTCTACATTCTGCACAAATTGCACGTCGTCCGTTAAGAAAAATATAATCTTAAATAAAATGTGATATAAGCTGTTGTAATTTACTCTCAAATGATGAAGTATTTACTGTATCCTGTTATCAAGTCTTATATATGATATATTACTTGACTTTTTTTTTTCTAAGTAATTCTCTGCATTTCCATTCTTCTGTAAACACGAAAATTAACAATAGTATCTTCCTTAAGTAAATATGGTACTGTAAGCTGAATTCTTTTGAAACACTACCATTCTTTCAGGTGATGAGGTTATTAATCACTTGAAGGAAGTTTATCTTAGATGCAAGTTCATGCTCTATTGTTAATAGTACTAGAGGGTTTAGTTTCCTCGACCCAAAGAACTAACGCTAATGCTGCTGGTAAAAAGTGCCCAAATTTGGATAAAAGTCTAATTGTGTTTTCATAGTAAATAGAGAACGCTGCACCGAATGAAATTTTTTCTAAATATATCTGTCCATAGTGTCACAAGAAAAATAATCACAAGCTAGGATTCTTTGAAGCACTGCTTATACCAGTGTGAAAGTGTCCAAGCATAAATACATTTCTTATTGCGTTTTCCATACTAATTTCAGAATTTTGAATCCAGGTGAATTATTTTTGAACCTATTTGTCCATGTCATCACGAGAAAAATGATCTTAACCTTTAAACGCCGAAGGACGCAAATGCTGCGTCAAGGCTTTAATCTTAATAGCTGAGCCAATAGTTAAGATAGAAAGTTAATTTTGGTATCAATGTGTTGGTGAATGATGAAGCTTTTAGCTGATATGCATTTCATTTCTATGAATGGTAACACGATGGAGAGGGAGAGTAAAGTTTGTATTTTCTTTTTTTGCATTAGTTTTTTTTTTTTGGATGTATTTCCCCCTCTTGAGGGTACACTCTTAAAAATTGGTATATGAACCAATGAAGCAGTCCTCTACATTGGAATACTCTGTATGTGTACTTGTTGCTTATATGGGAGAAGGAAGGGGTCAGAGTTGGCCAATTTTTTGAGTCTCAGATTTTTATGTAATTACATTTTTGTGACGTAAATTACATATTTGTTTCTTCTTCTTCTTCTTCTACAGATAGGGTGGGAATAGCATAAATACTAACACGTTGGAATCTGTATTCTACAAGCTTTCCAATCATGACTCTTTCCTAACTACAGGAGCCACTAGGATCCCTAATGTGAGAGTATACGATTTCCTTCAAATAACTGGCGGGCTCAGAAACGTTAAAGTTGAAAATGAAATCTTTGAGTTTTACGTCCCACAGTTATGCCGGTTTGGCTAAAGGAGACGGTGATGATGAGTAATGAATGAAATGGTGGAGTGGAGAAAGTGGGAGGAAACGGGAGAACCCCGAGAAAGCCCACGCACACGGTGTTTGTCCACCACAAAGTTTACTTGGCAGGGGCTGGGTTTCGAACCCGGGACCCCATCCACTAGAGGTGAACGCTCTACCACTGAGCCACAGCGGCCCCTACATTAAAGTTGAGTTCTTTGATCGCAAATGATTTCTCATTTAACGATAATGTACTAAAGTCTCTCTCATCTGAAACAGTCATTAGCAGGGTAATGAAAATTCTGAGTGCAATACAAAATTCAGGAAACAGAAATATGTAACTTTAATTTATAAATTTCATTGAGAAGAAGGAATGAAGGCTCTTGATTTTCTGTGACTTGGTCAGATGCGAGAAAGTAGCTGTACATATATTGCACTTATATATTTGTTTCTCTTTGACAGGATTATCGTTTAGATCATCAAAATAGGTTGTAATTAATTTCTTGATTGCTGACTATCATACAAAGTGTTCATTTTGAGAATGGCTTTAAAAGCTGTACAAATATTTCTCATTTCTGCACACCTAAAGTCCGAAATAGATCTTCTGTACGATTACATTAAATATATTAATTGATTCGTCTTCAGTTTCTTCTGGAATTGTTTCAGATGAATCACCGCTACTCAGGGGTAAAAGTGGATCTAACAAAGGTAGGGGGACGGTAGGTAGCGGCATGACGTCACGCCGTTCCCCCTACCTATTTTTGCCCATTGTAATTTTTTTAGAAACTGGGTTGCGCCGTACATATTTTTTCGAGGTGGGGGGACGACGTCCTCCCGCGTTCCACTTACTTTTACCACTGCTGCTACCACAATCAGATTTATGGAAGACAATCTTCGTTTCCTTTCTACTTTTTTTTTTTAATCTGCGTCAATACAACGTTAGATTTCTTTAGGTCTGCTTAAGTATACAGACCAGGAGCGCTATTTGATGGAGTTAATTGTACCCTAAGTTTGAGAAACGTTTTTTTTTTTAATAAATTGAAAACTAATATACTAATAAAAAACGTGAATCTTTAATGTCATGAACTATCTTGTCCCCCCCTCCCCTGTTGCGAATCTGAAATGACTGTACTGATTCAAACACTGTATCTCTTTTACATCCCTATCTAAGATAACCATAAGAGTTTTAATGTATATTTCAATATCAAATGGAGTATCTTTCGAATGGGGGGGGGGGGGATCAACTTTTTATATTTATATGATCTAAAATTCCCCTCCAGACATTCAAAAGATGTTCAAATTTAGAGAAATATAATCTGCCCTTTTACTTCTGCTACCTTATAACGGCACAAACTACATTTTCTTTATCCATTTTGTAAAATTTTCATTACTTCTGGCAGTTTTCTGCCATAGGTTTCATTGTCTTAATTAGTGCACACTCCATTTGTTTAAGAAACCCTATGAAGAAAGGAGATTGACCATCGATGTATTTTAATAACATTTATAATACTCTCTGTGGGCTTGAAAATGCCCAAGTAGCAATACAAAAGTCACTGAATTCTTATTTTATTCAATGGGTTAAACTTTAAATTAAACAAAATTGGATTTAAATGTATGGATTTAACAATCCTTTAAACATATTTGGTGACAAGAATGAGCTCTAGGAAAGTTATGAAAGATAAAAATATAAAATAATTTTTATTACACCCCCTCCCAAAACTTCGGATCCCTGACATTTGTCAGGATTAACACGACTCTTGTAGGTGGTCCTGATGATATGCCTAAGCTCAGCATTAAGTACACATTCATAAACACACAATGTTCATATTGTGTTCGCTAATGTTCATATTGAAACGCATTTGGCGGGCTTCTAAGCACACAAATGATTACTTCGAATTCTTGAACTTAACTTGAGTAAATTGGTCATAGTGGCTCAGTGGTAGAGCGCTTATCTTTGGTGCGTGGAGGTCCCTGTTTCGAACCCCGGCCAAGTAAGTTTGTGGTGGACAATATAATGTCAGTGAGTTTTTCTCAGGACACTCCCGTTTCTTATGATTCTCTCATTTTACCAATGTTTCCATTATTATTCACTTGCTTTAATTATCGTCTATTTTAGCCTAAATGGCATAACATGGGATGTTAAATTGAAATATTACATTTCATTTCATTCTCAACTTGAATAAATTTAACTGTGGCGTTACCAGAAGATTTAACATCCCATGTTATGCCCTTTAGGCTAAGGGAGACGGTGATTAAAGCATGTGAATAATAATCTTCTGTTAACGCCACAGTTAAATTTATTCAAGTTGAGAATGAAATGAAATGAAATCTTTCTCAACTTGAATAAATTTAACTGTGGCGTTAACAGAAGATTGTTAATCAAGTTGAGAATGAAATGAAATGAAATCTTTCTCAACTTGAATAAATTTAACTGTGGCGTTAACAGAAGATTGTTATTCAAGTTGAGAATGAAATGAAATGAAACTTTAGTTGATTTTAGTGTTGGTATTATTAGATTACTGTGGCGTTAACAGAAGATAATACATTAATCTAATAACGTGCTTGGGACCATTTGTATGTATTTTGTTAATAAATACGTATAATAAGTTTTATTGCTATAATGTAGTCATCTGGCAACCCTTAACTTGAGTAGATTTTGTATAAATCTTCAGGATTATGAAATAAGAAATCACCAAAAACAATACCATGGCAAACAACACTAAAATCGAGTCGTGGCAATCAACACGTGATTTTAAAAAAATGTCGTTGCGCTACAGATAAAAATTAACAGTTTTCCCTTTGTTACTCAGTACTATTTACGCTTATATCACTTCTAAGCTAGATTAGATTTAGGACAGATTTTCCTTGTAGAATTTCCTGTATTCCGTAAAATAATCTCGTAACCACTTTACAATATACTTTATATTACAATCTTCTTTAGTGAATATGTCCCAAAATCAGACTGGATGTTGATTGTTTTTTTTAAAAAAAGTATACGTTACCAGAAATGTATTTACTAAAAGCAAAGACAACTTATTTAATATGTTTAACTAGATTGAATATACATGTTTACATTAAAAGTATCTTTAGCAGTATGCATTAAAAAAAAAACTAGCGTAACAACAATAAAAAAATGTTAACTTGACAAATTATACAGATTCTTTACATTAAGAAAAACTAAGTTTATCTAAACTATTTTTATTTTATACTTACTATGCATAAACGTGAATTAGTAATTAAGAATTTATAATGTGTTTACATACAGAATGAGTGAAAGTCATGTTTAGAAAATCTTTTTTCGCTTTCAAAATACACAGATTAAAGCTTATATGTGGTGTTTTCTAATTTTACGATATAATTTGTTTACATTCAAACTGATAGTGCAGAAAATTTCAATGAATGATTTTTCAGTATAAAAGGATATTGTGGTACTGGAAACAGCATCATTTGTGCGTTTGTGAACAAACCAGCAACAATGTTTCCAAAGATGGCTTCTCTATTCTGTACGATAGTTGTTTGTTTTCAATTTATCCTTGTAAATGGTGAACCATTTTGGAGTGATATTGCGAAGACCCGATTACTTGACTGTGTGGAAGATTTGGATGTTCAGTGTCTCAAGTCAAGAATTATAGCTAACATTTATCAGTTAGTGAAAACAAAGTCTCTGGAATTAGCAGGAGGAATGCGAATGGAATATGCTGGAACCGATAACGACAACGCTGAAGAAATTGTAAGTCGAGCAGAGAAGTCATTTGGATCGCTATTACTCACGGGTGCTAGAGTATTGAGCAATTCTAAGTTAGCGGTTAACGTGAATGAAGACGTTGGATTGACAATTGCCAGAAGTCAGAAGCCAAATGGGTTCTTCGATGTATCTTTGACTTCCCAAGATACAGAAGAAGGACGTAAGTATGCCTATATGTAACAATTCACATATTATTTATCCGTTAGGATAACGGAAATGAGACTTACGAGATCAATATTAGTATTCCCGTTACTGTTAAAATAACGGAAGTGAGACTTACGAAATCATATTAGTATCTCCGTTACTGATAAAATAACGCAAATGAGACTTTTCAAAATCATAATATTAGTATGTGCGTTACTGCTAAAATAACGTAAGTCAAAATCATATATATTAGTATCTCTGTTACTCTTAAAATAGCGAAAGTGAGACTTATGAAATCATGTTGGTATCCCCGTTACTGTTAAAATAACGCAAGTGAGACTGATCAAAATTATAATATTAGTTTCTCCGTTACTGTTATATAACGCAAATGGTACTTACCAAAATCATATTAGTATATCCATTACTGTTAAAATAACGCAAGTGAAACTTATCAAAATCATAATATCAGTATCTCCGTTACTGCTAAAACAGCACAAGTGAGACATGAAATCGTATTATTAGTTGCTTCCGTTACTCCACACGATAACACTTAGAACGAAAGCGAGTGTCTTAATTCTGTTGTTTGCAATATACAGCTAAAGCGATTATTCTTCCGAGTTTGTTAATGGAGCCAATCTGACAATATTCTCACGGGTAACGGTAACTTTAAATGTAGTGGACCATATCGTATTTTTTAGTACTGAAATACAGATGTAGAAGTTATGTATCGTGCGGTTAGATGGAAATAAAGATCCTCCGGCGACTGACATCTACCGGTCGAAATTTAAACTTCTAGTGCGTGATCGTTCCATCTACGAGAGTTTATTTAGTGCTTGTATACGAATCCTTATTCTGGTCATATTGCATGATGGGGTTGCTCATAAGTTTTAGAACCATACGATGTGTTCGCTGAGCCATTTTGCAAATAAATGAAATTAAATGTCTAGTTTAACGTCCCACAATTATGTCTTGTATGCTAAAGAAGACAAATGATTAGTAAAACTGAATGATTATGAAAGAATTGGTGGAATGAGGAGGTGGAAAATGACGGGAAATCCCCGGAAAAGGCTTACGATTACGATGCTGTCCACCACGAATTCACATGATCTGTGATAGAACCAGGTCCTCCTCGCACCAGACGTGAGCTCATTGCTAGTGACACATTGTGGCCCCTGAGCAGATTCGGATCCAGGACCGACATCTGAGGGGGGGGCGGTGGGTTGTCATACTGATACTTTTAAGGGCTCCAAACTTTGGGATGGGTTTTATTTATATATATATATATATAAAATAAGAAAGCTTCCTCTTCTGGGGGGGGGGCGATCACCCGATCGCCCCCTGGATCCGCCCCTGCCATTGAGGCATTTTGGAAAATAATAGAACAAGTAATAAAAAGTAATAATAATACCTCACACATAATTTGTGTTGTCGAACCACTGCAAAACCGCTGTTCATCGTCGTGACACTTTATCCGCAAGGAAATATTCGTGTGTAACCTGCGAATGTATTTGATTTGATTTAATTTTAAGTTAGCGTCCCTTTCAGCAGCGAAGCTATATGAGACATGGACCTACAGTTTGACGTGGAATCCAATCCACATGAAATCAAGCTGGGAATTGAACTCAGGTCTTTCACGCCAAATGCACATATGCTAACATCTTATCTCTAAGTAAGTTTTATATTTTGCTAATTTCAGGTCACTAAAAATAAATGTGTATTTGAACATTTTTTAGAAACTACTTTTGATCATGATTGAACACGTCCAAAAATGTCCTGGACAGCAAATGTCTAGAATACGTCCTAACAATATTTAATAAGATCTTTCCTAAGAGTTTCCAAAATGTACTTGAACGTCCCATGTATCCAGTGAGTATATGGGCAGAAACGACTTGTAAATATGTAAATTGTAAAGTGTTCTAACGCTGTTTAAAAGTAGCTTCTGTGCATGCTATGTTCATTGGATATATAATAAAAATCAGATTCACTTTTAACACTCTTAGGGCAGCCCCGATAACCACTGTTAGGAGACAGTCAAGACCTTTTTCGTTCTCTGATGGATCATTGCAAGACATTTTATTTTAAGTTCATGATCAAAAGTAGTTTCTAGAAAATATTCTAATCATGTCCAAATAGCAATTTATTTTTTGCAGTGAGGGGCCTAGCTAATTTAAGGCAAAACCATATAGAATCGTAAATCAAATTAGATTTGAATTTTTCTGGCGCTTCCTTTACACCTGTATCAAATGAAAATTTCCAACTTTAATAATAATAATAATAATGAATTACATTTTTTTCTTATTCACCCCTATCATTCACTCTTCTATACCTTTTTGTTTCTTTCTTTCTCATTTTAGGTGGCAAAAAGAAGCGATTCATGGCAATGTATCTTATGATGATGCAAGGATTTTCAACACTTCTCACCACAATTGGACTAGTAGCTGCAAAATTCGTCGCCTTCAAAGCTATATTAATAGGAACCATTTCTCTCATAGTAGCAGGTCTCGAAGGATTTTCTAAATTTTTCAATCCTAACAGGAACAACAACCAAGGATATTACGGGTCTTTCGACCAGTTTGGATTTGGAGGTGGCTTAGATAGAAGTTGGGTAGTTCCTCAAACGGTTCAAACTACGCCAGCTTCAACAACACCTAAAAGCAAGTAAATTTATTCAAGTTGCAACAGATCGGGAGAAAATAGTATGTGAACAATTGGTTTAAATAACGACTTGAAAGAGTTAAAGATTTAAATGACAATTTGGAAGAGCTAAAGTTTTGAATAACCATTTGAAAGAGCTGCATTTAAAACTTTAAATGACGACTAGAAATAGCTAAAGTTAGTTAAAGCTTTAAATGATGACTTGAAATAGCTAAAGTTTTAAATGACAATTTGAAGCTAATCTTATGTCGTTCTCCTTTTTTATATTACAAAACAACCTAATTAGAATACATTTTGTGGAAAAGTTGTGAATATTTAGATAGGTGCTGTGTCTCAGGATAATTTTTCTTTAAGTATATTCATCTTTTAAAATCCATATTTATCGCTGCAGAATTAAAATACAATCACTAATTCTGCTCTGTGCCTGTCAATTGAAGAGTAGTATTTTTCTTGGATCACTTACCTAGTCCTTTGTACTTCCTCCCATATCCTTTTGGGCGTATCCAAAGATTCTTTACCCATTCTTTACCCATTTAACCAAATAAAATTCATGTCCCCCACATGCATTTCCTATTATATCCAGTATAAACTCTTAAAGCTATTCTGCACTGCAAAAAGAGTCGGTAATTGACAATTCCACGAGTCTCGAATGACAATTTTTATGTGGTTAAATTTACAAATTTTATAAGTCAACAGCTCTTTAAATCTTTAACACGCGCCATAACTTTTTCTTTTAAAGATCCAGTGAAAGAGTAATTAAAACTTACCTGTTTTTGGGGAGCGAAATTGCCTTTATCAAGAAAATCTTAATCTAAATACGCCCTTTCCCATAAAGAGAGCCTGACCATCAATAAGAATAATGAGAAAACTTGCTTGTGCCTTAATACTTCCTTCGTTATTGGAGCTTTTATATTTATTATAACGTAGTTAAAATGAATATAAGAACTTTCAATTATTTATTGTACGTATTTATTTTAACTGTATTTATTTGCCAATAAAAATTTATAATATAAATCTTGTTTGTTTTATTTATAATATCCTCTTTGATATTTGTTCTACATGATCTAATTTGGTTTTCGCTAAAAATACAGTTTTCTCAATTACCAAGTGTTGTGACTAATTTATGTAATGGAATATAGCTAGTCCCTGTAGTTACATCATATAATTTTTGTTGTAGTAGGTTGGTAGCACTGAACATTACACGATTTTGATCTACTGCCTTTGTGGTTAGTAGTTAAGCAGCGCCGAATATCGCATGACCGTCATCTGTACTGGTAGGATTTTCTCGGTGTTCTCCCGTTTCCTCCCACTTTCTTCATTCCACCATTTCATTCATTTCTCATCATTACCGTCTCCTTTAGCCTAGCCGGCATACCGTGGCACGTAAATCTCAAAGATTTGTTCGCAAACTTCATAGAATGTTTATTCAACGTAATGTACCGAATTAGTCGAATGTAATGAGAATGATTGCTAAATTTGAGAAAACCAGTTCGGTTGTGGATATTAAACCCTCGGGGAATTCTTGTGTTAGTCGTTCTGCGAAAACATAGTCATCGTGAGTGATAATGTCGCTGTAAATCCGGTGAAATCTATGTACTGTAACAGTACATGTCCAATGACGTTAGTTTTTGTGGGAATATTTTTAGCCCCCCTCCCCCTCCCGACACACATTCAGACTACGTTACAAAGCATGCAATAAGTTCTGAAAGAAGATATACACCTTTCGACCTACAAAATTGAATTGACACAATAACTGTAGCCAAGCGATCGCGAAAAACGCTAAGCATTTGGCGATTGGGTGCCTGAAAAACAAAGAGTGTACAACAATTTCATGAAGACATCAATGTTCAATGATGGGGGACACTTTCTGTTGAACGGTTTCATGAACAAACAGAATTGCAAGATTTGGGGCTCAGAAAACCCTCGAGTAAGTATGAAGTCATTATATCCGTAACAAGGGACTGTGTGGTGTGCCATTTGAGCTGAGAATGTAATCAGACCATACTTCTTCGAAGATGGTGCCGGAAACGCATTAACAGTGAACGGCGAACACTCCGCAATATGTTAAGAGAGTTTTTGTATCTGAACTGGATTCTATGTATCTTGAGGAAGTATGGTTTCAATAATAAATTTGCATGTTATTGTGCACTTAAAAGTTACATTCAGTGTAGGACACCATTTAGAATCTTTTCTTAAGACGCTGAAGCGGTTCGAAAACGCTTGTTGCTACTACCGTATTTACTCTATGACAATCAATTTGTAATTGGAAATTGTTACGGTAATTACTACAACTTCCAATTTCAATAGAGAGTTCTATTTATTGTTAGAACGCTGAATCGATTCCAGAAGCCCGCTTCTCGCTATGTCTTGCCGTTTGTAGTTAATAGCAATCAATATTGAAACCGGAAATGGTAAATTCTTAACACTTCTGGTTTGAATAGAGTGTTGACTTGACTTGATTTGATTTTGAGTTTAACGTCCCTTTCAGCAGCGAGGCTATATGAGACGTGGACCTACTAATTAACATGGAATCTGAACCATATGAGCTCCCCTTGGGAATCGAACCCGGATATGCTAACCGCTTAGCCATTTAGGAGCTCCTGAATAGAATGTTAACGAAGTATACGGAACCTGTTGTTGCGATGCTGAATTGATTCCATGAAACTGTTTTCTATAAGACTTCCGATATTTCCGCATTAAACAGTTTGGAACACTAAAAAGAGGACACATCCAGCACTTTGCAAAAACCCCTGTATTCTATTCCATAAGATGAACTAAAAATAACAAACGCAAATCAAATTTTGCTGTTAAAGATCTCGTATTTCTAACCGGAATATTGAATTGTCCGATGTACGGACTTGAGAATATGCCATTTAAAGAAAAGTTATATAGGCCTATATATTGCACCAAAACTCTTTTCACCTTAAAATTAACTATGACATAAAATAATTGTTAAAAATGCGTCTCTAAGTTCTAACTGCAATAATGTACTGTATACACAAACTCATTTAAAGATTATGAATAACGGATTCGATCGCTAAGCAACAGCACACGTGAATTCACCTAAAAAGTTATTGCGGGTAGTTCGAAAGTGTTGTTTGTCGACTTGTACGAAAGATGCCTATTCTCTACATGTAGGGGAGATGGGGGAATGGCAGTCACCTAAGCAAAAATCGTTATACTCTAGCTCATAAAGCACGAAAAGTTTCCGCGATAAGTCGATCCTATATTTAATTCTGTCTAATTTATTGTAACCAAGTTCAAAATACATCTCCTATTTCATTGCCAAGCTAAAAACGAAAATATGAACATACTCAATTGATCGTTATTTCCCACACGGTTGGGTAATGGCAGTCAGGGATTTTCCCATACTTTACATATGGAAAAAAACTTCAACACCATTAAGATGTCAAATTTATTAATTAACTTTAGAATAGTTGGGTAGGCCTATCTACAGGGACAGATAATAAAACAGCAGTTTCGTATAAAGAAGATTGAAAAAACTACTTAAGCATTGAAGTAACATATATTTTTCGTCAACACTTTAGTATATTTGAAATATAAATTTATTGGTATTGGCAAAAAATCATCAAATGAATATATACCTGGTACGTCTGTATCTAGTGAAAGTTCCTTTTTCAACTTCATCATCTCTGGCTTCTGAGTTAGATTACACTTGATGAGCTTTGTTTGGGGGTTGACTGTCAAGACTTATTTATTATCTATCTATTATTATTATTTATTACGCATGTTTTGAGTAAAACACGGTCAGTACCAACATATAAACAAATGAATGCATTAATTCAGGGATGCAAATAACCGCTTGCCCACTCGCTCGAGGCAAATGGTTTATCGGTTCGGGCGAGTATTTAATATCATACCGAAGGTAAGTAAATGATTTCTATTGTGGGATGTGGGCTAGTAGCCTTTTGATTGGGCGAGTAATATTTTGTTGCTTATTTGAATCCCTGCATTAATTTATAGATTGCTTTAGAACTAAATAAGCATGTGTCTACCTAAAATGTCACTTAATAAAAAATATCAAATGAAATAGTACTTACAGTGTCGAATATTTTGTCTAATATTACATCAAACCAGCGAAAAAAAATACACCTTCATTTAATACCTATAACTCCTACAATGGCGTCGCGCTCAAAATTACTTTATCTGACAGCTGCCAGTAAGGAGGCATCACCTGCTTCTATTTACGATAAGTTTTTCACGCTATATCGAACTGACCGGGTTACCTCCTGACCGAGGCTACACCTCTCTCCCCTAAGCAGTAGCGTATTTAAAGGGGACTTATGGGCTGAAGTCCCTTGAAATTTTATTTACTATTTTAAAGTAAATTAAATATCTTGCGGAATTTTCACATTTTCGGGAATAAAGTTAGTAAAGCCCCCGCCGACACAAAATCGTAAATACGCCACTACTTGTAAGTCTTCATATGACTCCGAAAATTACGGTCCATTTCGAGGAATACTCTTACGTGCTTAACGACATTGGTTACAATTATAGGTAAACAATTACACAGTGTATTACAATAGGTTTCCGAGTCAAAAAATAGACAATTGTGTTGAAACATAACCAAAAGGGCAACCCTGCTGTTATTGGCTCTCCAATATTGCCTTCGTAAATATCGAAGACTTGACGTGTCCTGGAAGTGATAAAAATAAATGCATACCTTGAAGAGACGTAAGAACCCATTGTCCTGAAGAACAACACCACAATTAATACAATGTTTATCCGCGAGCATAAATCATATCGGCCATTCCATGCAAAAGTAAACCTTGTAGTGAAATTTTCATGTTGTTGGTATTTAACTGAAAATATGCCTTAAGTTAGCGAAGTATGTGTATCATTGAGTGAAAGAAAATAAACACAATTAAATTTTATTTTGTCCAATTTTGGAAATTTGAATTAACTGAACTGCCTGTGCATTGCCGGGAAATATTTCAGGCGTTTGTTGGCAACACTTATTTATCCATGTGGCTGACCTTGAAAAAGCAACGCTTGGAGGGAAAAAGTCATTGTCTGTTGTGTGTATGATGCAGGGTTCGGCAGTGGATTATCACTTCTAATTCTCCTAGAAATAGTTCAGAACTTAAAACTGTTTCGAATGTCCAGTCCGTAAGAAAAAAGTAAAGACGTTCTTTTTATGTTCTGTAGAATAATAATAACGTTCCGAAAACACATATGTAAACGAAGAAATGTAATTTCAATTTACTTTCAAAGTGTGATCAACCAGTGATTCATATTTAACAAATAAACGAATTAAGAAAATGTGTCCCGTCCGTAAGAAGTACTCGACACAGTTACTATTTGTTGTCATCACTGAAAGGGGGGCTACAATCCTCAGCAATGAAACTATACAAAAGGTTCAAGATTTCTACAGCCGTGACGACATAAGTAGGCAAGCTCCTGGAAAGCGCGATTTTAAGAGCGTTAAAACTGATCATGGAAAAATTAAAAAACAACAAGAAAAGAGGCACCTTTTAATGACAGTAAAAGAAACATTTGCTTTGTTTCGTACAGAGTATCCTGAAATTAAAGTAAAGAAAAGTAAGTTCTACGAATTGAGACCAACACATATTATGCTTAGTTGTAGTATGCCACATATTATTTGTGTCTGTAAGCTTCACGCGAACTTCAATTTCATTGTGAGTGAACTGGCCAAGACAATACATGGTTTTCCTAAACCTGCCAAAGATCTTCTTAAAGGTCTTTACTGTGATGTGACCAACGAAAATTGCATGACTGGAAACTGCCTGCTTTGTACAACAGATCTTTCAACTTTCATTGGTAGTGATTGTGATTTAAGTGAAGAAATGTCTTGGAAGCAGTGGGTTGATGTGAACGGACACCCAACTCGTTGTACTGTCCATGGGACTCTTCCAGATGCAGTAAATGTGATACGAAAAAGCTTGTTAAAATTTAAGACTCACTGCTTTGTTAAGATGACACAAGAATCTTATTTTCAAATGAGAAAAGAGAACTTCAAGTGTGGTGAAGTTGTTCTGCAAGTAGATTTTGCAGAAAATTATTCCTGTATGGCACAAGACGAAATACAGAGTGCACACTGGAACCAAACTCAAGTCACTATTTTTCCTGGTGTGTCCTGGATGAAGAATTCAAAGCAGTGCTAAGCGATTATTAGTGACAATACGAGCCACGGCAAGTCCTGTGTGTGGGTCTTCTTGAAAACTTTAATTACTGACTTAAAGTCAAAACACAAAATTGAGCATGTGAATGTTTTCTCACATGGCTGTGCTGAGGAGTTCAAAAATAAATTTACCCTGGCAAACATGTGTATGATAAAAAAAATGCCTTTGGGGTGACTGGTGAGTGGAACTTTTTTGCAACTTCTCACGAGAATGGCGCCGTGGACGGTGTAGGAGGCACACTCAAGAGAATGGTGTGGGAAAGGGTTAAGTCTCGACAGATTGAGGTTTCTACAGCAAGGGAATTTTTCAAATGCTGCGCTGAGCTTTGTAAGCTCGACGGAATTCAGTTGTTCTTCGTTGGTGAAGAAATTGTGAGTGAACACAGGGATATTCTCGAGAAAATGTGGACCCGCGTTTGTTCTATCCCACAAGTTCAGTCTAGACATTATTTTCGCCCTGTTGATGAGCGTCAGATTGAAACCGGATGAACTGTTCAATCTGAGACAAGTTGTTACAAAGTGTGGAAGCACGCTGAGCTAGAATCTTCATATTTAGATCCAAATGAAGAGATCGAAGACCGTCCAAAAGGAGCGCGATTGAAATTCAGTGATATTTACTCGGATTCCGGATAATAATGTGATAACCCCCAAAGCAGAGTGACACTAAAAGTAGCCAAATTGGTTAATGTGTTCGAAGAAATTAAACACACACAAACAATTGCTGTCACTTAAGGTGGTGTTGAGAAGAATGATGTTATTGAAATTTTGAACGTGATTCCGAGTTTGCTAAAAATTTTAAAATGTGAATTCAACTGTTTACATTCAAGTGAAAAAAATCTGTGAAGTTACAAGTCTGATCCAATCTCCTTGTCTTAATATCGTAGGCCAGACGGAATATTTGTAATTTTATAGTAATATTGCAAATTTAAAAGAGTAATATGCTATGTACTTGTTACATGTAGTTGTGTTAATTTTTAAAAGTGTTCAAGTGCATAATTCCTTTCTGTTTCTCAAATCTGTAAACATTATGTCTAGTTTTAGTTCTTTTGTGGGTAATAACACAGTTCAGATAGTAAAGAGTGTTCCAGGAAGCCCTTTTTAGCATTTTTTTTTGTCCCATCCGTAAGATAATTCTTGGTCCCCTCCGTAAGATTACTGACTCTTTTTTTATTCAGTGAAATATAAATTTTCTCAGATGAAATGTGAGGCAACATGTAGGTAAATAGTTTAAACTCAACAGAAAAAAAACTAAGCTTGCTAAAATTTTGCAATTCGCAGAAAGTGACGCTCAAGTTCACGTCTACAACAACATGTGTCCAAAAAATGTCCCGTACGTAAGTTTAGTTACTGGTCGTCATAAAGACTGTGAAATCGATTTCTGTTACTAAAAAAAAAAAAAAAAAAATAATAATAAGCTTAGGTAAAAAGAGCCCAGCTACTAATCTTAAGATATAGATATAAACAATCCTGTATATTTTTTTAGAATTTTGTTTTCTTGTTACAATCGTGAGCTAAAATGTCCCATCCGTAAGAATGGAATGGCCGATATAGACTAACTGCGCAAAGTTAAAGGTTAGAGTTGATATTATACGCCACTTCCTATATACCATGGAGAGGAACACGTCCTGTCGAAAACTGTAGAAACACCTTTCAGCAAGGGAAATGTGGAAGTTTGTAGTGACTCTGTACGAAAGTCGCTACATAAACCAGACATAACCTTTTGTAATGATGTAGTTTCATTAATTACGAACATTTTAAATTATAAAATACGTACGAGGGAAAGGCTAAAACTGCTTATCTTCGCTATAACAAAGGTGAAATATTAATGTAAAAACTTACACAATGATAGGTTGTCATATGCCGGTTTGTGTCTTTACAGGATTTGTTAAGTTGATATTATTGCCAGAAAACTAGGAGCGGTAGCATGTTGAACAAAATTGGAAAACCTACTGTGATTCGGCACGTCCATCTATACGGAAAAATCGATACAGGTGAGTCAAGTTATTGCAGATGTGAATAGAGAAGAATGTCGCTCTTATGATGCAGTGAAACCTAAAAAAGAATTCAAATGTGGTCATACAAATCTACATAGAATAACTTTAAGAGAAAGTTGGTCACAGGCCCAATAGTGTTGGCAAACTTTGAAATGAAATGAAATCTTTGAGTTTTACGTTCCACGAGTATGCCGGCTAGGCTAAAGGAGACGGTGATGATGAGAAATGAATGAAATGGTGGAATGAAGGAAGTGGGAGGAAACTGGAGAACCCCGAGGAAACTCACGTACACGGTATTTGTCCACCACAAAATTCACTTGGCGTGAGTTGGAATCAAACCAGGGACCCCCTGCACCAGAGGTGAACGCTCTATCACTGAGCCATCGCGGTCCTTTGGCAAAATTTGAGCAACTAGTAATTGTAAATAGATGCGTGACTATTATCTGTTTACCTATTGAGATAAACATTTTGCATTTTAGACCATACAACATTATTATTGGACTGACTGAGCGAAGCCCGTACATAAGACATATACCTACAGCTTAATGTAGGATCCAAACCACCTGAGCTTCTACAAAGAACCGAACCGGGACCTCTGGCGTAACAGGCACTCACCTGTCCACATAGCCATAAGGGAACTGTAGCATATTGCATGACATTCTACATATGAACAAAACGGCAGCAAGTGAATTCTCCTATTGTTGACCTTTTAAAAAACATCAATGTAGGCAATTAACTTACACAAAGCTTTTGAACTAATTCCACATGGGTAACGGTGCTTATCTAAACAGACTAGTGACTATAGATTCATACGGGGTGTATCAGTTCACTATAGAAGATGTCTAACTGTTAACTTACAATGTACAGACACAGCCAGCTGAAAAAGTCACTCTTGAGCGTCAATGCATAATTTACATATCTTTGCCTCACTGACGCTATTCATTTGACGCTATTCTCCGTCCAATTATTTCGTATTCTCGAGTATGAAGAAACATTTGCGGGGTAGATGGTTTGCGGATGATGAGGAGGTCGTTAATGCAGTAGAAACCTGGTTTCCCTGAAACTCATAGACTTTAATACACATTTAACGGATAGATCCAGACATGGAAAATTTAAGAAAATACCTGATGGAAAGTACGCATTTGTCGATCAAATTGCAAATTCTTAATTCATCTCTATCATGATGAAGGTAAGAATTTTCTAGATTCTTCTCGAATGAACTTTTTTTTAAATCATTTTTCCCAGAAAATTAAGCTTTTAGATTTGTTTTGATTAGTAAGTCGGTAGAACCATGATTTGAAAATAAAATGCGTTTTGGGAAATCATTAAACTGCATAAAAGGATAAATTTAAATCAATTTATACAATGGTATGAATCTAGATCTTTAGAGATCTGGCGAAAGCATTTGATTCATAACTGTTCGTTAGATTTTCAAAACACTTCGTTCATATTTACGATATATCGAAAGCTCCTTTTCAAGTACCCCGTTTTATAAATGTGTACACATAAAATACTAAAATCCCTGCTTCCTGGTCTAGTAGTTAGCGCGTCTGTCATTGTTGTATGATGTCCCAAGTTCGATTTCCGGTAAATCATCGAGCGAGCAATAGTGGTTCGGATCCGAATTTAAACTGTACGCTTTAAGCTGTAGCTGTATTGGCCTATTTAACTTACAAGGGGCATAAATGTAAATTAATCAATTTAATTTAAAATATGGAGATAAAATATTAGTATTACGGAAAATGTAAGAGTAAGTTGTAGTGCCTCGTGTTCGTTGCTATTTGATGCGTTTTTATTTGTATTATTGTTTATTTAATGTTACTATTAAACATTATTAATGTGTTTCAATGCTAGGAATTGTATCTACTCATCAGTAAACAACTAATTATCTGGATTATTATCCAAATTGACCTAAATCTCTACTTGAGTTATAAATATTTATGCTTGGAATCCCGTAAAAGAATACTTTATCGATAATCAAAGAGGTATATAACATCACACAGCAAGTAAGTCAAATTATATAGTAAAATCTGAACTTACATAAGTATTTCTTCTTACGGTGTTGGTATATAGACATCTACCTGCGAATAACTGACATCTATCAAAAACAATATCGTTTAGATGTCAGATATATTGAAAAACTGGCGGACATTAATGTAATATCGAATATCTCATGAACGTGGAAACATATCGCTAACAGACAGTTGCATCCGACAAATGCAATAATGTAGAGACAGGAGAAAGGTGTTCCTTGTAATACGAAGATCCTACTAACGGATGGAGAGCTTGTGCACATAATTTCTCATCCATGGGATTTTCCTGTTACATGGCGCCACCTCTGTTCTACCTGTTCATCAACGCATTCGTTGGTTACGACTTTCGGTGTAATGTTTCGACTCGATAGCAATATATTTCCACATTCGTGACATATTCGGCAATACATCAATGTCTTCACCAGATTTTCAACCTCTTTGACGAAGCTCCCAAAACAAGTTTATTCGACATATTTTTTGCTTAGTTTCAAGTCTACTATTACCTCCTCCAGTATTATGTTACTAACCTGTATACAGAAGTAAGAGGTGCTATCCAAAATATTTGGGACTGGTGAAAAATGTACTTTTGGACTAATGCCCGCCATCATCCTCGAAGTAGTTCCCTTCCGCACAAAGACACCGGTCCCAGCTATTCTACCATTGGCCAAACGTATCCTGGAAGTCCTGTTCTTTGAGGGTGTTTAGCACCGATAGCGATGCTTCTTGAATTCTTTCAAGTTTGTCGAACCGACGGCCTTTCAACTTGCTTTACAGTGACAAGAAGGTTGGATCATCAGATGCGGTCTGACGAAGCTCCGTGTAAACTGCCATACGCTGTGCCTTCTGATCAGCAGTCAAGATCCTTGGTACAAATTTTGCGGCGACACGATGCACGCCCAATTCAACAGTCAAAATTCGTTGGCATGTCCCGTAGTCAATTCCCACTTCATCAGCAAGGTCGTGAAGTTTAGCAACAATGCCTGGGTTTGGGCGGCTAACGGGCCTTCTTGTCTGGGCATCGTCTTCGATGTGTGTACGACTGGTTCTGAACCAAGCATGTCACTCAACACACGTACGGCTCATACTGTGTTCCCCAAACACTTGTTGAATCGTTGCAAAGGTCTTCGTAGCACTTTTCCCGAGATTCGCACAGAATTTGATACACACGCGCTGTTCTATTCTCGGATCCATCGTAAAATCGCCACACACCACACACTGAGTATCATGAGAAGCACTGTGGAACTCAAAACATCAACCTAGCTGCAAGAAACTATGCACTGTCACTCATCAGATATGCTAGTCTTGGCACCTATTGGTGCAAAGCTACACTACTACCACTACTACCACTACACTACTACTACAGATGGCAGCACCAGTCCCGAAAATTCTGGATAGCACCTCGTCCTTCGTCCTATGTATTGGGTCGATGCATAAGTTGGTGCGGTTCTTATATTTTATATTTTATTTTTATTCTGCTGTTGTGTTAATTCAAATACGAATACAACATAGACATAACACTACTATACTCTTTGAGTATAACAATACATTGCATACATTTTACTGTCACTCACATTAACTCACAATCACTGAGTGATGTATTCACCTCCACTATCTATGAACTGCACTGCCAACGTTCAGGTAGCAGTTCAATGCCTCGCCTGTAGAACTGTTTTAGTTTTGACTGGAAGAAATCTGTTAGCGATTGGTCAAGAGAAGTTTCATCAGGAAACACTTGGCCCCGAATCTGGTTAGAGAGATATCGGAAAAGATGAACATCTGAGGGGGCAAGGTCAGGGATAATACGGAGGATGAGGAAGTGATTCCCAGGCAAGTTCAACAATTACATCTTTGGTCAATTTCCCTGAATGCGGACGAGCATTATCATGGAGTTATAAGACTGGTTACCCTGGTCTTTTGTTTTCAACAGCAACAGCAAGCCGTTTTCTCGTCACTATACACAGCAGAGCTAATCGTTACGTTTTTCGGAAGAAGTTCATGGTGAAGAATGAAATCCTTATTCCACCAAACACACATGATTTTCTGTGGATGGGCACCATCCTTGGCACGGGGAGTTGCTTCTTTTAATGGACTGAGCCACTGTTTCCTCTTCTTCATGTTGACATATAGACACCATTTCTCGTCACCTGTGACAATTTTCGAAAGGAATGCTTTGTGCCTATCACAAGTCAACCGGTGCCGGGCAAGCAATGAGAAACATATGTTTAATCGTTGATTTTTGTTACTGTCACTCAACACATATGGTACCGATGTACACAATTTCTGTACCTAACCCATCGAATGCAAATGCCGTACAATAGTTGACTGATCACATTCAAAAACTTGTGCCATTTCCCGCGTTGTTTGACGAGGAATCTCATGAAGCAACTCATTGAAGCGATTTTCGTCAAAATCTGAAGATCTTCTCGAACGTGGATCATCAGACAAGTCAGACCGTCCTGCTCGAAAGCAGGAAAACCATTTCTGTGCTGTTCTTTCAGCAATTGTTTCATTCCCGTACACTGCACAAAATTGTTCTCGCAGTTTCTGCTGCAGTGGATCCTCGATTAAACTCGAAGAGTAAAATATGACGGAAGTGATCATTTTCTCAACTTGACATTCCATATTAGTTTGTTTGAAATATATACAATAATACGTTCACAATCAAGAAAACCTGTGTTTCACAACGCACAATCTCCAAACCACGGCAAACCAACAGAATAACGATAAACAATCGCTTCACACCGCATTGATGCCAACCCAAAAGAAAACCGCACGAACTTATGCACAGACCTTATATTTCGTTCAAATTGCAGCTCTATGTGTTGTAGTACAAGTGCGCACGTCAAAAAAGAGTACAGCTGATTTCGGTGTTACCCTGAACTTCAGAAATAGAGTAGCAACTTCTCATCAAATAGAATAGATTTAGAGGAGAAACTTAAAAAAAAATAGAATAATGTAGACTATTCAGTTAAGGTAGTGTACCACCATTCTATATTAAATTCACAACTCTTTTCTCTAATCTAATTCAAAGGCATACATTTGGTACGTCATTAAGTAACTTTAATTTTTTCTATACATGTACGAGGATGCTTATAGGACTACCAACTCTGCTTAAAGTTTTTCGTATCCCGATTTGAGAACCATCTGTTGGTCAGTAACTGAAAGCTCAGCATAGATTTATTTTTTTTTTCTGCTAAATCTTCCATTTCTTCTGGGAATTCAAATATTTAATATATATATATATATATTAAATATTTGAATCCCCAGAAGAAATGGAAGATTTAGCAGGGAAAAAAACGTAAATCTATGCTGAGCTTTCAGTTAGTGGCCAGAACGGTGTTTCAATGAACAACGATTTATAAATGACTATATACGGGGAATAAAAACTCCTCATTACAATAACCTCAACTAATAGTTGATCAAGAAGTTACATCCAGTTGGATTCACTACAGTGCAAACGATTGAGTGGCTGAATCAAGCGAATAGCGAGATTGGATAACATATTAAAGTCTGTACTAAACTTTATGAATCATCGGTACAGCTGCAATGTCAATCATTGTATCATTTCTCCATGTGATTCGCCATGTGCACTCATGTCCAAAATTAATGTCGCATGTCTATAAATGTGTTGTTGTAGGAATATAATTTGATAACGAATTCGTCCAGTATTTCTTATAATGTTAGTAAGTGTATAATCGGCCAAGACATGTATGTGGCAAATTTTATGTCAAAAGAGCAGTAAATATGAACAATAAAACGAAAATAAAACTTTCTTGTTCCATTAGCAACATTTTGTTTTACTCATTCTAATTTTCATATTTATAATTCTTTCCCTATGAAATTTATCACGAATATACATTTCCCGATTATACACTTAGTATCAGTATTAAAAGTACTCTGCAAAATCATTACCAAATTATATTCTTACATGAAGACAGTTATAGATATGCGACAATCATTTTGGACATGAGTGTACACTTAGTAGCGGGTTGTTGAAAGTTTTGTAAAAATTAAGAAAAAGATTTAGTTTATAACGTATAATGTGATGTTTGTGCTTTAATAATTATATGTAGTCTTTTTTTATGGACATGTTCATCATTACCATTGCTAATAGATATTCGAATAATTTTATTAAGAGAATTATTACTATAAAATAGTCGAATAGCATTGACGCATTGTCTGAGGTGTAATATGCTGACGGTTCCAAAGATAAAACAAGGTATGATTGGCGACGTCCTGAGAGGTCCCCTATTAAAGCTGGGGGAAACTGTGTGCCCGCGTCAATCGCAGAAGGCGGCGCACAGTGGTCGAAATAGCAAAAAGCTGGACAAAACCCCAAACATAAACTTTATCACTGGAACAAACGTATATAGTCGTTGGTGGGGGACTATCCACTCTAGAGAACAGATTTATTTTTCATCCAGGTATCACTCGTTCATGACAAAACATCTGTGGAAAGTAAATAATTGGCCGTCCTTGTAAAAATGTTTTTCGTGTGTGATAGTATGACGGACGTGTTACTCTTAAGTACCTAGGTATGTTGATAGATATGAAATGCTAAATATTGCTATTGTTGATGAAAACAATAACAATCCTTTAACGCCAACAGAGCTGCAGCTATGGTGGGGAGGTGCGAGCTGATAGCAAGGGTGCACCGAAAGAGCACGAAGGAAGAGAAAATGTTGGAAATGAGCAAATGACGCCCCGAAAACGATTGGTGCAGTATTAAATTAATATTGTTCTCGATTTTCGAAGTACTTATTACCTTACAAAATTATTATATATGATTTGTTAATGACGATGTAACATACAAGGTGCCAAATAATGATTTAAAGTCTACGCAAAAGCGCTTTCAAAATCAGAAAAGGTCAAAGTCTGAAATATGTCTTCGGTGTTTTAATGGTGAAGAGTTTGATTAAATAATCATGCTTTTCACCCATTCATGACAGTGAGAACGAAAACTCTGAGAAATTCGCAAAGAATGCTCCTCCTGTGTTTCATTTACATTTCTCAAAATATTTTTCCCATAAAAGATTCGAAATTAAAATCATATTTGTGTGTTTACATACAGAATAAAATTACAAAAATTTACAATTATTACTGGAAATTAATGCAGTCATCCATTTTGAACATTTTAAAAGCTAATAGTTTCTAATGTGTTAAATTTTATTTCTTATCGATAGTATGAAACGTTGTAAATTTCCATAAGTGTTCTTCAAGCAGATTTTTATATAACTAAAGATAGTTTTGTCATTTTAACAGGAAGTCCAAAATGAACCTCTTCAAGACAGCTATTTCTAAAAGAATACAAAATAATCACTTTTGGGTGTTGCAATGGACTGTCCATGCAGCTAGAAAAAAATCAGCGTAGCATAACAACAAAAAGAACCTTGATTAGGTGAGGTAGGGGGCGTCAAATTCTACAATTCTACTTTGACCCCGGACACTGCAATCTGTAGCTACGGCACTGAAGGTCAATAGCAGGCCCAGGCCGGTAGCCAGCCCAAAAATGTAGGGGGGGCCCGGCTGAAGTTAGGGGGGGCCGATCCAACCATATTATAGTTCATCCCTATATTATAGTTCATTTGCAAGCCTACCGTGAAAATTTTAGAGGGGGCCCACAAAAATTTAGGGGGGGCGGCCCCCCTAGACCTCCCTGCATACGAGCCTGAGCAGGCCTCTGAGGCACTTCTTATGTGCGCTGGGAGCATTTTTACAACGGTAAATTCAAAATCAATGCTTTGCTTTGTATTTGTAGACTTTTAAAATTTTTCTAGCAAGTTCAAGGTTTTATTTTCATATTAATATTTTCTGTGCTCCTCAATTAATGATTTTTGTTAGAATTAACTGCTCCTACCTGCTCCCTGGCAAACGAAGCGAGCTTCAATGAATCTGAAAGCGCGCTCAATGCTCAAAGAGACTAACTGCTAGTCCTGTTGTGTCGTGTCGTCTTGCCACCTAGACAAGTCTTCGCGCAAATAGTAAATCGCTAGAGCATTTACTATACCCGTAGCTCCTCTCCCAACAGATGTTAAGCGAAGAATCTCAGAAGTCTCAAAACACACTTCCGCAGGTATCGCGAGAATTGGTGCAGAAGCAACTCTAGGGAAGATACAAATTTTGTGATTTTGATTGTACAGCTCCAAGCGTTTTGTTTTCAAATATGCGTATTGCGAGATAGTTTTGTTTCTGTAACAATTTCTTACACGGACTGATTTCTGGTTAACTTAATTGTTCTCGTTTATATGTAGTTTATCATTACTTTTCAAGCATATGTTTATCTTGTTTATAATGAGATATTCTCTGCAATTTTGATAAGAATAGCATTACCACAAGTTGCTTTTTTATTTTATTTATTTATTTTTTATTTATTTATTTATTTATTCTTTTTTGTCATAACAACCCAAAATGGTATTTGTAAATCTGATTTTGAAACTGTCGCCTTTTTTCCCCACCTACATAGAAAACTTGCATCACTGACCAAAAAACGGTAAATTATTGTTCACAATACAGCAGGACAATCGAAAATAGCCTAATGTTCCTTCAAAATAATAATAATAATAATAATAATAACAATACCGTACCGACAAAACTACGCTTTCAATACGGCCGCCAATAGTTTCGCAGTTTTCTTGTTATTACGACCACTGTGCGGCGGTGAAGTGTGAGACGCGTCGTAGGCAGTAGACAAAATACAGTAATAATTTGGTATAAAAAATAGCGGGAGAGGTTGTCTCACGGACAGTTGCACGAACGAGATGTTGTAATGATGGAGTGCCGAAGAAAAAATCGACAGTACAATCGAGAAAGTCTTATAAATAAATTTAACAAGGATGAACAATCAAAGACACTTTCAAATCGATTGATTAATTAATATTTATGACCTTTGCCAGCAACGAGGTCATATAGGGTAAGGGCTATAGTTTAAAATCGTATGAACCAGTATAATACGTTCAATGACCTCCCACCGGGTATTGAATCTTAGACCTCTTGATGACGCTCACTGGTCATTAGAACAGCGGAGAAATCAAATTGCGAACTGAGTCAATTACCATACTAATTATGTAGAAATTAGTTGAACTTCAGCATTCTTGGATAAGTACATTAAAAGAGGAAAATATTGTCCATTAAAAAAAAAATTCATCACTCGTGACCATCACAATATTCTTTGTGAGTGTGCTTAAGAAGCAAGGAAACTAGATTGTAGTTCGTTTCGCTACAACAGAAAGAAACCAATAAAACTTTACTCCCACGAATAAATTATGCTTTACGACTTAAGATATATTTTTAACTGTCACTGGACATGAAGGATAGGCAGCTGGTCCAAAGAATTTCTTGTTAAAACACTTTGAAGAGCAGTGAAAGCATCATTTGGTTCTCAGCCACTGGAAAAGGAATTAACAATGACCTCGATAAACAATCTGTTCCTTGGATTGTTGAGCGTCTTCACGTTTGTTTGTGCACAGAATAACAGCGTTCCATTGTTACATGGTTTTCGCAACAAAGGCATTGTTGACTGTTTACAAGAAACAGATTTTTCGTGTGTTAAGTTAAAACTTATTCACAACATACACAAATTATTAAGTACAAAATCTTTACAGATAATACATAATGTAAGTGTGATATATGATGGAGATTCCATCACAAGGTCAAGAGCAATGAAGGCTCTTGTGGACAGAGATTGGACAGGTCTTCTATCTTATATACCAAACATAATGAAACATACATCTCTTCAACTAAATTTATTCTCCGACGACAGTAACATTGTGGAATACAGAAAACGAAAGAAGAATTTCTTCGAACAATTGCAACATAACCGTAAGTATATTTTTAAGTTTTATTCTTAGTTTAATCCTAGAAGAACGGTTAATATTTTCCCGCGCATTAAAATTTTCAGTATTTTTAGTGTAAAATCTTTCATAACAGCTTTTGCTTTTTCGAAACTGTTTCTTTCTTTTTTCTTTTTTTTTAATGTGATCCACACTTTGTAAGTTTTATATTATTACTTGAAAAAAAAAAAACATTTGCTGTGGACAGATTTGACTGACGTTGGTGTTAGGTGCAACACATCTTTTATTTCACCAAACGTTATTGTTAATTCAAAACCTGGGGGGGGGGAGCACGATGACTTAGTGGTAGAATACTTACCTGTGGTGCATGGAGTCCTTGATTCGATCCCCGGCCAAGTAAGTTCATGGAAGGAAACGGGAGTACCCCGAGAAAACCCATGGACATGATGTTGTTCATCACATTCTCATTCCACCAATGTTTCCATTATCAATCACTTGCCTTAATCATACATGGCATAATAGTGGGATATTAAACCGAAATTTTTAATTTCATTTTTAGTCCAAAACCTACATTTATTTTCGAAGTATCACTTCTATTTCTTATTTAAACACTGAAACTTACAAAAGTGTGGCAAATTTTATTCTAAAAGTGAACATCAATTCATAGTTACGCAGCCAAGAGAAAACAGAACTTCAGATTATAATTATACGCTGGCAGTGTTTTAATAATGTTCACAATGTAATATAAGCCTATGTAAACATTTATAGTAAGTGTAAAAATAATAATTTCAAAGATTTCTCTTAATAGTTTAGTCCAAAATGTTAAATTTAATAGATATAGTGTAAGAATCACTTTAAAAACTACTACACGTAGCCCTGCCCCCCTTGATAATACACGTAGCAGTTATTACGGGCTTGGTAAGATTTCTGGGTTTTCAGCATATATGGCCATTTAGTCTGTCATTTACTAGGAATGACGTCCCTCGGAGAACACACAATCCGGAGAAAGCGAAGGAAGCGTCCTACAAGTGAGGTACAAGCCCGGCATTTGTCTGGTGTGAATGAGGAAAACCCAGGAAAACCACATTCAGGATGGCTAGCCTGAAAAAGCTTTTACACTTTTTCGACCGAGTGCCCCCACCGGGAACCGAAGCCGGGACTGCTCGCACCGAAGGCGAGAGCGTTATTGACTACGCTACGCGAGGCCATAATATCATTCGAATATGCATCACTGTTACGGTGGGTGAAATGGACAACCACGGAATTTCTGCATGGGAAGTTTCCCAGGCACATTCTGTAGAGAAATGGCTATATGAACTGGCCACCGACTGTAGATCATGTGACCTCTCCGCTGGGATTATTTTCTACTATTGCAAGTATCATGTCTATGAGAGAAAGCTACGAGCTATTTGTGAATTGAAAGAGCATTAAATACACTATTGTGAATACCGAACCACAATATGTATGCAAAAGTGGTGCAAGATTGAAATTTCAGAATCCCATATTAGAGCCGTAGAACAGCAATATTTGAGAAACATTATCATTAAAATATAATTCTATTGACTGCTTGTCACAATAAGAATTATTACTAGCACTTGTAATTTCTATAGTAACACACATTCATTGTGACGTTCTTTTTGAAAATCCATACATAAATATTGGACATTTTATAGAACAAGACCACCTTTGCACAAAGCTCCAGGTTAGATTTGGAGTGGAGGAGCATTCAATATGTAACATATCCTACTTCAAGAAACCATTGTCTGAAGCTTCTCTGCTGACAAGCTACGTATATAACTCTTAACTGTTCACTACCTTTTCTGTCTGCTTCCGGCACTGGTTGCAAAACAACATATCCACAGACTACTTCCCGATTCACCAGAGTTGTCACCAGGGGGTAATAGCTGCTCCGCTATCGCGGAAAATATGTACACAATGAATCACAACGAAGCATACCTGAAAATAATACTCTTTAAACTCAATAGGCAAGATCAAAAAATGTATAGCCAAATGATAACGAAAACTGGCAATTCAATCAATCTCGTAGAACGAGTATGTCCGTTTCTCTGTCTGTGAATAGGAATCAAAACATAGAAGTTGAAGGAGAAAGATTAGTGAATTAGATGAATTTAATAAAATCCATCTTCACCATAAGATAAAAAGAGTAGGTGAAACATTCTTTCTTTATAGTGGGAAAATACATTTAAAGAAAGTTTCTGAACCCTTCCGCCCTTTAAGATAGGTTCATGGGGATGAATTTGGACTTAAACAGCATCTAAAGTGTCAATATCCATCTAAGTGACTCCGAAAACCATTGATTGGACACTAATATCGATCAGGTCCGATTATTTTTACAAGTTCTCCATTTCTAACCTTTCCTTCCATTACGCTATGCCAGAGGAGAATGAATTTGGATTTGAACCACATCGGATGTGTCACTATTCATCTCAGCAACTCCGAACACTATAGATTGGAGATTAATATCGATCGTTTTCGATTATTTTACATCGTCATCCCTCCTCTCCCCTTTTTTTATGGGGGATGAAATGGGACAAACAGCATCAGGAGATTCACTATTCATCTCAGTGTATCCGAAAACTATGAATTGTTCACTAATATATGTTGTTTTCGGATTTTTACATATCAGCCACCCTCACTCCTTATCCCTACCTTGATGAAAATAGCTGAAAACTTAGTTAGGGAGTACAGTCATGTAACAAAAATAATTAAAATCGCTGCAGGAGGAGTTAAATATCAAACATCGTTACATTCATCAAAATTAGTGCACCGGTCTAGTAGAAGTTAAATATCAAACATCGTTACATTCATCGAAATTAGTGCATTGGTCTAGGAGGAGTTAAATATCAAACATCGCTAATTTCATCGAAATTAGTGCATCGGTCTAGTAGAAGTTAAATATCAAACATCGTTACATTCATCGAAATTAGTGCATTGGTCTAGGAGGAGTTAAATATCAAACATCGCTAATTTCATCGAAATTAGTGCATCGGTCTAGGAGGAGTTAAATGCCAAACATCGTTACATTCATCAAAATTAGAGCATTAGTCTAGGAGGAATTAAATATCAAACATTGTTAAATTTATTGCTATTCATTTCAGTGTCTCGTAAATCTATGAATTGCACACGAATATCGGTCTTTTGCGATTATTTTTATGTCAATCCCCTTCACTCCTTTTCCCCAATTTGCCGAAAATATGCTAGAAACCTAAGTTAGGCCAGTCATCAAAATCGCTGCAGCGATCTAGGAAGAGTTAAATATCAAAAATTGTTACATTCATTGAAATTAGTGCATCGGTCTAGGAGAAGTTGAATTTCAAATATTCACTGCCGCAAGGAAAGGTACCACTTCTAACTTTATCCCTGTAATGAAACCGGAATGGATAATTTACCACTTCTTTATTATGGATTCCTTTCGTGTTTATAACTTGAAGTAGTTTCACAACATAGAATGCAATTGACCTGTTGAACTTTGGTAACATGATTAGAATTACTGTACGAGTACTTTCCGTTCCAAATACATTACGTTGAGTAATACTGTTACATTTTGCTTCTGGAAATTATTTATTTTCTAGATACCTCTAGCAACCAGCATAAGTCTTTTTAAATCCCGTTAAATAATAGTGTTACTGTAATCATGCTGTTACATTTTGCATCTGGAAATGGTTTATTTTTCTAGATACCTCTAGCAACCAACATAGGTCTTTCTAAATCCTGTGAAATAATGGTGTTAATGTAATCATACTGTTAAATTTTGCACCTAGAAATGTTTTATTTTCTAGATACCTCTAGGAACCAGCATAAGTCTTTGTAAATCTCGTTAAATAATGGTGTTACTGTAATCATATTGTCACATTTTGCATTTGGAAATGTTTTATTTTCTAGATACCTTTAGCAACCAGCATAAGTCATTCTAAATCCCGTTAAATAAGGATGTTACTGTATTCATAGTGTTACATTTTGCATCTGGAAATGTTTTATTTTCTAGATACCTCTAGCAACCAGCATAAGTCTTTCTGAAACCTCTTAAAATGCACTGCTTTTCAAACATTGCAAGTTTTTCGTCTTTTAAATACGTACGTTTCATTCCCATCCGGGAGTGCATAAACTTCACCTGCTTTATCTTATTACAGTTAATATTGTTACATTATGTGTTTTGTTTTCGCTGAATGTTATTTATTAAATTTAATTTCAATATACTTGAATGAATTGTTTCCTTTCTGTGCAATCCGAAATTTGTTGTTGGCACGAATGACCTGAATGTAATTGCCATCTCGAGAGTAATATGAAAGAGGAAAAGAACGTGAAAATCAGAATGCAAATTATATTACAATCTAAAGTTAATAAATAGAAAAGCTAATTATATTGAAATATAAAAACCAACAAGAATAACATCTGTATTGACCTACAAAGAAGTGAAAACATAATTTAATGCAAGAGATAAGAAGCAAGGTTAAGGACGTATTTAATTTTAATAAACGTAGTTATGTGTTCCAGATGACAATGGAAACAGTGAAAACAACTCGTGGGGAAAATCCCATTTTGTGGGATTTTTTAAACATTAATTTTTCGAATACGGATAAGGGGAATTTCCACCAAAATTGACAGCATATGTGGGATTTTTCATTTATTTATTTCATCGATGCCGACAAAATTCTCTATGAGCGGCTAATGACGTTTCAGTAAACGTAAAATTAGTGTTAATTGTAAAGTTGTGTTGTAGGAAAATGTGTGTGTTAGTGTGAAAGTGATTTATGCAGGAAATTTAATCTAAAAACAAAATAGCCCCAAGGAACGTAAATTTTAATCTAATATTTTTAAAAAAATCTTGGAATATTAAATTCAGATAACAAAATAAACAGTTGTTTTCATCAGCAACTTCAATAGCCTCTTTAAATTAAGGAGAATACTTATTAGAAGTTTAGAAGATCGGAATTTACGAATACTTCACTGAAATATTGAAGAAAGTAAGTGACATAGACTCGTTTCAATTTTCATATTTGGTCTAGGAATTAATTCGTGCGGTTGGTACGCACACATTGAAGCTGTAGTACAAACACAAAGTACATAAATACCTTAAGAAAAATATTGTCCATCGCTAGCCACCACTTTCGCCCATCTGTCAGGCAATGTACGGATTCCGTGGCGAAAGAAGTCCTCATCCTTGGAAGCGATCCAGTCAGAGACCCATGTTTCGATATCTTCTGAAGAAGTAAACCGCTGTCCAATCAAATCGTTGTTCATGCAATCGAACAAGTAGTAGTCCGAAGGAGCAACGTCTGGTGAATACGGCGGGTGGGGTAAAACTTCCCATCCAACATTTTCTAAATAGGTTTTGACCGGTTTTGCGACATGTGGGCGAGCGTTATCATGTTGAACAATAAGTTTATCATGTCTGTTCTCCCATTCTGGTCGTGTTCTGGCCAGAGATTGCTTCAAACGCATTAATTGTCGTCGATAACGTTCTCCATTCATAGTTTCACCCGGTTGCAGCAGCTCATAGTACACCACACCTTTCATATCCCACCATATGCACAGCATAACCTTTGCACAGTGAATATCTCGTTTTGGTTGTGATGGACCTGGTTCACCTGGTTTCACCCAGGCCTTTTTTCGTTTAGGGTTCTCGTAATGGATCCACTTCTCATCACCCGTAATAATTCGATGCAGAAACCCCTTTCTGCTCTGTCGTTGAAGCAGCAATTCGCAAATGGTTTTTCGTCTTTCAACGTCTCTGTCTTTCAATTCATGTGGAACCCAATGTGACATCTTTTGAATCATTCCCATGGCTTTCAAGCGTTTGGAGACTGTTGTTTGATCAACGCCTAATGCTGCTGCAAGTTGTTCCTGCGTTTGACACGAATCCTGCTCGAGCAATGCTGTCAATTCTTCGTCTTGAAATTTTTTGGCTGTCCAGCTCGCTCTTGTTCTGCCAAGCCGAAATCACCACTTCTAAACCGTGCAAACCACTTCTGACACGTTCGCTCAGCTAGAGCATGGTCACCATACACTTCCACCAAAATACGATGACTTTCAGTCGCACTTTTCTGCATGTTAAAGTAATGCAGCAGGACACCCCGCAAAAACACTTTATCAGGCACAAATTGCGCCATGTTCACTTAACTACAAACTGGTGTTGTTGACGCTTTAATCCACTGCCCTATACTACGAACGATACGCGATGACAGGGGTTTGCAACACATGTGTGGATACACGGAACTGTGGGACGCTCCGTTCGTTGCGCCATCTCTTGTCCACCCGCACGAATTAATTCCTAGACCAAATATTTTATAAACTTTGAAAATATTTTAATTAGGGTAGCGCGTGGGAAATTAAAGAGCAAATTGGGAATTTTTGTCTTTCGAAATGGGATTTTATAAGGTTCTAGGTTGATATTACTGAATGAAAGTTACACAGATTACTAAATATCGAACTCATATTAAGTCCTAAACTAAAATACCATCCTAACATGCACTAAAAGAGAAATATCAAAATTAATTCTCTAAATTTTATTATGTCACAACTGTTCCTTTTACTGAGTGGGTTGAATATCTCCACAATTTACCATTTACGGACATTATATACATCATGTGGTTCACTGAGATTGGGGTGCATGTTACCGTCGCTATTCTGTTACTCTAGATTCTGGGCAATATATAATTCATTCTATAGATCTTAAATAAAATAGAACAATTTATATTAATTAAAGAATTAAAATAAGTGTTAACATAGAAATGAAATATAAGAATACAATTTAAAATTGTAAAGATAAATTTATAAGAAAAAAGGGATGTATTTAGTGGATACTTCTATACATACAGATTCATTGTGTGGATTCATACATAAATTCATTGTATGTGTATACTTCATTATCAGTAAATCGATTTTTTGTATCTTAAGTGATCATTTTTCGGGTGTGGACTTGCATTCCTTTATACAGTTTCACTTTAGGGGGTTACAGTGTACGTACACGATAGGAATTACTGTGGAAAAAGCACCAACCCCACTAATGTTATGTTAGGTGGCCACTAAAAAGTACGAATGCTATCAACCCGAGTCAAGGCAGGAGCACAGCAGGAGGACCCGAGTGAAAGCGAGGGGATGCACCCACAGGGTGCAGGCGCATCAGCGAAGGTGTGAGTACACACAAACGATAGAACAAAACAATGGAACTGGTATAAAATTACTTACCTTACTTGTTGAATTATGTAATTATTTGTACGTTATAGGTAATATCCCGAAATGTTTTCATTCTTTGTATATAAGTGTTCCAAGTAACATAACACATTACTAATGTAAATTTTACAATTAGACTATGTTTAATCCCTTAACTCTCGTAAATTTCTATACTTATCGTCATGTGTTACACGTAGCACATTGACTTCAGACAGTTCACTTCACTTTGTATACTGTGGTGACTAGCTACCTTATGGGTGAATCCGTGCATATCAGGTTCGACTTTCTTAATGTATTTTTAAGTAGATATGCATGTCACAGGTAAGAACACAATATATTTAGATTGTTTGCACACCAGTCTATTAAAATATTATTACAAATTTGTTCTGTAAAGTTTACAGATATGAGCAACGTACAAATATTCACCCTTAAATATAATAGAAAATATGTATAGACACTAAGGATGCTAAGAATGTTGTAGGACCTAAGGATGCTAAGAATGATGTAGAACCGAGGCCGTACGTAATGGGCGCAATATTAAAGGTATATTCGTTGACTACTTTTTAAAGGCATATACAGTGGACCAACGAATTACGAACCTTTTGGTTTGCGAATAATTCAGTTTGTGAACAAGTTTTGTGAATATTTTTTCCCCCTCGGCTTGGGAACAATATTTCGGGTTATGACGACATAGGCATGTCTGTACCCACAATTCAACGTGCCTAATAGTGATTCTGTACGTTTGTTGTGACATTATCTGTCAGAATTCTGTGTTCAAAAACTACTTTTTGTACTTTTCTTTCACATTATTCTATTTTTATCTCTCATGATTCTTAAGACGTAAAACGAAATTCTTCGGCTCAACGTCCCATCATTATGAGCATTAGGCTAAGGAAGACGGATGATTAAGACAAATGATGATGATGATGATGATGATGATGATGGAAGCACTGGTGAAATGAAAATTTGGGAGGAAACAGGAGTATCTGAGGCAAAGTTTACGGGCACAATGTTGTCTACCACAAATTTACTTTGCCAGGAATCGAACCCATATTGTTTTGTTTAATATTTGAGTATTATTTATTCGTCTTGTAAAAAGAATAATGCCATTTTCGTTCCATATACTTCATAACAGAAAATACATAAAAATCTAAAAAGAAGATACATACAGTAGCATGTGTCTGCAGCTAGAACGAATTAATTGCACTTACATTAATTTCAATGCAAGAAAGAATCATTTCGGTTTACGAATATGTTAGATTACGTAAAGCGTTGAAGAGTGGAATTAACTTCGTTAACCTTGAGTCCACTGTACATATACAGTATATATATATTACATTTACATTTCTTTCTCCATTCGTGTGATTTAACTAATTCCGCAAACACTGTATGTGAGTTAACACTTTTAAAAGGGGAATCATTTTCAACATTCATCATGTGTATCCCAATAAATCAAAACTTGTTGACGGGCATGCTCAGTTAGTCTGTCTAGCGGAACGTTGAGTAATTGCTGATGTTTATCTAATATTATACTTGTGCATTGCAATGAACTTTGGTTTAGTACAGTGAGTTTAAATTACGTTTTAATTGCTATGATTCATTGTTTATATATGAAAGAAGTTTTTAGTCCTTGTTTATTATTAAGTTTTACCGCACACGGTCAAATTACTTAAACAAGAAGTACATCTAATATACAGAGTGTTTCAAACGAACACCGACAACGTTTGAGAGGTAGTTGCTGACACCAAGATAAAATAAAAAGTATAGACTAACCTGTTTGCACATATGCTTGCTTTCGGAGTTATATGTTGCCGAAAACATGAAAAAAAAAAACAACTGTAAAGCTTCATAGCTCCAATACTATGGGACCTACCCTAGTTGGGTCAAGACTTTATTTAGAAACTAGTATGCGCCCTATCCAAATATCCATGTTACAGAATACTGTAGTAGTTCCGCAACAATTTTTGCAGGGGTAGTTAGTGGGTACTTCAAATTATATGCGTGTAACTCCGTCTATAAAAATTGTTGCGTGAAGACCTTAGGATTTTGAAACATGTATTTTTGGATAGCGCACATATTAGTTTCTAAGTGAAGTCTTGAATCGACTACAATAGTTCCCATAGTTTGGAGCTATAAACCTTTAAAGTTAATTTTTTTCATATTTTCGGCACCCTATAACTCCGAAAGGAAACATTTGTACACCCAGGTTGGACTACACTTTTTGTCTCATTTTTTCGTGTCAGGAATCACCTCCCAAACGTTGTCAGTGTTGTTTTGAAACACCCTGTATATACCCAAGGAATACTAGCTTTGGTTTTAGAATATTAAATCTTATCTTCTCTAAAACAATATTTTTAATTACACGATTTGGTAGTGTTCGTATTTCACAGCATTTTCATGTCATGGTGAACCGCAAACCCGTGAAACATTAAATCAATTGTCAAACTATCACATCAGTACAGGCCCGTATTCACAGGTGGTTGTAGGGACTGCTTCCCCATAATTCTTGCTGCTCCCCTAAAAGTTTTCACGGTAGACTTGCAAATGAACTATAATATGGTGAACTATATAATATGGTTGGATTGCCCCCCTAACATCTACCGCCCCCCCCCTACATTTTTGGGCTGGCTACTGGCCTACATCAGTACTAATCCAAATGATTGCTTAAAAGGTTTATTGCGAATTATAATTTGCAATATATTTCGAGGAAACTTCAATTATTCTCGGGTAGCAACGACTTATAAGTGTAAATATGTTCCCCTTTCTTATCTCAATATTATTGTACTGCTGAACTATAAAATGTATCCTCCATTCAATCTTAAGAACAATTGTTAAACTTTAAAAATAAAAAAATCACGTAGCGTATAAAGAAAGTATCAACTTCATTTCCCACCTGCCGCAAAAAGAACAAACTTCACATAATTCTGTTCCTACCCAACAGGCCTGGGTCAACAGAATAAATGTCATAGTTTGGCCATATTCCCTCTTCTTCCAAAATTAGAGTGAATTGAAGTGGAATTCATTTCATTACAACAGATTTAACACATTTAACAGATTTAACAGCCTTCAAAACAAGTTTTCCATTATTTCTTTCAATGACAAAAAAAAAAAAAAAAAAACTAACTTATTAATCGCGAATTAGTACTTTATCAAAGTACATTTTGTACACTACAAAATTGATTCAAACCTTGTTTAACCCTTTAATTGGCAAATATTGATAGCATTACCATTAAAATATTTAGTTTCCTTTTATGATTGAACCATGTTTTCCTTATCATAATTTCGTTATTTTTAAAGTATTTTTCTACTTTGGTTACGAAATACAGAATGTTTATTTCAAAGCAACATTGCCATAAAATAGGTCTTATGTGTAGCTACTGAGCAGCGGTGCCCTATTATGGTTAAATATCATAACTATTTTCAGTAATTAGCAGCAGTTTTGTTGAAATATTTTTCTACAGAGCAAGAAACCAAAATTAAAAAAAAAAAAGAACTTTCGCGGAACATAGGAGATAGAGTTTCTATAATACTAAATTTGACTGTCCCCTATTGACGAAGGTTAGACATATCTACACATGCGACCTGTAAATCATGTATATGAACATTATATGAAAGGAATAATCACAATTGCATGATCACTGAAGTTATAATTCGCGCGGATAACACATTAGAATGCGATGATGTTAGAGAATATTGAAGACACCTAGTGCACTTAACCAAAAATGATGCAAGCAATTATTATATTGTCAGTCATTTACATTCTCCTCTGATTTTCCTCCTAATATATTTTTTTGCAAGTCAGAATTGCAGTTAGTTCTTACATTGTAACATTTATGCACAGCAAGTGATTTTCTGAAATAAAGCATTTGTATTACAGTAATAGATATTTCACTAGAGCCTAAATATTGTTCTAACAATCAGTGGCCAATCATAAGCGACATCTCATTTTAGAAATTTTACTTCCAAAGTTTCAAGCGATATTTACCAACACTGTTTCCCTCTTATGGTTCCCAAAATACCAACATTATTTCTGATTGATGTAATTGAAAATCACAATATCCCGTTCTCTGTCCAAATGTAATTTCTTCAAATATATTTCTCTTTAACGAAATATAAGAGAATCATAAAGTAAATAATTAATTTATTTCTGTCTTTTTTCTTTCTTTTCAGTTGTGGGCAACAAAAATAATCGGGATCACATACGAGCTATGTTTGTTTTTGGAGGCCTGTATGGTATATTGCTCGTGGCAGCAATGGTATCAACAAAAGTATTTGCCATGGTATCTATTTTGGCAGGGAAATTAGCATTTACTCTTGGAATTATTGAAGGACTTAAAAACCTAATCAGTCTTGAAGTGTACAAGAAAGGATATTTACAAGGTTACAAAGACCGTTACGGAAACAGTATTAGAAATAAGCGAATCTACCCACCAACTTATGTTTACTTTTAGATTGGTAAGTATTTAGATAAGTTAGATGCCAACTAGCCTAATCTTAACAAATTAAAAGTGGTCTAATAATTTCATTCAGTTCTATAGTAGGTATTTTTTGTTAAAGTATTTTTGCAATACTACAGGGTGTCCGAGAAGTCCTTCCATGATTACAGAAATTGATAACTCAGGCTAGAAATAAGATAGAAATATGAAACTGGTGTTGAATTGTTTACAAACTATAAAAGTTTTGGTCACATCAGTACACTTCCACATGAGCACCCTTGGTAGCACGTAGCACATCTAGGCGATATTCAATTTCCATCCACACATTAGCCAACATCACTGGAGGGATCGATGCAACGACCAGACCTCGGAAGGTCAGCAACCGACCCTGTGTTCTTGAACTTACCATGCCAGGCTTTAATGCTCTTGACATCAGGTGGAGTCCTCCCAAATGTTTTCTGGAACTGTCTCTGCACCGTGGTTGGTGATCGTGTCTCATGGTACCACAGGACACACTGTGCCTTCTCCTGGTTGGTTGGCATGGCTTCTTGGGCTTCTTACTTACGTACTACAAACCTAAAACAAACAAAATTGAGACTTGGTAAAACAGAACAAACCTAACACAGACGAAAACTTTTATAGTTTGTAAACAATTCAACACCAGTTGCATATTTCTATCTTATTTCTAGCCTGAGTTATCAATTTCTGTAATCAGGGAAGGACTTCTCGGACACCCTGTATATTACAAAAGTATAAGCTAACTACAGGGTGTTCAATATACAATGCAACTCGGAGTTTGGGATAATGGAACTTATGAACCTGAAGTGATACACAAATAATGGTTATACCAAAATGAAGCCTTGTTCTTGCATATATTTTTAAAGTAGGAAGCAACGGTTGAAGTACACTAGGAACCACACAGTATTGCCAGATGTAACCGAAGGTGTAAATCAATTTTTTTGCAAAACATATAAATCGACTCATAACTCATACGTATGAATGTTCTGTCGTTAATTTTCAGTTTGTTTAGTTGGAGCAGCTTGGAAACTATGGAGCAGAGAGAAGTATTTTTCATTTCCACCGATAACTAATCGAATGAGGCCTCTGTAAGGGGGAATTAAGGAAATCGTAGTCTTCATAAATTAACACTCTGAATTGGCAACCCTACTGATGTTTCAGTGCACCAAAATGAGTGTTAAGTATCTGTCTACATTATGCAATTCCTGCAAACAATGAAAAACAAACTTTGAAATTATCATGATAAAATTTTTACTTACATGCATAACCCATCAAGACTGCTATTCATTTCTATGGGGCTATTTAAAGAAGAGGTATACAAGAATAATTCTCGAACTATTCAAGACCTGAAAACGAACATTCGCAGTGCTATTGAGAACATTTAACTTCTAATCTTCGTAAAGTTGCTGCCAAACTGATGAAACATATGAACCAGTGTTTGAATCAAAACAGGGGACACTCCCAGCATCCACTGTAGAGCTGGTAACTCATTTCTGATAGTAGCAGTGTTGCCGGGTGCACGTAAGTAAACGTTTTATTATGATAATTTCAAAGTTTGTTTTTCATTGTTTTCAGGAATTGCATAATGTAGACAGATCTTTAACACACCTTTTGATGCACTGAAGCATCAGCGAAGTTGCCAATTTAGAGGTTTAATTTATGAAAACTACGATGCCTCCAGTTCCCCCTTACACAGGCCTCATCCGATTAGTTATCGGTGGAAATGAAAAATTATTTTTCCTGTTCCATAGTTTCCAAGCCATTCCAACTAAACAAACTGAAAATTAACTACAGAACATCCATACGTATGAGTTATGAGTCAATTTACATGTTTTGCAAAAAAAAAAAAAAAAAAAAACAAAAAAAACTTCGGTTACATCTGGCAACACTGCGTGGTTCCTAGTGTACTTCAATCGTTGCTTCCTACTTTAAAAATATATGCATGAACAAGGCTTCGTTTTGGTATAACCAATATTTGTGTATCACTTCAGCAGGGTTGCATTGCATATTGGACACCCTGTAGTTTTGATTTCCCTTGTCAACACAACAGAAATAGGAATTATTTATTAGGCACTGAACTTCAAATTTCACTTCTAGAAAATTCAATTTTAGACTTTGGTCACTTGGCATCCAAGTGTGCCATTTCTAAGTGTGTGCCGCCTAACTTTATTCCACGTCAAATGCGACGGAACGAAATTCAGAATGGAAAGGATTACGTAAATTTACATGATCATTTAACTAGAGCTTAGATATGAATGTACTTGTAAAAATAATGAAGAAAATAAAAGTCTCTTTGCATTATCATATATTACCCTTGCACACTTATAAACTCCTATTGGTTATGCTTATCGTCTTGTGTAGGCCTACTTTTTTTTTCTCGAAGGCTACATTAGCTGAATGATCTTGTGGAACAAGGTACCTATAAAGGACAACCCCTAGATTTTGAATTCACAATATGACAGGCTGCAGTAGAGTTACCATCCTGTAAGCTGATCTTGTGGTTTCGATACAACCAGTCGTTCTTTCAAAAAAAATGTTCCGGGGGGGGCAACACTTAGTATTCCGGGGGGCACTGCTGGTACTATTCTATTTATTATTATATTATAAACGTATTTTTGGTCTCCTCCGGCTGGCACTCTCAGGGCTCCAGGGGGGCAGTGTCCCCCAAGAAACATGTCTGGAATAACATTGGTTATAACATAAATTGTCTGTTTTTATTGAGTCCCTTGACATAAACAGTTCAGATTTATATTTTCTCGACGTTTTAATTTCGATTGTCCACTCCTCCACGTGAGCGAAGAAGAAACCTTACCTTCTCGTGGTATTAGCCCCTACACAAAATCACAACCTGCTGCAATCATAGTCACTAGTAAAGACACACCATGCCGTAACATGTTGAAATTAGATTTTCTCTGCATGTATAAAGAAAAGAAAAAGAAAGAAAAAGAAAAGTTACTACTAGCGCTCTAAGATTGTGGCGGTGGTTTGAGTAACTATCAATATACGTTTGCTGAAATACCTAGCCGGAAAGGTATAGGTATTCTGATTAGGATAGGAAAAACATGAACCTCCTAATACATCGAAACGGTGCTATACTTCGATTTTGTTAAAGTGGCCAGTGTGATATGTCTATTCTAAACCTTGTTCGGCCTAAACTCTAAACTGCGATAAACAAAGCCACGTGAAAATAAATCTCGATGACTTGTGTTGGCCTACCGACGCTTGTACTCCTTCACAAAATAGTTCATATGATTTAATTATTACTTTCACTATGATCATCATCATCATCATAGGTATTCTGCCTTTATTGGCAGGTCACTTGCCGCAGCTGAGAAGCTTCCATGCTCCACGGTCCTCCGCTAACCTTTTCGTCTTCGCGTATGATCTTTCTGTTTTAATATAATCAATTAATTGTAGTCTCCTTCGCCCCCTCCCTCTCTTTCCCACCACCATACCCTCTATGACGTCCCTCATGATACAGTCTCTTCTTAAGCAATGTCCCAACCAGTTTCTCTTTCTCTTCCTAATAATATCTAAAAGTGTTCTTTTCTCACCCACCATTTCTAACACTCTCTCATTCGTTTTCCGCTCGACCCAACTAATTCTTTCCATTCTTCTCCACACCCACATTTCGAAGGCTTCCAGTCGATTTTCGTCACCTTTACGTAATGTCCACGTTTCCGCCCCATACAGTACAACACTCCACACGAAGCATTTTATGAGTCTTTTTCTCAACTCTTTGTTCAAGGTCTCACAAAACAGACTTTTCTTTCTTTTAAAGGCTTCTTTCGCCATTCCTATCCTTTCTTTTATTTCACGTTCGCATTTCATGTCATTACTAAGAATACTACCCAGGTATCGAAAACTATTCACTTGTTCTATTTTCTCCCCTCCTACTTTTATATTTGACACAGACCCCTTCGTTCCAATTACCATGGCGTTTGTCTTTCTAACATTTATTTTCATCCCATATTCTTCAAAGCCCTTTCTCATTTTTTCTAACATTTTCTGCAACAAGCGCCATATCGTCTGCAAATCTTATGCATCATTCTACCTCCTACCGAAATGCCATCATCATCATGTAAACTCTTTTTCACTATCTCTTCTAGATAGACATTAAATAGTGTTGGCGAGAGGCAGCATCCTTGTCGAACTCCCCTTCCAATTGCACTCTCTTCCGTCAGTTCTTCCCCTATCCTAACACTTATTTGTTGGTTCATGTATAAGTTTCTTATGAGTCTTCTATCCTTCCATTCCAACCCTTTCTTTGTTAGAACTCCCAACAACAATTCCCAATTCACGCGGTCAAAAGCCTTTTCTAGATCAATAAATACAACATACACCTCTTTCCCTATTTCTATAAATCTTTCACCGATCACCCTTAACAATCCAATAGCATCTCTTGTGCCCTTGCCTCTTCTGAACCCGAACTGCTCTTCCTCAACATCTTTATTTGTTCTTCCATATAACCTTCTGTTCAGTATTCGGAGCAGAATTTTAGCTGCATGAGTTATGAGACTAATAGTTCTATAATCCTCACATCTCTTTGGGTTCGATTTCTTAGCCATCGGTATCATGATCGTTTTCAGAAAGTCTCTTGGCCATTCTCCTGTTTCATATATTTCATTGCATAGTCGCCACAATTCTTTCTTTCCCTTGTCTCCTATATTTTTAATGAATTCGATTGGTATGTTATCTATTCCTGTTGCCTTTCCATTCATAATCTCGGATATTGCCTTTTCAAACTCATCCCGAAGAATACTGAATCCTTTATCATCCTCGCCTACTTCATTTTGCACTTCAACATTTAGGCTACACGGTCTATCCCTACTCTCATATAAGTCTTCAACGTATTCTTTCCACCTTCCTATGACCTCATTTCTTTCGCTGACTACCTTCTCATTCTTATTTTCTACTGCCATCATAATACTCCCTTGTTTCCTCCGAAATTCCATAGATTTCACCTCCTTGTACATTTCCTCATATTTCACAACTCTTTCTAATTCTTCTATGTCCTCGCATTTTCTTTTGTAAAACTCTTCCCTCGCTCTGTCTGTTTCTCTTCGTAATTCATTATTTAACTTTCTGTACATCTTTCTGCCCTCTTCTGCATCAACCTGTTTCCACATCTTCCTCTCCCTCATTTTCTGCAACATCTGCTCTGTAACCCATGGTTTCTTAGCAGTTTTGTGTTCGCGGTAACCTACTGTTTCTTCTGCAGCCTGCTGTAAGCAACGTTTAATATGTTCCCACCGTGCGTTACTACCTGCGCCTATCCTTTCCTCGTTTGAACATTTTTCTTCGAATTTTTCAGCGAAAAGATTTCTTATTTCCTCGTTTTTCAACTTTTCAGTATTCAGCACTTTGTTGCCTACTTTTCTTCTGCCTACATTTTTCAGTTGAATATCTACTTCGGCCAGCACAAGATTATGATCAGAGAAAATATCAGCCCCGGGAAGGGTCTTCGCGTTCTTTTAGCTATTCCGATACCTGTCCTGAATCATAATATAGTCTATCTGATATCTTCTGCCGTCTATTGGTGATTTCCATGTATATCTTCTTCTCTTGTGCTGATTGAACCAAGTGTTCCCAATTACTAGTGAATTCTGTCTACAGAAATTCACCAGTCCCTCTCCCCTTTCATTTTTTTCGCCTAAACCATATTTGCCTACGATACTACCTTCCTGTTTTTCTCCCACAACTGCATTAAAATCTCCCATTAGAATTATGCATGCTCCCTTCTTCTCCCTATCTATAATTTCTTCTATTTTCTCATAATTTTCCTCTACTTCTTCATTTGCATGCGAAGTCGTCGGTGCATATGTCTGTATCACCACAAGATCCTTCGTTTTCCCTTTAAGTCTTAACATCATAACTCTATCATCAATAAATTCTACTTTCACTACCTTCTCCTTTAAGCGCTTTCCAAGAATTATTCCTACGCCATTATGACCGCCCTTTTCATTGCCTGAGTAAAACATGCTAAATCCTTCGCTGTTCAATACCCCATTACCTTCCCATCTAACTTCAGAAACGCCTACCAAATCTAAATTATTTTGATTCATTTCTTCTTTAAGATTTTCTAATTTTCCTCCCTGTAACATAGTACGTACGTTCCATGTCCCTATCCTAAACCTTTTGCTCTTCCTTGTCTTTCTTTCTCTGTTTGTCTTCCCCCCATATTACTTTCTCGTCCAATAGTCCTTCCCAAGCCATCCCCCTCCCGGAGATCCGAATGGGGGGATATTTTACTTCCGGAACTACATTTTGACCTGCGAAAGACCATTGTTCATATGTTCTCTTTTTGCTGCCAGCAAACTAGGGAAAATAGAGTGGTGGTTTCCCGTTGCCTTCCACCCCGCAGTATCCCAGCCGTTAAAGTCACTCTGACCACGCCTGGGATTAATGTCCAAGTTGCCGTACCAATCACTATGATTTCTGCCAACTTGGCTACTGGAGAACTGCTGCCTTCTCCCAGAACACTCTTCGTCTGGCTACTCCATTTAGACCAATTCGGTAGGGGTGGCCCTTCTGGTAGTGAACTACCGCCGACACAGCTCTAAATTTCACTGTAGCACTCAATCCTCCCCACCCGACACATAAGTGTCTTCGTAAAGGTGTACACCTTTTGGTAATAATAAAAGCTTTCAATTGTTGCAACAAATATATATATATATATAGCTGTGGAACCAATAATACTCAAGAGCTTATTTATGTTTTACTTACTCGTTTTACTCGTATTGTTACTTCTGCACCTTATCGTCAATTGAGTCCTTCGAAGTTTCTCGTTGCTGTGATTTTTTTTCTCTTTCTATCTAATATATTGTTACTTTTGTGTGAATATATCTGATATTCTATTGTTGATCTTTAAGCTGGGACCTAAGCTCCATATAAAACTGCTACATTATTATAAATCACAAAAATATAATACGGATTATCTAATAAAACTACAATCGAGTGTGGTTAATCAAACAATAGAAATAAACACTAAGCATACGCAGTAATTATGGCGCCAATTCAACTGTGGACGGGTTCTGCTTTCAAGCCTGAAAGACGGCTGGCATGAATCCCGGTTCCGCGAGTGTTGTGGTGAATCACCAACAAGGGAAAACTTTACACACTAAGCAACAGTTGCTTACCAGCGAAAATCATTTCTTTTGTTTAATCTTTCGAGTTTTTTCCTTGTTTACTGCTGCTGCTGTAAGTATCTGGACAAAACGAGACACTGTTTTCAAAATGCACTTGTATAATTTGCTCCTCCCCGTGGGGAGTGGGAGTGATACATCACTAGCCAATCATATTTGTGACAAGCAGAAGGATACAAATATTTTGTTTATCGGAGTTTAGAGCTTACGCTGAACAGGGAATAGTAAATCTTAATGGCCTATAAGTGATTGTATTTAATAACTGTCTTTGGGTGGTACGATTACTTGAATGGTGTTTCAAGTATTACAATTTTGTAACAAGCAAATTTGACAAATTTGAAATATTGAATTTACTTCGAGGTTTAAGTGTAACCTTATTGGTGGAAGTCAAGTTGAATTTTCCTTTGGAAGTGATAATCTACTGTAATTATGTCAATTTTATATATTATCAGTTATTGTGGACCTGTGGAAATTTGGATAAGCTGAACTATATAATATTTATAAAAGTATTATTATACCATAAATAAGGAAAAGAAACATTAAATAGAGACTGTTGAATTTCAGTGAAGTTATACTATCTAGAATCCAGTGTTACAATTTAATGGCTGTATTTTAATGTGTTTTTCTGGAACACAATTCAAATTTACTTTAAGTTATCAAATTATATGCAATTTGTATTATAATGGAATTTTTCAGTACGAAAAGACTATTAAAAAGCTACAATGCATTTCATGAAGGTATTTTATTTGAATACTCCATTTGAACTAATTAGTAACTCTATTGTGAGAAGGAGGCCGCGGTGGCTCAGTGGTGGGAGCGTTTACCTCTGGTGCTTGGGGTCTCGGGTTCGATCCTAGCCCCCGCCAAGTGAAATTTGTGGCGGACAAACACTGTGTGCGTGGGTTTTCTCGGGGTTCTCCCGTTTCCTCCCACTTTCTTCATTCCACCATTGCATTCCTTTCTCATCTTCGCCGCCTCCTTTAGCCTAACCGACATAACCGTAGGACGTAAAACTCAAAGATTTTGTATTGTGAGATGCCTCTAATCGCAGTTAATTTGCAAGTTATATTTCTGATCACTCATAAGTAACTTTATTTATATTATTTTGTGTGAGTGCTTCTTACTCATCACCGGGCATGTCCTTGTTACATGCAAGACACGTTGGCACACATGGCGTACACAAATCCCATGAGTTTGAACTTATCCCTGTCTTTCTTACTGGGTCTAGCGATTTTCAAAAGCAACTGTTTTGTGTTCAACTCTTATGAGATATAGTAATATATTTATTTTTCTCTCTTTTCAGGTAAAATCTAACCATGGTTACTACATAATACTCAACGTTAAAAGTTCTTTGAGAATTAGATTGAATTTTGTAACAACACATCAACAATGCGAATAACAACTTATGTGTAAACTACTCTAGTCACAAATGTCAATTTGTTAAGAATTCTTAACTGAATCTGTGAAATAAATGTTTAGTTTAGGTAATTATTCTTTGTTATAATACATAAACTTTTTTTAAAGAATCTTTGTTAATATCTTAATCAAATAGTATAAATTTTGAGTACATCTTTGATACACCCTGTATATGTTATTCTTGTTTAAGTTCTTCAAGTTGCTTTTCCTTATTATTTATTTATTTATTTATTTATTTATTTATTTATTTTACTGTTCTAAATCTAAGGGGACCGAGGTGACTCAGTGTTGGAGCGTTCACCTCTGGTGCATGGGGTCCCGGGTTCAAACTCTGCTCCTGCCAAGTGAACGTTGTGGTGGACAAACACCGTGTGCGAGGGTTTTCTCGGGTTTCTCCCGTTTCCTCCCACTTTCTTCATTCTATTATTTCATTAATTTCTTATTATTACTGTCTCCTTTAGCCTAGCCGGCATAATCGTGGGACGTAAAACTCAAAGATCTATTCTAAATCTAAGTCACTACTTTTCCTATGTCATAGGGACTTCGTTTTAAACATATGTGACTTGTATAGTTATAGAGTTGTTCTACGAATAGCAGATGAATATGTAATGAACAAGCCAAGGATATATATGTACCAAGAAGTGGCTTCATAGGTAAATACATATGGACTAAAATTTGCCAAAATATGGTCTAAAATATGTTTAAAGAATGAATCCAAGAGATATTTTCACATTGATTTCGTAAGTTATGTCTAATTGCAAATAAAATAAAACAATTTACTTCTGCAATACACTAATGCTTTAAAATGACGTCACAGATGCCTAACTTAAGATAATCAAATAAGCAAGGTTGTGAAACGTGCAAACTTAATATAAATTAATTTAAGAAAATAACAACTTTCAATAAGAAGTATTTTGTATGGCTCGCAATGTTTACATTAACTTTTATTTTGACTTCAATTTTAACATTTATTTCTTGATATCGTTGATCTTTTTATACATTGTTTTTAAATGCACAGTCAGTTCTACAATGAATAAATTGGTGTGTATTTTGCATACAAATAGTTGACCGCATAGGTAATCTTCCAAGTATTGTTCATTTTCTATTACAAAACTGTTTTAAAAACAGCACTGTTGCATTACTTCACGATCAATTTAGGAGTGTTACAAATACAGATTGTAACAATTTACTTACTTGGATTGCCTATTGGTAAGAGTAATGTGTTACAATCAGTGGCGTATTTAGGGGGGCTTCCGGGCATAAGCCCACCCCGAAATCTTTATTACTATAGTAAAGTATATGAAATGTCTTGCTGAATTTTCACATTTTCAGGCAAAGCCCCCTTCCCCCGAAAAAAGCAAAGCCCCTTCCCCCGAAAAAAAGCAAAGCCCTCCCCGAAACAAAATCGTAAATACACCACTGATTACAACTTATATATTGGTCTATAGACAAATGTTTGGAATGTCTTAAATCACTGCAAGCATTATTATTTGTAAAGATATGACTTAAGTTTGGTGCTAATAGTCGAACAAAAGTTACGTACTTACACATAAATTTTAAGACTGGTAATGAGTTTAAAACAAAAGTAAGTTAGTAAAAGAATTTGGTTTCTCTTTTAATTTCTTTATTCAACATTCCAATGAAATGTTTCAACAGTTCAATGTCAAAGGCATATTTCCTTAAATTCAATGAAATTTTACATTATTTTAACTAACTTTTGTTTTTAAATCTTACTTGATATGCGGATTAGCTAAGCTATGTTTACGTTTTATTCTTGGATTCTGAAATACATCGTCTTTTTCTTATTTACTACTTAGCTTAGTATTTGTACCTTTTATTTTTAAATAAGAGCACGAAATCTAATGATTGTGAAAAAGTGTTTTTTTTTTTCAAAGTGCTTCAAGTTGATAAATTCAATTGATTAAGGAATTTCATTTACCCAGAATTTCTTCATATGTCCGGGAGACACAAAGTCTTAAGAACCATTCGCTAACCACCATCACTTTTGGTTAAATCAAAAGTTAAAAATCAAGTTCGTTGGTGAAAGTGATCCATCCAATTGATCCCAAGATATGGAGAGTCGAAAATCGGTTCCCCATGTATTTCTATGGGAATAATTATAAGCATCATCCTTGCATGGTTGACTACCTGCAATATTGTTGAGGATAGCGGGTTGGTATAATGCCCAGGATGCAAGATAATAATCTGTTCGTGGAATGCAACGCTTAAATGAAACTAGATGACTTTCTACTCTACTAAATGACTGGAGATTTAGGTACTTTCCACTTGGAAATATTCATTCAATTTAAATTGTATTTTATTTAATTTGAACTAAAATGCTACATTTAAACCTAGCCTTAGTAAAAATTAAGTTTGTTAAAAAAGTTTAGTTTTATAAAAAGCCAAACTAAACTCTTTCACGTGTTGCATTACTTGCATCACTATCCACGGCGAAATTAAAATACCGCTAATTTCACAGTAACTATGTGATATCTTCAAATAGATAAAAGATAATCGAAAAGTGGAACTAGAGCTCACTAGACAATATTATTTTACATGAGATACCGTTATTACGACTCACTTGTTTGCTTTCCATTTACAGCCATTTAGAAAATTGGCATTTATTTTCACGTTTCTAATTGGCTGCAAACGGAAAGCTACTATGTGACTCCTGATAATGATACCTCTGGCGCGCTCTTGTTCCACATTTAGAATATCTTTCATCTATTTGAAAGTATCACATAATTATTGTAAAATTAGCGGTATTTTAATTTCGCTGTGATATGCTTCTTAAAAAGAATTTATGACGTTCAATAAAAATATTGAGGAAATTCGATTCAGAGTGGTTTCTATTCAATTTTCACCAATATTTTTGCTTGGTTAAATTAGCTTTACACTGATTAATTTGTGTATTATTTCCTCCACATTTCATGAGTTTAAAATGTACAATTTCCTACCAGATTTTTTTAAAAATATAGTTTCTTAATATCAACTGTGATGTACCTAAAATATTGCGTTGATTACTATTTATTATATAATGTAAATAATGATTATTGTATAAGTATATACTAGCATACTTTTTTTAAGTTCAAATAAATATATTATTTTGTTATAGCCTACTTTTTTTTACTGAATTTCCTTCGAGTCCTTATTATAAGTCGCTTTCTTTATTATATGCACTATTTTTACCATTACGATAGAGTGATCAGTGTTTTGAGAAATGAACACAGGTGACACTCCAGTGCAAAATAATGTAAGTAGAAAAATTATTAATATAGAAAAAATAAGAAAGTAAATCTTATATAGAGATAAAAACAAAAATAGATGCTATTCCTACGGGAAAAGAAATATATCTAACATAAATCCGAGTCGAGAATTTCAAGCTTATTAATTACCTAGTTCTCGGGTATTTTCTATTTAGTTTTGCATTACAATAAGAAATATAATGACGAAGTGTATAAAATTGTTATTTTGATAATGTGGTATGAATTTCTGATGCGTAGGTAGAATACTACTTTCAGCGATGGTAAGTTGTCAAGAAATTCTAAGATTGTAGGATTTTTTTACACAACATATACGGGATGTTTTCATAAGGTACAGAACGAAATTTTCTACGGACGGAAAGTAGAAATTGTGAGGCATGAATAAGCGTGAGATCAGTATTACTCATCAAATTCGAAGTCTTTGCCCAAAGTCTTTTCTTTACAAAGTGCATGTAAGTGCGGAAATGGTTTATGAAGTGAATTATATGTAATGCTCAAAAACCAGTTAAAAACAAAATAACGCTACGGTAATGAATAAACGAATGAAAGAAGAAAGCAAAATGTATGACGAGAGGGAATTAACTTTATGCGTTTTGGTAATATGTAGAGGAAAAAAAATTTGGTATAGACACACAATTTCTGACAACAAGATATAGCCTACTGGTTTTCGATTAAGAAAAACGTTTACTAATAAACTATTTTATAAACATAGGATTTCGAAATTAAGGGATGATTCACTTACATATTGTAAAAAATTGAACAACACACAGAAGTTCCATTTTTCATATTATACAATGCTTTTTATTAGTATAACGTAGGAAATTCTGACGTAAAATTTGACTTTTTGCCTCTCGAGATAGGATTTTATAATGTTTCAGGTTGGCGTCACTGACTCCCCTTCGAAGACGTAATCTTGGGGTTTGTAATCTGCAGAAAATGATTTCATATTCTTAGTCACTGTTGCCACACTTGGTACAATCCGCGGCAAAAAACCTGCAACATGAGCATATAAGTTTATTGTGAAATGACGAAGTCTTTTGCTCCAAAATAAGTGTGCACGGGAGGAGGCTGAGGTTTATCCTGGCGTGATTCGTTACACTTAGACGTTATGTTCATTCCCTGTGCTGTTAGGCGTAGTTTCACAATAAACTTACATCCTCATGTTGCAGGTTTTTTTGCCGCGGATTGTACAATTGTACCAAATTCAGCCCTTTTTGTCATTCATCGGCCCGTTGGTACCACGCAGGCATTTTCAGCCCCTTTTGTGAAAAAGTTGGTACAATTCTACCCAATTCAGCACCATTTAACAAATACTTGTCACATTTTCAAAAGTGTCAGTAAAACTTTCCCTATATCTCACGTTACTCGTACTGTGTGTTGGACTCGTAAAAAATGGTGTTGAACATTCATTCCTGTGACGTTACACCGCATGACGCTACGAACTTTGTGCAGAAAATTCATAATTCGAACTATACTGGAAACCAAATGACGCTAGATGAGCGAATCCGCGCCGCGCATAAAGGAGACGAGAAAGAAGCAGTGCGGTAGAAATTTTAGTCGTCCTATTTGGATGTTTTTAAAAATTAATTTTAAAAAATTCTTGATTTAAACTCTTGGAAAAGGGGGGAAGTGTTATAGAACTTTACCTTTGTTACTTTCATGTTATAGAGCCATGTAATACACTCAGGAATAAAAGTGGATGTGAAAAAGTAGGGGGATGCATGACGTCCCGCCGTCCCGCAAGCCTATCTTGCCCATTGTAATTTTTTAGAAGTGGGGGACGCCACAGATATTTTCTGAAAGTGGAGAGAAGGCGTCCCCCCGCGTTCCCCGATACTTTTATCCCCGATGGTGTAAAATAATGAATTAAACCCTTTTTGTTTCAATTTGGTACTATTTTTCAGCCCACTCAAGAACTAGGACTGTGGCAACACTGTTCTTAGTACTCTCCCGTGAGTGTCGAAGTTCAAGTTGGCTCGGAGCTTTGCTTAACAACATTGCTTCTTTATGTCACATGATTGCTGAACTATGTAGTAAGTTGACTATATTCATATAAACGTACCGTAATGTTATTCCATCTTCTATTGAAGAACATGTTTCTCCAGCCTTTAAAGCTATATTAATATGTGAAGTAGAAACGATGGAAAAGGATTTTATATACCTGTTTATTTGCTTGAGGTAGCCTATTCTTCTTTCTCATTTCCCTCTAATGTCCATTTCACCTTCTCGTTATGGACAAACATGTTCATGTGTTATGAGTAACTAGGTGAAATACTCGTTCTTTGAACGGGGAAAATAAGTTACTGAAATTTTTTGAGATATCTCCTCCCCAACTCCTTTGGACACTCATTTTAATGAAACTGTAGCGATTAAAGCTCATGAGTAGGGCAACCAACTTTATGCTTTATACAGCTGTATATTATGCTTTATTGTTCCTTACATTATGCTTTTTCCTAAATTATGACTTAATATGCTTTCCTTGAATTATACTTCATTTTTAAGTATTTCTATTAAAAATGTATATGAAACTATTAATTTTTCTCTCTAAAATTACATCAATATATACTACATCATATTGTGCAGTTTTCCTTAAGCGATGTTTCCAAGAAGAAACATGACGCTACATAGTAGATTTCTCATATTTAATGAACTCAGAACAAAGAGTACAAAGTAGATTACCGCCTTGTACTTTGAAATGATAACTTAAGAATTCTCTTACTCTCTGAGATTGCATAAACTCTTGATTTTGGCATCTTGGAATAAGCACAACCAACCTTGCTTGCCTTTTAACACAAAGTGAGGAAACAAAAAGATCCTTCTCAGTAGAAGGTGCAAAAAGAGGAGGAATTTGAACTTTCCATTGTTACGCTTAAAGGCAATTGGTAGTTAATTTTCATTGCTTGCGGCCATTGATAACAGCATTTGTTGATCATTTTTTCTTTGGCACAAAATATAACAACATATTTTTCTATGATGTATATGTATTGGAGAATATGCCCCCATTTTTCTCGACAATTATGAAAAGAAGCATTGAAAAATTAGAGATTCTTGGAGGGCAAATTTTACGTTTTTTTCTTATTTTTTCATTATGAGAAATTTTATTGGAGTAAATGTAAATGTGAAGAGATTAATTTATTTTTTTAGGTTTTTTTGCTCGTAGGCAAAGAGTGATAGATATGCAAGTTAGACTTGAGTCAAACCAATTTCTCTAGACTAAAACGAAGAGCTTGAAAACCTGGTCCGAATCCAGGACATCAATAGGAAGATAGCGTTCAAAAGTGATAGTGTATACAAAAGTGATCACATTCCGTCTTGTATACAAGCGAGAATTTTTATTGCACAAAGGTGCACAAACGATGCATTAACAATTTAGATAATTTTGGCGACAGATCCACTATCACCCCTGAGGATGACAAGGAGTGAGGATGAGGTAGTCCATTGACAGTGATAACATGAGTGTTATTTGAGTGCGAGGGCGAGTGAGTTTGACAGTCTAGTGAGGGTGAATGTAAGTGAAAGTGAGGGCGTGAATAATACTTGAGAGTAAGGAAAGGTGAGTGTGAACGTCAGAGAATTGATTAAGGAGAGGTAGTAAAAATTGTCATCCCTGGTTTCTAGTGTTGGAATAGTAATCAACTTCAGTATTAATTGAATGAGTATATTTTAAAATTCAGTAAATTGACTTAATTTGTTAGTAGGTCCCTATCACCTACTGAATTCCTTAGTACAACACTTTTTAGGGTCCAGTGTTGTAACACATTGGAACGTTTCGCCATCAGAAAGGTTTCAAAAATGGGTCAAAATATTGCGAACTTGGCCAATAATTAGTTTGGATCAGGGTCAACAAAATTATTGAACGGCCCCTAAATCGAGTTTTCGTATCGTTTACGGAATAAGTACATCATACTGAGTTAAGTGATAATTTGGGTATAGCTACGTAGTTCTCCAGATATAAGGCGTACAAGAAAATTTTTATGATTGAAATATATTGGATCTTGGATCAGGGGCCACAAAATTTTGGAACGGCCTCTTGAGTTTCGTATCTTTTACGGAAAGCACATCATACTAATTTTAGTGATAGTTTGGCTACACTGTACGTCAGGGGCACTGTACGTGCCGGATTTATGTATAAGCTAAACAAGCTATAGCTTAGAGCCCCACTCTCTTGGGGGCCCCCAAAAATAAAGGAAAAACTGGATTTACATTTCCAAAATATAAGAAAAGTACTAAATAAAATAAAATCTACATATAGCAACAATACTTGAGTAAGTCCTATGATGTAAGTAATGGATCTCCTTCTGCTAGCCTAGTTTTTAAAATATCACTGTATATAGGACGCCTAAGTTCATCAGGACATAAAGGGCCCTATTACCTTCAATAGCTTAGGCCCCCATCCAAACCTAAATCCAGCTTTGGTCGAGGGTAAAAGTGGATCTGAAAAGGTCGGGGAACGCATGGTATCACTCCGTCCCCCGTGCCTATATTTGTCCTTGTATTTTTTAGGAAGTAGGGGGACGCCATAGATACTTTATGGAAGTAGAGTAACGGCGAAAGCCTACGTTCCCCCTCACTTTTACCCGATCTATATGTAGTTCTCCAGATATAAGACAAATTCAAAAAGCCACTACAAATCAAACCACATAGGAAAATGGAGAGCAAAACCTATATATTTCTCACATGCAATATTTCTCTCTGGTTTTCTGATATTTTAAATGTATAATTATAGGTATTATAATAGAATGGTAAAAAGCGTAGTGTCGAGAGATAGATTAAAAGAAGCGATCTCTAAACTCCAGCCAATATAATATTTTCTTTCGAATATCCATTGTTTCTAAAATCAAAATTTAATTACCTAACTCCCGCACTTAGCTTCAATATCGAACATAATTCGATTTACCTCCGTAGTAAAAAGCAGGGTTGAAAAAAGTTTTTCTTAAAAAAAGAACAAAACATGTGTTTAAAACATGAAAACGATGTTTAAAATGTTTTAAACATGTTTAAAGCACACAAGAAAAAAACTTGTTTTAAACATTTTGAACAATTTAAAACATGATTTTAAACATATATTTCAAAATCGTGTGGTAACTTATTTGTTAAGATATCTTGCCCCTTACTAGCAACCAGTGATGTTACTCTAATTTTTTAACAACCCGTTCTGTATATATACATGCATATCAAACACACACACACACGCACACACACACACACACACACACACACACACATATATATATATATATATATAGAGAGAGAGAGAGAGAGAGAGAGAGAGAGGGAAAGAGAGTAGTGGATAGGTAGATAAATAGATATAACTCTCTTAGGAAACTGTGACCGTCAGCCCGGCCACAAAACTATGTTTTTGGACGACCAGTGTATTACTTTTTAACTTTTAGTCATGCAACGAAATTATTATTTTACTCATAGAAATGAAAAACTGTTTCTCTTTTGGTGAGAACTTCAATTCTTTCTGTGTATGCAGGTGTTCTTCAGTCGTTCTGATCGTTTCTCACGATAGAACAAAGAACTTGTTGTTTTTCAATGCAACGCTTATCGTCTGGCCAGAGTGCTTCGTCGCAGCAAACTTATTTTTTCTTTCCCTAATGTAGTTTCCAACTTATAGTCTTCGTCACCATGATTGTTCCGCATATACGTTTTTTATAACATTTATTAAGATTGGGAATATTTTTGGACACGAAGTTGATATTGTGTGTAAATGATATTGTGTTTGTCGTATTCTCACGCACTCATATTACGTCTTCCTTCCTACCGTGAGAACAAGTGTTCATGTCCTGCAGGAGTCGTAGGTGAAATGACTCATACACACAATTACCATCGTTCGCTTCTTTCCACTAAACTGTTTTACATATAACAGTAGTGTATAAAAATCCAATAACCATGGAATGAATTTATTAGTTTAGACGGCCACACTTTTTTTAACTATTACTTCCAAGCTTCTTTCCCACGGGACCAAATCAAATGTTGCCAGTGTTCTCTATTATAGCATCGACCTATTGGCATTGTATATGAATGCAGAAAACTTTAACATTTTCTTTATTATTTGACATAATGCATTGTCAACCCTAAGTGTAGAAAACGGGTTGTTCCCAAGCGTCAGTAGAAGCGAGGAGTTAGCAAAAGGAGTTCGTCGTAAGAAGAAGTCATCGCAAGAAGTCATAGTATGAAGAACATTGTGTTGCTACATTAATATATAGGATGTGAAGCTAAAAAACGAACGAATACTTCTTGGACATGTAGCGTCCTTTTGGAGTCAAGATACTTCATTGATCAGTGTTTTTCCCAGTATTTCCCCATTCTCCTTGTCATTATTACGCAGTGAAAGTCTCGACTCAGTGTGAGTAGTCAATTTGTAGTGCAAGTAATACTTAAACAAGGGCTATGTTTCTAGTGTTCGTATATAGTGTGCGCATATCTACATTTACCATGCAGTGCTAAGTGTTTTATTCTTCATTTCGTTTATTCGATTACCTCAGTGCAATTTCTTCTGTTTGAGCATTTAGCTCTGTAAAGTGAGAATTTTGTGTGTTGTTAATATATATATATTTCTTATTCCGCTCCGTACCCACATATATTCATATTCAATAAATAGGAATTTACCTAAGTAAATATTATCGTCTTCATTCATGTGTGTGTGAATCCCTGTGAGCAGACGGCTTGCAAGTTGCGTATATGTATGCGTGTGCATACGCAAAATTAAGTATAATACAACCTGAGTCTCAAAAGCACCAACGTGGCTCATGTCAAATCACTTGTCATATTTCAATGTTATCAATCTGCGCCCAAACAGAGTATGAGCCTGAACCAGAATTGTTATCAGCTGTTTTCTTAGGGAGTTCTTCGGGAGCCAGCACCCAAGGGAAACGGTATGTAGCATATTTAATGGCGCCCGAACAGGGAAACGAGCCAAGACCATCAGTGATTTGTGCATGGAGACAGTAGTTATATATGAATAAGTAATAATAAAATCGGAATAGAAAATTTTATTAATCAAATTTTCTTTTTACAGGTTGTCCCAATACAAACAATAATAGTAAAGCTTAGCATTTTTGTACCCATACAGTTTTCCTTAGTATATGTATTTTATTTGAATTTTATTTACATTTATTATTTGCGATTAGTAATTGCATTTTCATTATGGCTCACCAACAGGTTGACAACTTAAGATACTTGAACAAATGCAAAGCTGAAAATAGAGAACATTTTAAGAAAAATGAACAGGCACCGATAGGAAATAAGGAACATTTTGCAGAAATAAGAGAAAAACTAGATAGTCAGGAAGAAAAACTTGCTAAGTTACAGGCACAAATAGAAACAGTTGAAACTAAATGCGATGAGGGAACTACGAAAATAGCTGATGGAATACAAGCGTTAGAGAACAAAGTAGGTCAAAACATTGAAGGAGTTCAGAGGAGAAACGAACATAATACAGTAGTCATTCAGCAGAACCGAGATAACATAGAGCTCATGGTCCGCGACGTACATTCAATGGGAATGAAAGTAACCAAAAACACAAATCATTTATTGGCTATATCCGTAAGATTAGAATTAACACAAGGACAGGTAGAGGCTAATCACACCATTTGTAATGCTAATAAAGAACGTTGTCTCGTAGGGCACAGAGAAACTGAGAGTAACTTAGACGAAATACACGACGAAGTCATAGATTTAAAAGAACAGGTTCGAAAGAACGAAGGGTCACTTCAGATATGTTACCAAGAGATTAGACAGGTAGATTATCATGTCAAAGTTAAAAATGAACAGGCTTTTGAGAACAACGCCGAAATTAAAGTAGCACACGTGAAATAGGAGAAATTAGGCACTATTTGGCGTTAGTATACCAAAAAGTAGAAAGAATCGAAAACAAATCACGGGAATCGGAACCTAATACCGGTAGTGATATTCATGTTAGAACTGGATACCAACTTAACAGTGATTCAGCTTACACCGAGCATAGTGAATTTAGCACTAGCGACGAAACTCATGTTAAGCTCATTACCAATAGAAATTGTAGACGTAATAATCGTGAAACTAGACATAGGGAAGTAGAAACAACTAAATAAAAGACCACCTTACACCGAAAATTATTGCGTATTTACCCAAGTTTAAAGGTGATCCCGCTACTGAGTCAGTACATACATATATGCGCAGGTTAGCATTAGCCGCGGAAGTTGCAAAATTGTCAGAAAATTCTTTAGTACAAGCCACACCTCTTGTATTGGAGGGTGTAGCCTTAAGCGCGTACTATACACGTAATGAGGAATTTAAAAATTTAGAAGAGGTTAAAAAAGCTTTAGTTGAATCTTTCGCTGGAGACGCGACGATACAGCACAGGCTGTCAGCTTATAAAACAACTCGATTCAATCCTAAGACTCATGACTCAGTGCATGCTTTTGCTTTAGACCAGTTTATAAACTTAGAGAATGGACACCGCAATTACCCGAGAATTTGATATTAACAGACATTATACACATGTTACCTCAGAGATTTCGTACAGAACTTTATTTACATTCTTGCACTAATATTAGAGAATTTCTATTCAGAAACTAGAAACATTGTATTTTCAACAAACTGAGAGGAAAAACATACGCAGGGTAACAATTCTAACAATAGGCAGAATCAAACTTTTCAAAATTATCACAGATCTTTCGGTTATAATAATGGTAATAATAATCAGAATAAGTATTACAATCAGAAAGTTAATAATACCAAGGCTCAAAGAAACGGTAATTGGAACAGGAGAAATGCAAATGATCGTGACAACAACGATCGACAATCACGTTCTCGTAATCAGAACATTAACCATGAGCAAAATCGGAATTGTAACCCTCGTAATTACAATAAACGAACAAAACCACGTAATGGTAACTCCAAGGATCGAAGAAATGACAATCGAAATAAGAAAGGTAGAGGTAATAAACCATTCTATGCTCGTAATTATAACAACCAGAATGGGAATAACGAACATGAAAATGGTCAAATCATAGGTCAAATCATCGTAACGAACGAGACTCGGATTCTCAGGGAAACCGCTAAAAGGCTGTACTAGGGGTCGAGTAGCAGCCAATGTAAATCACTTTACGGAAGGCCCAAATAAATATTTTTATGTAACACATACGCACATATGTAACTGTAAAGACCCAAATTTAGCCAGAAGTGATTGTGAATCGGATACCGATAGTATAGACCACTACGCTAATTCTAAACCAACCCAGATTTCTTCGAAAATTAAAGTAAAAATTTGTAATACAGATGTAGAATGCATATGCAATACAGGTTCGGATCTCTCTCTTTTATCTTTGGCTCTTTGGAAACGTATAAGTGCTGACGTCACGGCACCAAAGCTAACTCCAGCCGATGACATTTTCCTAGTTGATTTTAGTGGGTTTGTGAAAAGAAATGTAAGAGGCTATACGTTAATTACAGTACAAATTGATAACATTTCAATTTATTTGAAAGTCTATGTTACCGAATCACTTAACCAAGACCTTATTCTAGGATTAGATGCTCTCACAGCTCTAAGTGGTAGAATAGATTTGTCTCAGGGTACTATTTCTATGGAGTACAACAATTAAAAAACTCTTGTCGACCTTTTACCTGACCAGCACGAATTAGAGGAAATTTCAGATGACGATGAAGAAAGTGGTATCGCCGATAAAAACGTTTCGATCTCTGCGTCCACATTCGTCAGGCAACATGCTACGGATGAATAAATTCGAGATGCTGTGAATCGAACCCACAACCTTACACCACCGCAAAAGAAACAATTACGTTTTCTTTTATCTGAATATAGGGATATTTTTACCAACTATCCTGGACTTTGTAAGGATTTTGTTTATGAAATGGAAGTGAAAACTGACAAACCACTGATTCGAAAACAGTACGCTATCCCACATAAATATTTACCTGATGTTCGAGAAGAGATTAATAAATTATTAGAGCTAGGGTTAATTTGCCACTCCAATTCTATCCAGAGCAATTCCATCTTAGTTATACCTAAGAAAAATGGCAAACCGAAAGTATGTGTTGACCTGCGTTTACCGAATAAGTACATCGAATTACGACAAATTAAATCAAAAGGTATACAGGACCTGTTGCTGAAGGTAAGGTGTAAGCCATTCTTAAGCTCCCTTGATTTAGTGAGCAGTTATAATCAAGCGTTACTCACTCCAAAATCACACGAATACACCGCATTCAATTTTGAAGGCCAACATTATCAGTATCGTGTTACATGTTTTGGATATAAAAATGGTAGTAGTGTATTGAATAGTATGCTACAGAGAGTGTTAGGACCCAAACTACACGCTAAAATATTAAGGTACATCGACGACCTCGCATGTTTTACTGACACTTTCGAAGAACATCTTCAGTTGTGAAAACAAATCTTTCAGAAATTTAGAGAATTTAATCTTACTCTCAACATTGAGAAATGTTTATTTTGAACAGACTCTATTCCTTTATTAGGTTTTCTCATCACCTCTGAAGGCATCAAAAAGGATCCCAAAAGTGTGGAAGCTGTACGCAACCTACCCCGACCTACTAACATAAAATCTTTACAATCTGTTATAGGATTTTTCAATGGGTCTCGTTCTTTTGTTCCTCATTTTTCAGAGAAAATGAAACCACTCTTCGAACTTCTAAAGAAAGGTAAGAAATGCCGTTGGGAGGATGTCCACGAATATGCCTACCAGCAAATTAAATCCGATATATGTAAAGATGCTCTTTTGTCACTTCCAGATCTTGACCTACCCTACTATATTGAATCAGATGGCTCTCGGCTCGGAATTAGCGCAGTCCTCTATCAATATGTAGGAGATAAGATAAAAGTAATCCAATTTATTAGTAGGACTTTGACGTCACCAGAATCCCGGTACAGCGTGAGCGAGTTAGAATGTTTTGCGATCATTTTTGCCGTTCGAAGATGGGGTCAACTGTTAATTGGTCATCATGTCATTTTCATTGCAGACCACAAAAACTTAGGCTGGCTCGACAAAGCTAAACCTTGGAACACCCGTCTTCTACGGTGGAGTATTGAAATACAGCAGTTGGATTACGAGATTCGTTACCAGAAAGGCTCCGACAATTTGTGTGCAGATGCACTTTCACGTTTATTTCCTTCTACAGATCTATCCACTAAACGTGTTCATTCTTTACAGGTCATTCAAGATGAAATCCTTAAGGTATCACCTGAAGAACTTCGCCGTTTACAACGCGAAGATTTTGAATATTTACCTATTATTTCTTTTCTAGAAGGTGAAGTAATGGAGGAGTTACCTCGAAATTCCAGAGACTGGTCAAAATTCTTTAAGTTAGATAATAACATTTTATTGTACAGAGATTTTCATTTCCCTGATTCATGGAAAATTTGTATCCCTAGACCTTTAGTGGAGAAGGTAATAGTTGCATATCATGATCAATTTCATCACCCAGGTACTGACAAAACAGTGAAAATTATTTCGAAGTCATTTTACTGGAGAAAGATGAGGTCTGATGTGAAGAAGCACGTCAGGGATTGCATCAAGTGCATGCAGTTTAAACCGGATCAACATCCACCCGCACGTTTATTGTCTACTAATGCTTATTTACATCCTAGGGCATTGTTAGCTTTAGATTTCCTTGGGCCTTACCCCACAGGAAAAGTTGGTGCTCGTTTTGCATTAGTTACAGTTGACGTATTCACTAAATACTGTACAGCTTATCCTTTGAAATCTGCTACAGCTAATGCAGTTCTTAAATGCTTATTTGATACCTACATGCATCACTTAGGTTTAGTGGAAGCCGTACTCACTGACAATGCTCCAGTATTTCACAGTAAGAATTTTTTATCGAAGATGCAGGAATACAATATTAAAGTACATCACACCACATCTTATCACGCCCAAGCTAATATTACAGAACGGTCTAATAAAGAAATTCTTTGTACTCTTAGGTTGTTGTGTAGTCAGTCACATCAGCAATGGGCTGAGCACTTAACCCAGGCAGTTTTGTTACATAATTACTCTATTACAGAGAGCCTCGGAGTTTCTCCTGCGAGTATACATCTGAATATTCATTTTTCTCTTCCTATTTTCAAACATTTCGGTCTACAGATTTCTGAAGATTTTGACGAAGAAGATGGCCTTGATTGGTCAAACAAACTCCTCATGGCAGACCATCGCAGAAAGTCGACTATCGAGAAGAGAAACAAGCGATGGAACGAAGCCAACAACGACGTCGTCTAGTGGTACAAGGTGACTTAGACTTTTTAAGACAACGGAATATTAGAAACCTACTAAAAAAGGAAATCTCCTAATTTTTCGACATTTACAGGAGACCCTTTCTTTGTGTAAAAGTCCTTGATAATCGTGTTGTCGAACTTATCGATCCCACGACAGGTGAATATAAGGTTTGCACTCCATGGACAGGACAAAACTTTGGAATCCGACGCCTGAAACCCGAAAAATTTGGTTAACTTTGGCACAAATGCAACTCCCAGAACACATTTTAGAAGTTTTAAATTTAGTAACACCTGGCACTCCGAATAATCTTACTTCTCTTACTCCTAGCGGGAAATTTCATTTATTCAAACCCAATGAGGAAGCAGAAGAGGAAAGTGTGAATGGTAATCCGAAAGATGATTCCCAGGTAAAGCAAGTTCAAACCAATAATTATAATTTGACATCTACCTAAATATCTTTATATTTAGGAGATCCTTTGTTGAAATATTATTTCAACACTTCTTACTGGCAACCTTCATTTGTCAAACTGATCTTTCCGAACTTGACTGGAGGACTTCTATTGAGAAGAGGCCTATTTTGAGGAAAAAAGCCAGATTCAGCAGACTTTTTATTAAAGTTTTTGACTTTTAATATGATTAAGTGTGTTTGCAGAATATGGTACAAATGTGTCTAATATGGTACATTGATATTTTATATCGAGATATGTCAAACAGCGTAGACTGTTAAGTTTTAAGATGTTTTACATTAAGATTTTATGTAGTTTTTTCCTTGTCATAGGAACACAAGAAGATATGTATTCAAGACGTACGGTCGTATTCTTCGGTTGCGGTAATCACCGTAGCTAAACATTTCTTTTGGAATCTATCCAAACTATTTGGGTTTCTTATTAACATTTCTTTTTGCTTCTTGAGCATCTTGATACGACCGATCCTTCGGGAAGGAATTTTAGGGTATATTAATAAGGGATGATTAAATTTATTTTCCAAGCTACATTCTACGTAGACATGGCGTGGTGAACCTAAAAATACTTGGACACCCCAGTAAGTAATCCATCAGTCGGTAATTATTGAAAATTTTCCCCTTCTTTATACACACATTGAAATTTCGTTGTAACCTGTGTATTCATATCCTGTATTTTAGACATATACTTCTGTGTATATTGAATATTAAAATTTAATGACGTTTCATCGTATTACTATTATAATGTATTTTATGCTTGAATATTTCAAGACTTGTGAATTTATGATATGTATTAATGCCATTTGCATATTTCAACAGATTTCCACGAAGAATCTGAAGTATTTCTGCATAACTGATATTTTGATTTTGTGAAATATTTGTGTATTGATATTTTGTCTCATGTATTTTAAGACTATGTTAGTATATACTGTGATATATTTCAAGTATTTCTTTTATTGTATTTCAGTAATCGTAACTTTTGTCTATTTAGTGGAACAAGAACGCATACAATTTGAAGAACTAATTACTCATACCATGCCAACTAATTTCCGTTAATTTTTGTCGATGCCAAAATTTAAAATCTATCTAGGTGAAATAATATTCACGTTAATATTCTTGTTGTTAACCATTTGTTTGGATTTACGGCTGAAAAGTTAAAAAGTTCATTCGAGAAATATTATTAAAGTCTTTATATTATTTCAGTGTTTCGACTTATGGCGTCCTATTTTCATAGATAATGAATATTTCAGGAATGTTTACATCTTGTGTCTTTATCTTGATATCCTAAGGAATTACTTGTTATTATGCTTCTATACATGGTCACTGCAATAAATTGCTAATAGGATTTTATTTTAGGCATACGTTAGTTAAGTCACAGTTCGAGATGGCGAATGTGTGAATGTTACGATAAATATACATGTGTCGTTAATGAACATGTTGATGCATACTATTGCAGACTTTGTGGACATTATGGAAGTGCCGTTGAGCATCCATTACGCCCAGGCTAGGGGTTTCTTTACGATGGAATTTTGCATCAGGAAAGATGATTGCATTTATAAATTTGCCTATATATTGTTGTCATGCATTATTGATTTTGTGTTAACAAAATTTTACTATCCTATTATAAGCATTAGGAGTTGGACTTCAAGAATTTCCTTGGAAGTACTCAAGATCAGTATTCCTTTACATTCTTATATTTTGTTTTGAACATGATTATGTTCTACAGACGTCTTGTGTAACATCTTACTACCACATGAAGACTAATGAATATTCTTTTCCACGCATTCTTCGATAATGGTTAGCTAGTTTTACTTTAATAAGACTAAAGAACTGTTTAGATGGAACCTGGCATCTTCATCAGTTAATGGATGAGACAAGTTAAAATGATTCAACAAGATATATATATATACAACTGTACTGGCATGCGGATTCGTAGAGTGTTTTGGATACACTGGGATGAAGAAACTACTCGTAAATGTTTTTTTCAAAAAGAATTCTTCTTTGTTGAAAGTATATATGTGTGTCTTACCCATATTTGGGAATTTAAAGTTTTTGTTTATTAGTATGCAAGATTTTGCGCTTTCACAGTTCACACAAAATTATCTCACGAATGTTTATTCGTCTAAACCTTCAGGATTGTTACGATTTAACATCCGTTTACAGGTGAATTAACCCATATTTTTACGATTATTCATAATCAGATTAATAAATCGATTTTTTTATTCTCTTTGAAGTTAACATATTCACCCGATATACTCCAGTATTTCGAAAATATTTAGTGTTTTGTATTATTATATTTTATCTATACTTGTCAATTTTTATTTAAATATTTTAGCCATACAATCATGAATACTTCTGAAAAAACTAATGGACTAAGAATATATATAAAAATAAATAAACAGAAACAAAATTATATAGCCCTATAAACATTTTCACACATACAGGTGATACCAGGTATTCGTTTTCACGTAATCAGTTTAGCCCAAAGTGTTATACGCATCACAAACAAATAGTGAATATACCAAATCTTATTTTAAAGTGAATGTTCACAGTGAAGTGAGAATATTTATTCTCAGTGTTGTAAAAAATAATAATAGAGGCTTTCACTTATGTGCTGTAATTGTCTTCGCACCCCATGACCCCCAATTGTCAAGAAAACTGGATTTCACCAATTGGAATTTTCATCGCAAAAGAGAGAAGAAAGAAGACATCTGGATATGGATTTTTCAGGAACATCTCATGGAATCTGGAATCAGCTGATAGTCATCCATCTGGATCAACAGTGTTCTAAACAAAATAAATAGCACTAGTGATTCATAGTGAGAAATTCATATTATTTTAATTGTTCACTGCGAATAGTGGTCATCGAAAACAGTGATACCAGTACTTCCCCCATAATCCTCCATACCCAGTGAACCAAGAACAGTGTTGCCAACTCCGTATTTTGGAAAATAAGTCATAAACCTCCAAACTTGTTTTCCCATATGTGTTTATCCAGGATTCTCAATGCATTACTTCGCTAACTCGCAATGTGTTGGTCCCTTGCGGCTCGCCAAGTTGTGACCGTCAGCCCGGGCACAAAACTATGTTTTTGGACGACCAGTGTATTACTTTTTAACTTTTAGTCATGCAACGAAATTATTATTTTACTCATAGAAATGAAAAACTGTTTCTCTTTTGGTGAGAACTTCAATTCTTTCTGTGTATGCAGGTGTTCTTCAGTCGTTCTGATCGTTTCTCACGATAGAACAAAGAACTTGTTGTTTTCCAATGCAACGCTTATCGTCTGGCCAGAGTGCTTCGTCGCAGCAAACTTATTTTTTCTTTCCCTAATATAGTCTTCGTCACCATGATTCTTCCGCATATACATTTTTTATAACAACATTTATTAAGATTGGGAATATTTTTGGACACGAAGTTGATATTGTGTGTAAATGATATTGTATTTGTCGTATTCTCACGCACTCATATTACGTCATTCTTCCTACCGTGAGAACAATTGTTCATGTCCTGCAGGAGTCGTAGGTGAAATGACTCATATACACAATTACCATCGTTCGCTCCTTTTCACTGAACTGTTTTACATATAACAGTAGTGTATAAAAATCCAATAACCATGGAAGGAATTTATTAGTTTAGACTGACACATTTTTTAAATATTATTTCCAAGCTTCTTTCCTACGGGACCAAATCAAATGTTGCCAGTGTTCTCTATTATAGCATCGATTTATTGGCATTGTATATGAATGCAGAAAACTTTAACATTTTCTTTATTAGACAAAAGAAATTTTTTTCTACTGGATACCACAAGTGACAAGAAGTGACCTACACAGCATTCTAACACAAGGTCGTGCGACGGGATTAAGTACTACTGCAAATATCTAAAAAAAAACAAATTACCCAACATAGATGGTTGTCAAAAAGTATTGGAAAGACCTTAATATAGCAATGGATAAGCAAGTGTTGACAATATGTATGCGTTTCAAACACGCAGGCACCCTCATCACTACACTCATGTGATCCCAGTTTTCATTCTTCATATTTGAGCATTTGAGATTAAGAAATAAATACTCGTATTCTTTGTTCTACGGAATCTTTTGTTTATCCTTTAGCTGTGAGAATTTTTAAAAAGAAAGATAGTTAAACTAAAACTTACTGTTCCTGGGTATGACTGGGTAAAATTTACTATTATGTCTGGTTATAGCAAACGGTTCTGCGAACTCGAAATATTTAACAACCGGTTCTAGGGAACCGGTCGGAACTGGCTGAATAGCACCACTGCTGGCAACTGACTTTTTCAGTTATTTTATCCCGTTTAAGACTACACTCTGTTGGATACAGAATATTTTAGTATAGATTAGTAATTCCCAACATATTTCATATCACGTTCATTTTTATTACACCCTCTTTCCAGTAACCCTCGTAAGCACTTACTTGATTGTAATAAGCTTTTTAGGTAGATTTTAAAATCTATTTACTATGGAGATTTCACACAGCTATCGATATACATAGTGAAATAAAATTCCTCAGCACCCTTGTATGTTGAGAACGGGTTGAGAGAGGATGATGAAACTTGAAAGTGGTCTGATACATCAGATTATGCGATGGCAAGTATCATTGCAGCCATCTTTGATAGCAATTCGTAATTTCAAATGCAAAGGGAGTCATTTTACATGCTTTAAGGCTAGAATTGTACCAGAAATATGCTTGTGCGGTTATTTAGCCCTAAGACAAGTCATTTTGGTGTTACAGTTTCTGAACGTTTCCTAGTTATGCCCTTAGGGGCTAAACTCACGTTTCGTGAAGGCGGGTGTAATTTCAGTTGCAAAATTTGGTTACTATTTCAGAACACTGATGCTAATAAAATTATTTTGAAATAATACATTTTCTAAAAGTAATATTTGAAGAACACTTCACGTTGTGTTAACTTTAGAATATTTTCTGCAAGCCTATGTAATTGGTTGCTTTTTTAAGTCAATAATTTATTGAAGAAAAGTAATATTTGGGGGGTTCAGAGCACAATGGATCCAAGACCATTTTCAATGAGGTTCGATTTTGCTCATCAAATGAATTCTATTTCAAAATGTAATATCTTCGCAGTCAAGAGTCCGAAATAAATTAAACTAAATCCACGTGAAATGGCGTGGGACAGTTTCATATGACTGACACTAGACACGGGCGTCAGTGGGGGCAAGAGGGGAGCCTACCATGAATCTCAGGGTTTGGGGACAGTAAGGCAGTTTTAGAAACCTTTTGATGAACGAAGTCCAACAGAACAAATTTGGGGTCCTTACACCGAATAAATACGGATGAAATATAGATTATAAAAACTAGAATGTTGCTTAGGCCCTATTTCCAGAATTTTTAGTAGGCCTGAAACTTGAAAGTAGTAAAACCTTTGGAATCCTAGGCCAAAAAATATACAAGAGAGCAATTTAGGTCTATAGTTTCTTACGGTCAATAGATATAGTGATCAAAGTCCGTATTTGTTCGGTATAAGGACTTCAAATTTTTTCTGTGGACTTTGCTCAGGAAATCTGCATTACGCTCCTAAGATCTGAAATTCAGGGAAGGGGGCGGATGACTTCTAAACGGACGCCCCTCTCGAGCAGCAATCATATAAAACTAGATTGCACCTTGTCGCGTAGTTTCCCTTTCTTTCATTTCGGATTCTTTCTTTCTCTAAAGTATGTATGTAAGGAAACTGAGAACCAACATGCACTATGTCAACGAATGCCTGCGATATTTCAGAACCATAATTTAGCAAAGAACCTTTTGTTTGTTTTCTGAATACAACAGAAAAACTTGTTTCCATGATATTTCTTTAATTTGTTTTTTAATATCAGTTCTATAAGTAGCCTAACCTTCGACTACGACACTTTTCTCGCAAGTTAACTGATAAGCATTTAAACAATACAAGAAAAGTTAAAAACAAGGGATAAGAAGAGGCAAAATAACTTGTAGATCACCACATTGACCTAGTGTAGCCACAAGAAATCAAAACATTCACATGGGAAGAAAATAGTCTTTTGAATGAGAAGCACTCAGGCCCGTAGCCAGCCTGATTTCTTAGAGGGACAGAAGTGAATACTGAGGGGGCAATGATTAAGGCATGACACAACATAAAATTGCATACTTATTTATTATTTACAGAATCTGTAACAGCTATAGTTTCTTTTATACATAATATCCTGTATTGGCAATATTATAGTACACAAATTCAAGATTTAGAACATTGATCATTAACACACAATTAGAAAAAAAAAACCTGCGATGCAATACAATTGAGGTGCTTGGGGCAATATAGTGCTATGGTAAACGTAGATGAGAAACGTCATTGTACATTGCATTTACACTAAACAAAAGCTAATTAACTGACAAAAGCTAATTAGAGTGAGCTCACGTCCGATTAATCAGGATTGTTCCATTTGCAGAAAACAAAATATTATAAACATAATATTTTGACATAGACTTTTTTGTCACAACAAAACACTTTAATAAACTTTTATTGTGTAATGGCATCATTACATGTTCATTAAATTGATTTATTATGTTTCTATCTACTTAAAAAACAACACTATTTTTCTTCATTGTTGGCTGTTGGCCTTCTCATTTTGTAGAAGGCCAACTTGTTTGTTTGTTTGCTAAAATTTAGCATCTTTTTTTCAGTACCGAGGCTATAAAAAAATGCGAAGCTTGCAGTTTAAAGTGGAATACGAACCACCACATTGCTCTAGATTTCAAGAATTGCACGAGTATCAAACCACGCGATTACGTTCAAACACGCGCGCTCTGTAAGGGCTATTTTGTAGTATTGTTTTACAAACTATTAATGTCTCGTATCCCTCTACTGCAGCTTTTTGTTTTTATTAACTCCTAAGAATGATGAGATAAAAATACTGAGACCAAAGCACTTGCATTTATTAATAGAAAAACTTAAAAGAGAATATTATTATATATGTATAATCTTGCGTTTTTTTTTTTTTGTTTCAGTTTTGTGTGCTTAATACGAGCTCTTTGCGGGGTACTTTGTTTCATATTAATTAAAAAATTGAATTATTTTTTAAACATTAAAACAAAACTATAATACAGCAACTTTAGATCATATCAATATAGAAGTATATGTTTTATTGAACGTTTGTACTCAATTTTCTACCTTCCAAAATAAGAGAAACTTTACAGTTTATTTATATTTACAACTAGCGTTGTGCACTAGGATACTGTTGTTTGAGAGTGCGCCTGGTATTATTGGATGCTTATCGTGGTTGCAATAACATGACATGGTTTTGAATTTTTGAAATGGGTTAAGGCAGTTGAAGATGTTTGGTGCATCTAGCGAAGAAATGTATAATTTTACACATAAATTGGTAGAATTCGCAAAGTTGAATTTAATTTGGTAAATACGAGAAAGCACTGGTAGCATGTATAATAGCAAGAATAGCAAACTGGTTTTGTGTCAATTTGAAAATTCTCTTCAGTGTGTTTTTTTAGAGTGGTCAAAAAATAATTTAGAGGGGCTTGGCTATGGGGCTGGAAGCACTTTTTGACCATTTTCTTTCTCTGGCAGATTTTTTTACAAAAATAAAATAGGATTTAAAACAAATCTTCAAAGATACACGTGTTTAAAACAAAATGTTTAAAACGTGTATAAAATATATCAATTCTTTTAAATAAGTTTTAATCATTTGTTTTAAGCATTTTATTCTAAACAAAACAACCCTGCTGAAAAGTATCGGAACTGTAACGAAGGTGAGCGAGTACGCTCTTTCATTTGTTTGCATCAGGCGAGATTTTTGAGAGAAACTCTGTGACTTGCCTACAAGGGCGCCGATCCTGGGGGGGCGGAGGGGGCCCGGGCCCAATATTATATTTATGAATGCACATTTTTTTTATATTTGGCATAATTTGACTGCAATTTGTCTTAAAATGTTAATATGTATACCTTCTGCATCTGAATGGCATCCCCCCCAAATTTACAGAGCAATCGGCGCCCTTGCTTGCCTATGTTAGTAACTGTGACATCCCGCCTATATTAATATCTCTGAACAATGTTTGAATAGTTCCGATTCGCTTACTGTTACTTTGTAAAACAGATAAATGCCTAATCAATGAGCAAGAAAGTATATGTTGGGTAATCATTTTACTGCAAAAAAAAAAAAAAAATCCGCAAAAGGTAAATTATGATCTGAAATCGCTCCAGCAACCAAGCATTCGAAAAGACTAGATTTGATGGGGAAACCACTAGATTTTCAACACTGTAATATTATGCCATAGCCGCGCTCTGTTATTGTCTTGTACAGTCAAGCTCATAGGAAATTATATAATCGTTTACAGGGTTGGTCAGGAAAGAGTTGTCCTCACTGTGAACAGTTTCAGAACCTAAAAATTTCAGTTCTTTGTTTAGATTAATTGTGCTCAAGAAATGAAGAATCAAAATTGAAACTCAAGCTAGCCCTCTTAAAATTGATTTCAGTTAATGTTTTAGTATTCTTACTACAGGCCTGAATCGTAGTGTAATATCAGATATAGTTTCAGTCTATATGGAATGTGTAAAATAATACGTGAGGTCCACAATATCAACAATCAACCTATCCGTATCGAAGTGAATAAACAGATTTCAAACTAAAATGATTTGCGTAAACTCTGGCTTCCCCCAGTTTCTATCTTCTTGATTCGCCACTGCTAGGAACCCTATTACTTTGATTCCTTATTTCCCGTTTCCTAAATATTTGAATACCTTATATAATAAATAGTGTTGGGCAGTGGGAATATTCCCGGTGGGAAGGAATTTTAAAAATTGGAATATTCCCGGATTTTTTCCCTAGCCTATAAATTCCCGGGAAGGAATTTATTTCTATTTCTTTACTTTATCTTCCAAATTATAAGAACCATATGACTGATTATTTTTATTTATTATGATTTACTTGTGGGTTTTAAATAATTTGAAGGTTTAAAAAGTTAAAATTCGTTGACTGTACTTTATATAACTAATAATATCAGTTTTTTAGTTCCATTTCCATTTGTACTAAACAGTAGGGTAATTGTTTAGTATTGGGGACACAAAACTAGCAAAAAGTATTACAATTTACGGAACAAATGAGTTGATAATGGTGTTCAAGTAGTCAAGAAAGTATCAAGCACATTTTTTTAGTGCAGTAGGGGATTTGTACAAACCTTAAAGGTAAGTGGAAGTGATTTATGTGAGAAAAGAAAGTGAATTGTTGGTTACGAAGATAGAAAACAACGAGCTCTGTGGGGATCAAACTCGCCTTCACTCGCTAACGCTCGCTCGGCAATGCTGTCTGAATTTAATGTTGATAACGTTATTTAACGTATGAAACCATAAAACAACCGCATCGAAATGGAATATCGCAAAAAGAAGTAGATGCAAAAGCTGGGCCCCCGAAGCTAAATAATAGCCAAAAGTAGCAAAGTACTAATTTACAAATGTTGAAAAGGAACCATTTTGTAAAGTAATGTAGAATTGCGTAGAAAGAGACGAACTACTATTAATAAACCCTAAATCACCGTTACTAATCAACGTTAGACGTCGGTCTGACTCCTGTCTCTGACTCGAATTTCTGAAGAGGTACTCGGACTTCTCTTACATATGAATTAACGCATGAAATTTCGAGAAATGGGCAGGAAGAGACGTCGTGTGTGGCAATATTACATGCAAAATTATAAAGATAAGAAAGTATCTTGCAAATATTGTGAACATATATATTTATGCGTAAATGTTGACAAAATGGTGGGGCATATGTCTTCTGGCAGTTACCCAACCTAATTTCATTATAACTTTTAAAAAAATAATATGTTTATAACATCAGTAGTAGAGTCAAGTTTAGAAAATCCACTTACATGTAAATTTAAACTTTTTAGCGGTTTAAAAGTATGTGGACTTACCATACCATTTTTGAAACATATTTACTTTAATAGAACATATAGTAAATAAATATCCATTTATGCGCACTCTCTAAATATAATAAAATATTAATAAAATAACGTAACATCGTTCAGAATATACATTTTAGACTCCTCTTGGGAGAACAGTAATAATATACTGTGATATAAAAATGAATTTAACTTGGAAACCATAATTAAATAATAGAATGCAATTTTGTTTGCGATTGTACATAAATTCCCCGAAAATTCCCATTTTGGGGAATCTTCCCAGGGAATATTCTCGAAAAATATCTACCCGGGAAATTATCCATCACTAATAATAAATTTCAATGCCGTAAAATTTCCTCTACACATAATCGAGAAAACAATAGAATACAAAGCCCTTACAAAGGTTTTTCTCTCTCCCCTCCCCCCAAAATACTAAACGGTAGAAACCATGATCGTAGTTTGAGGAAAATTTCCCTAATGTAGGGAAATTTTATAGGTAAATTTATCAAAAAGATAAAAAGGGAATTTTTCGATAAAACCTTAAAATCCAAGGAAATTCTCGCGCAGGCTGATTAACCGATTTAAATGCTTATTTTTTCTCTGTTCTTCACAAATGAACCAATACAACATTAACAGTTTGTGTGTGTGTTCAAAACAACACAATTTGTTGGCTGGGTGTATCTGTGTGTATTTTTTGCTTTAAAAAAAGGAGAAAATAAAAAAAAATAGAAGCGAAAACCAATTGAATAAAAAAACAAATGTTGGTATTTCCTTTAATATGGCTAAATTAGTCTTATGACGTAACTTCTGATATAGGAAATTTACACTCAAAAAGCTAGGCAAAATTTTGTTTCAGTTAAGGGAAATTTTCCTAAGGAAAGCTACGAACACTGGTAGAAACTAAATCTGTTAATGCTAGGGATGGCCACAAAGTTCCGGTTCCAACGGTACCAGTTCCGCGGGGAACCGGTTCCGGATCTGGATCTGAAAACCCGGTTCCGGAACCGGATCTTCTAGAACCGGATCCATTCAGACCCGAAAACCGGTTCAACAGGAACCGGTTCCGGTCATCTCTAGTAAATGCATGGAGTCAAATCGATTAGACATATTATCGTCAACAAATTTTCGTCACTTTCGTAGAAACAATTAAGACCATCTTTCTGACAAGAGATTTATTATTGAGCCTAAGTTATTTAAACTATACGTTGTTACTCATAGAGGCTAAATTATTGAAGTTCTCTACAATGTGCAGAATAAAAACAAGTTAAATGACTTTAACAATACAAATAAAAATCTATTTTTTTGGAGTACATTGTTTGAGATTTAAAATAGTTTTGTTGTTAAGTAACCGCCTGTCTTAAAATGGATCTGTGTTACAATATATACTACCTGAAGGCTAATACCATATTTCCTCCTACTGAATGGCAGAATATTTTGTAATTTTTCCTTACTCTTTGCATTCTACTCAAAATGTATAACATAAATTTCCAATATAAAATAAGGGTAAAAGGTGTGTGGTTTACAGGTAGTACACACATGGTCCACAAAAGAAAAGGAATTTGGGTGTTTTTACTGGTGTTACACGTGGCAGTGGGAAGGTTAAAATTGTCTATAGCTATTCATAACAAATGTAACAGCACAAATTTTGGACCTATACTATATTGATTCAAAGCCAGTACAATTTCCCGGATTTGGGACTTAACGCAAATACTTGCAAACGGATTTCTAGATTAACTTAGAGCATCGGCGCAAATCTGTCCAACATTGGGGGGAACGGGTAAGACCGTTCCCATATTATATATATATATATATATATATATATATATATATATATATATATATATATATATATATATATATATATAAGCGATGTTCAAAGTATTTATGAAGTTGAAAAACAATGCTGCGAATGATCAGGGGACCAGAATTGTCTTCAGTGGCGTATTTAGCGGGCTATCGGGCTGGGCTCAAGCTCCCCCTGAAATAAATTTGTTAGTTAATTCGCATTCCACGCACAACAATAATCCTTACAATTTCTAAAAATGTCATTGACTTTCCATTTTCTTATGCCTTTTGTTTAGAAATAATACTGTATTTGTCAAATTTCATTCCATGTAAGAACTGGGTCCTTTTGTTCTTTCTTTCGTCCTTTCTACTTTTCTGTTTCTTTTTTCTTTTTTTTAAGTTACTTTCTTTCATCTCGCTTATCATATTTTATCGACCGTTGTCAGTTGTGATTGAAGTCGGCCGTCATCAGTAACACCAAAAGTAAGAGCAGTTGATAAGCGAAACTGGTGTTCCACACCAACTTGCGCGGATATTAACATGACAGGACTTCAGTTATTATAACAAAGGAAAAATTATATCGTTTACTTATTTTTAAAACAAGGAAATGTTTGAATTAAAGAAAATCAAAACGGGGAAATAATTAGCTCGAGAAATTAGGAAGGCCAAGAGGATGCTTCCTTTTTCTTGTATGAATAGAATAAAGGGTTATATTCACTCCTAAATTTTTATATCATATCATATAGGATTTATCGGTCTGCAATTCTTGCCATTATAACTTCAATTTATGCATAAATTAAAATATATTAAATTCTCAAACTCAGGTGGGTAATTGCCCACTTCCTTTCTTGTGTTGGACATAGCCCCTCGAAACAAAATCCTAAATACGACATTGGTTTTCTTCAACATTGCGTGGTGGGCAGATTTGAGGCTTATTCTTGAGAAGGGAGATGAAACTCATATTACGGTAGATGAATCTAATTTCTGAGTTGAACCTGTTGTAGAATATATTGTATATTAGGCAATGTAGATGTAGTAGTACATATCAGTATTTCAAATCACTGCCGTGAACACATTCTGAAATCTGAATACATGTATATTTATAATTGGTATTTTCTAATTAGGCACAACGATCAACGTTAAAATTGTTTTATAATAATATAATATAATGGTTTCCCCAAATTTATGAAGAAAGAAAATCAATTATGTATGACGCAACAATACTTGTATTTGAACAAAATGATGATAATCTCATTAACATTACAAGAATCGTTACAGAAAACTGATGCATGTCATATACTCTTTAGTTAACAGATGTAACCTTAAGATTATGGAGAAAAATACTTCAGCAATTGAATTCTTTTCTTTGCTTACGAAGCATCCCCTCTCAAAAGAAAAATTGGGACACACGGAAATACGTAGGAACAAATCATGGTTCGAACTAGCAGAGAAGAGAAAGCAGGGAGGCTAAGGGAGATTGTGATGGCAATAAATGAAATGAAAGAATAAAGAAAGTATTAGGAAACGAGAAAACACACAAAATCGCGTGGTCAGTGTGTGTCTACTTACTTACGTCAGAGTGGTGGATATTCCAGACATTGTAGCCAGAGCTGAGTTCAAATATGCACTCCTAAAGTAAATATGGTGCGGGACAGCATGACACTAAATACAGGGTGTGGACAGCATGACACTAAATACAGGGTGTTTTGATGTTTTGTGGGATTTCGAGGACTCATGTCTTCGAAACTGAGAATTGCATGTCCAAGAAATAATTTGTAAAACGTATGCACGAACGACATAGTGATTGAGAAAAGAATGCACATTTTTCAAATTAGTTCGCGTGCGTACAATACATTAGATAGTTATCCCAATTATCAGCAACACTTATGTGTAAAGTTGTAAGATTTGAAATAGTTTTGGGATTAAGCATTTAGCTTTAAGTTTTGAGCTACTATTTAGAAACGTTCAATAAATTGAACACTTTGGTAGAAGATTGAGCTGTTTATATAAGAGGTAAATCTATTTCTCACACCTACTTGCAGGTAATACTTAGTCAATCAAAAGTTCTATGAAAAGCTTATCCACATTTCGTGGAAACTTTTCCGTAGAAAGAACTGTTTAACATTCGATTGTTAAACGTTTAACATAGAGTAACTTATTAGCTGTTATAGTAATTACGAGTTTTATATGCTAGATTTAGGAGTTACATTTTCTAACGTTGCAGACACTGGATAACAAACAGGATCCAGCAAGATGTCGAAGCCCAACATTGTGGTGTCTTTTTACTATTGGATCGGAGACCATTCGGGAAAAGCAGATAATGTTGGCAGTGCTCCTTTCACAACTTGAAATCATCCATTAGTCGCCTCAAGTAATCTATCGAGTCTCCTCAAGTCCAAGTCGAGACTTTATACTACGGAGTTTATTTTAAGATATGTATACTCTGAGTGTCTTAATTTATTCTTCATCAACATAGTTTTACTAAGCAATTTGTAGTAATAATATCCGTTTAGTTATTGGTTAATTAAAAAAAATCTCCCTGAGTGCTTTTAGTATATACTGCATGAAAATATAAGATGCAATCAAATGAAAAAGTTCATTTCCATGTAGATTTTGTTACTGGCTAGAACTATATATAATGACAATGCTGTTGAGGCACTTATCCCACCTTGACACGAGGGTATAAATGACCTGGAAGAACTCCTTTAATTGACTATGAAACCACTCTTTCACAGCTTCTTGCACTTCTTCATCCGATCCATAGTGGTGTCCCCGGAGGTGTTTCTTTAGTGGCCGCAAAACGTGGAAATTACAGGAACTCAAGTCAGGACTATACGTAGATGATCTAATACTTCCTACTTTCATGACACCAAAATGTCCTGTGTTTGTTCGGAAACATGAGGCCGGGCATTGTCGTGCAATAAAATGAAGAATTCGTGAGGTTATCCCGGCATTTATTATTATTTGCTAGACGCAGCCGAAGGAAAATGTTGAAATATTTTTTTTGGCTTTTATTGTTTCTCCTTTGGGGAGCAACTTCACTAGCACAGAGTCCCGACTAGCCCGAAGAACACAGTCACCATGACCTTAGCAGCTGATGTTGTGGAACGAAATTCTTTGGTTTAAGCGACCCTGCATGCTTTCACAGAAAACTCTCACGTTTGGCTTCCGTTTGGGACATTGAGCATAGGATTCGCTTCCGTCAACGATATTTCCTAGGAAATCGTCGCCCTCATTCTGATATCACGTCAAATGTTTCAGTGATATTCCCATTCTGTTGTGTCGCTGTTCCTCAAACAAACACTTGGGGAGCCATTGAGCACAAATCTTCCGGTACGAAGTCTATTGCGCACAATGTCATGCACACTGCCCTGGGACACCTGTAATTGAGCAGTAATGGCATCCAAGGAGTCCCATCTATCAGTTTGAATGCAATTGTCAATAGCAGCAACTGTCTCATCGGGAATACGATTCGTCACCTGCCCGGGTCGAGCATCACCAGTCAGTCTCTCCCTGCCGCGACGAAAAAACGCCGACACCGCTTTCGCACTGTTTTGTCTGAAACACACTTCCCACCATACACATCCTATATTCTCATGTATATCCGCTGGATGGACACCTTCCGCACAGAAAAAGCGTATCACACCCTGCTTTTCTTCCTTGATAACGTTGGTCACTGACAATTAAATTGTTGTGTCACACAGCGCCACATCTTACCTGGAGAGAGAAAGGAACATTGATAAGAAACCAACCTCTACTAGTGCCATACGAAGACAGTGCGCAACAAATATAACATTTATAAAGGTCTACACATATGTGGATATAAACAGGATTAACATCTTCCTCAACACGTTGTCTGGACATTTGCAATAGGACATTTTCATTTGACTGGGCCTTATATTAGCACAAGAATGTGCTATATTATATGAAGGGTTAAGTTGCCTCAAGCGAATAATCATCTCCACTCCCGACGGAAACAAGGGTAATTCGGTTTTGTTGTTGCGTTCTAACACACTTACCATCATTAGAACTCTTACATTGAAATGGATATTCGTGTGTAGAATTTTCAGTTGTCGCATTTTCTCCATGGTTACGTTAAGAGAAGCTGGGTAACTTTGGCTCTCAACCTTTCACATTTGGAAGGCATGAAGGAATGATTATTTCCTGCCTGTATAGAATGGGGAAAGTGTATTTCTTCTGCGAACAGTTTTCATTTAGTAAGTAATCCTAAAGAGCCGCGGTCGTGTTGTCGGTGAGGTCTTTATCACTAGACGTCCCGGGTTTAACTCCACTGAAGTATCTTTATTTATTGTTTTTCCGCGTACCAGTTGCTCAGAAGTTGGCCTATCGCCTGTTGGTCTCGCACATGGAGAAGGTTAAGGAGTAAAGGGACCGGGGCGTGGTGTTTAGTTCATCACTTTTAGAGTACATAAAAGTCAAGAATAGCGGAGTCTTAGCTGCATATCGTCCAACCGTTGTTGGCATATAACAAAGGGAGAGGTGAGGGCGACACGTTTCCATAACTCATAATATGCTTTAATATTCCTAACCACTGCGAAATTAAAATACCGCTAATTTTACAATAATTGTGTGATATATTCAAATAGATAAACGATAATCGAAATCTAGAACAAGAGCGAGCTAGACAATATTATTTTGCAAGATGTACCGTTATCAAGATTCACTTAGTAGTTTTACGTTTACAGCCTTTAGAAACACGAAAATAAATGTCTGTTTTTTAAATGGCTGGAAACCGAAAGTAGATAAGTGAGTCGTGATAACAGTGTCTCATGTAAAATGATATTGTCTAGCAAGCTCTTTTTCCATTTTTCGATTATTTTCTGTCTCTCATAATTACTGTAAAATTAGCTGTATTTTAATTTCACCATTATAGAGCCTGTTAAGTATTTCAAACGTTAGCTCACTATTTTATTCTATGGTGTGCAATCCAATTGTTGTGATTATTTATCCACAGAGCAGTCTCTTTTGGTTGTTCCATTGCTATCTTTCCCAATAGATGCTAATTTGAATTCAGTACAATCCACATGTATCTGCTCTACGGGAGATGTGCCATTATCAACTTAGATTATAGTATTCTACACCATGAGCCCAGGGTCAAGTTCCACATAGAGACTAGGGTTCCTTCCAGAAAATTTTATTCCGAGTGGAGGTTTGATTAAATGAAAAGTGAGAAGGCTGCGCTGGGACACTGTTTTCTAAAGAACATCTTCTGCAAGACCAGCATGTAATCGCAACTTAGAGTTCCTTAGCTCCGAATGGGAAAGGGACACGGAAGTACGTATGCAAAAACTCTGATTGTGGCTCATTTCTAAATTTATGCGTTAAGTTTCTCTATTGTAGCACATACTCAGTACCAGTGGAGATTTCCGGTTTCACCAGGGGGAGGATTTCAATAAACAGGGGGATGAAAAGTAGTACTGCGAGAATACTTGAAATTCACATTGAGTACGATAGGAAATGTCTTACTGACGGGAAGTTTAATAGCTCCAGGCAAAATTTTCCTCCCGTTGCGTAAATCGCTGAAATAACTGTTCCACTCATACAATACATATCGGTATTATGTCACTTACAGCCACATAAAGTTCAATTTTCTGCAAGATCAATCACCACTGACTGATAGAATTCAAGTTTGGGGTTCCATTTAACACCGTGGTTATTATGAGACTTGCACCTACAGCTTAACATGAATCCGAAAAGCACGAACTCCCACAAGGAATCGAACCCATGTCTTTCGAGCCGAAGGAAATTACGATAATCATATAGAAAGATCGACGACTAGGGTTCTTTTATCTACGTGATTATTTTATAATAAACATTTAGGCTACACTCACTCGGATAGTCGAACTGTTTAGGGTAAAGCATACCATTTTTGATTGTTTATATCTAATCAGAACATGTTAGTAAATGGGGTCTTTAAGAAGGTCAAGAAATATTTAATTTACTTATTTAACAGTCACCATATAGGTAAGAGGCCTTTTTGTACTGGATATCTAACAACAATAACAATGGAAAAATTTCGGAAGGTATTGGCCAGAGCCTGCTTAGTGAGTACCATTCCCACATTTGCCTGGTAGGACTGAGGAAAACCCTGGAAAAACCCAGTCAGGATTAGAGCCCACTACCTCCCGAATGCTCTCACGATCTTCCGAATAAAGGTTGTTTGTTTAGTCGTAGACCTCAAAAGCTGGAGAAATCACCACATGTCCCTACGTAGTAGCTTACTTGAGGAACACGAAGTTCGAAGCCAAACCTCAGCAGGCAGGAATCAACAACAAATTCCAATTTTGAAATAACCGCAAACGTAGTAATGCGACAATTTCTTAAACTTACGAAATCGGTGAAGGAAGATAGAAGAGTGCCAACTAGACGCTGGAAGTATACATACATAAGCTTAATACTCGTGTATGACCATTGTCCATAAGCAGAACTTTGTGACTCGTTGGAGACATGAAACGTAGCCAGACACAAATAGAAAATAACAGATTGTAAAAAGGTAAAAGTAATGAGCAAGGTTGTTCACATTATTATAGATAAAAAAATCTACTAGTGCACTAATTTAATAAACAAAAAGGTTCACAGAAATGACCCCAGAAAGCTTAAGGTACATAAACAAAGTTTTTGTAATTAAAAAAATAATTAGAAATAGTAGATGAAGTAATTCCAAAATCCCGTCCATGGAATCGAACCAATAGCCTCAGACGTAGAATATCTTTACAGCTAGGAATATGGATGATAACATTTATTTGTAATTTGCACTTATAGAAGAAATTTAAAGAGTAGTTCTGCCTTCTTCCTCCTGATGCGTGTCTATCTTTATATACTAGTTAGAAAATTCAGAAGAACGGTGGCGTTTTCAAAGGGGATTTCGAGGTTTTAACCTGTCTTGAGAAGACAATATGCAGAAATAACCATTTATCATATTGAGCTACATATGTCTGCAGACACACTGGAAATTATAATAACTTGGATTGTTGAACCATTTTCCCTTGAAGAACTTCTGAGTACACTTTTGTAGGCAAGATAAAATTGCTCCTGGTCCTCCTATCACAAATCATGTCATTTCATTTTTAATATTCTTCTTTACCTCTTCAGTTTTTCTTCATATTTTTTTTTAGTATAAGATTGCAATTTTTTTAGTTAGTTGGTAACACTAACATGCTTCAGTCCGTGTATTGTTTACAAAGGATTCATAGCTTCGTGAAAACAAGGTTAGTCATCCTAATTAAATAACTAGTAGTAATATGCAGGCAGGGCATAAATTTCCGTAAGTGCCTTTCAAAAAGAAATTATTAACACAAGCATCGTACAACGAAGCAACGTCCGTCGAATAATATAATAAGGTTTGACATTTTTATAAAAGTTGGCTTCATATCAATATATGTGTTTACAATAATTTACGTAGAATTTTATTTTCATTTCTATAGCTTTAATTTAAGTTTGTATATTAGATGAAGAATAAGTAGCACAAACTACGTTAATTGAGCTGAGCGAGCGAAGCGAGCGACCTCTAATACTCGGGTTCTAGCCGTTTGGTTGTCCGCGAACTCCTCCTAGACCGTTTGGCCGATCTCAACCAAACTTAGCACGCTGATAGAGTATGTCGTGCTGAGTGGCAACATAGGTCGAAATCAAAAATCCGATGTACCATCGAGGAATAATGACCGAAAAACGCTTCCTCCTAGACCGTTTGGCCGATCTCAACCAAACTTAGCACGCTGATAGAGTATGTCGTGCTGAGTGACAACATAGGTCGAAATCAAAAATCCGATGTACCATCGAGGAATAATCACCGAAAAACGCTTCCATAGACTTAACATGGGGAAAAAGTTTTCAAGTGATTTTTTTGTCAACAATTAAAATCTGCGCGTGATTTTCAAAAATTCCGGCGAAGCCCTTTAATTTTCTTAGCGTAAAAATTTACAATTTTAATCAAAATTTAAAAACAAATTAACGATTTTTTAAACTTTTTTTAGCCGGAACAAAAGGTCAAGACGAAGAATTGTGCGATTGTTATGAAAAATACTGATTGTTTTAAAAAGTCACAATAAACTGATTACGTTGCTTAAGCTCGCTCAGCTCATTTCATTGCAATCGAGTATATCCATTGCATTCCTAGTTTAAGTACAACATTGAATGGAAATTGTTATCAATATATACATAAACTTCAGCTGCCGTCTAGGAGCTCTATTAAAAGAAAAACTTTGATTCAATTACACATATCTACAGTATCCATTTTATGATGTTTGTAAAGTGCTGGATATAACGAAAACTGGAAATAAGAGAACATTTGATTGGCTCCACATTTTCAAAATGAGTAGAGGATGGAAAATCAGTAGAATGACTAACGGTGCAGCTTCACAATGTATCACGTGAACTCTCCGCGCCTCTTCTCCTCGATACATAAATGGTAGGAATGCCTATATAGAACATCTGACAAGGTATCATCTTATATATAAAAGAGAACGCACAAATCCTTTGTTCCCTCATCACGCTAATACGGCTGAACCAATTTCTTTCATTTTTGGGGGGTTATTAGGATTTGGACCCTAGATGGTTTTTATCATATCATTTTAATTTTTAATTACCAGTGTCTTGAGATAATTGACCATTCAAGTGTCCATAACGTACAAATCCTTTGTTAGTTCATCATAGGTAAAAATAAACGTATTTATATGCAACCCGCATGACCGTGTCACTCGGCGGGTTAACATAAATGACAGGCGATATAATGTTAACATTTACTGCAATCTACTATGGTTTTTATCATATCACTTGAAAGCGAAAAAGTAAAAATTATCTAAGTAACAAAGTTTATTGCGTTCCGGGGTGACCGCAGCGAAGCGGGGCGGGTTAACATAAATGACAGGCGATATAATGTTAACATTTACTGTAATCTTCTATGGTTTTTATCATATCACTTGAAAGCGAAAAAGTAAAAATTATCTAAGTAACAAAGTTTATTGCGTTCCGGGGTGACCGCAGCGAAGCGGGGTGAACGCTGCTAGTTATCAAATAAAACAACAACTATACCAAGTTTTCACCTTCGATCGCGAAAGAATTATACCATATCGTGTCTGCTTATGATTTTCCCGTGATATTATAGACCATGTTGGACTGTATGTAACAGCAGAGATGAGAAAATAGAACCGATGCCTGCAGGAAGGCAAAATGTTCCAACGTACAAGACGCGAACGGCCACGTCTACTACGGACCGATGGGATAGTGTAGTATATATGCTCCCGTGATGACTTGGGTGTGTACCCACCTTTATAGTCCGGCTGCTTAAGTGTTGCTCTCATTGATGCTACGATAATAACACAGAACCACAGCGTTTTGAAATGCATATACAGCATTAATATTAATATTGTTGGGCTGACCATATTAAGTTTATAAGATTATACAGTTTCGTATATTTATAGGAATTTAGTACTAACTGCATTTTAGTAACAACTGCAGGAATTTAGTAACAACTGCGTATAACAATTGCATTTGGTAAATGTTACAATAAAAATACTGCTGCCCGCCTATAATTTCTTGTGTTGTACGCCAGGGGTGTTCAACTCGAAACTCTGGGTTATAAATGAATGCCACCTTGCAATTCGAATTTCCACTGCCCCACGATTCTTTGAAATTTAAAATTTCAGTAAGCGTAACAAAGTATCTGAGCCTTGCACTTGGGCTGGACAGCTTTCATTTGAATTAAAACTGCATTACTTGAAGAATGTAATGAGGTATGAATTGTTCGAATAGGCGGATAGAATTTTCGAGAATGCTTATTTTATGCAAATATTGAAACCAATTTTTGACAGTCTTTTATATATTCGTAAAAGTCGTTAGCAGTAAGGAAGAGACTACCAACATTTTCTTTACGAAACCGAGAATTTATAATTTTTGGTAAATATGTGTCTAAACTTAGAATTTGAACTACTGTGTCTGAAATTCTATTTTATAAGTTTATCTTAGTACAACAACTTTAATATTAATGGAATAGAAGCTTATTTTACGCTTATAAATTTGAACTTGTTATGTTGGTCTTTCAGTATGCATAATAGCAACGATTATTTCAGAGAGTGGCCCGGGAGTGAGGATTCATTCCTAGGACATATCTCTAAAATCTTCAACGTATCTTACCAGTATTTTTGCATTATTACGGTTGTTTGCCGCGTATTGAAAATCTTTCCGTTGGCTGTCAAATCAGAGATCATTAGTTCATGAGCGTTTCCCAAAGCCCGCAACAAAGAGCGCCTTTGGCAAGCGTGATACCCCTACCATTGAGTAGCTAATACATAATTAGACATGGTAAACAAAGAGATTTTTCTTTAAAAATAACTTTAATATTTCTATTCTTGAATTGAATTTTCATTAAATATTTACCATGGTAAAAGTACCAATACTTCATTTCATTAAGGTGTAGTATAAGGTAAATATTAAACCTCTGTGGATTAACATGTCTAATTATGGGGGACGGGTAGCCACATTGATTCTTATTCATGTGTTCTAACATACAGGGTTAGGTTAAATAAATAACTATTCAATTTATTCTATTTTATCTTATGTAAAATAATCCTTCCTAGAGTTTACTTAGATATTCTTTGCTGTTGTGGATTTAACGTCCTGTTTTCATTCGTAGCCCCTGTTATGTAAGATTGGACATACACAACTTAACGTATGATTAGAACCACATGAACTTCCATTGAGAAGCCAGTGTCCTTTTGCAACACTTGACTAACGTGCTAGTTTTTTGTGTGCGTCGTGAGGGATTCTGTCCATAGGGACATTACTTCTACTTTATGTGATAACAATGCAGTAATGCATTTTACCACACATAATAAAATTTTGAAAACTAAGTGCGTACGGTTGAGAGTGAAACAACCGATGGTCAACATAATCTTTATTTGATATCGCCCAGTGTTCTACAGATGTTGACAAATGTCTTGAAGGAACATGGAATTAGAAATTAAAACAGACCCGAAATTAAGTCACATATAATATTTTAACTACTTGTATTTCCTCTACATGTAACTTTTATTTTTTGACCAGACATTGACGAAAAACTCTATGGGTTATTCAGATTCTCGGCCTCTTATCTTTATTGTTAATTCGAATGGAAGAAGAAAAGTTTCCATGTGAATGTATTCTTTGCTCTCACATAACACTTGTATATACAATCAACAGCATTTGATCAATGAGATGTCGAGGTACTTATATCAGGGATTGATTTATACAATACAATCTTAGGGATAACACTGGATTAAATGATGTTATGTAAAAATTCAATATCTTTAGTAGCAAAAAAGCTTTCGGCCACGCAAATGTTGGCGCGTGCTTGGCTTTTGACTTTCTACGCTTGCACTTGTAACGCATACTTTCATACAATCTTTCTTTTGTTGCACTTGCAAGCGATGCGATAAAGACTAGTTGAACATATAGATTACTTGTTCAGTTGTACTAGACAGAATGTTATCAAAGAAGTACGCACCCATGAGATCATACATTAGTATTCATGGGTTGAACCAAAATGTGTATGATTATGCCCCCCTTTTTTTTTTTTTACATTTTTCATTCCCTTTAACTTTCTTTAAAAAAAATCTCGATTGCATAAAATCTTATCATAAAATTCTACGCATAATCCGTCTTTCATATTGTACAAAACCAGTAGTAATAATTTAACAGTTTCTATATTCATCTTTATTCTGCCATCTGTCCACTCGCGATTGAGATTGACGCAGAGATGTAGCGGTTTCCGTTGAATATAACAACACTTCTTAAAACTTACTTTGTTATTAGATGTAATGGTGGAACTTCATGGTTTTTTTAACTTAGATAACTGAACAGTTTATATGAAATTCTGTAATTCGATAAAAGTAATTACGGTCAGTTTAGACGAACTCTGGGAAAATAAAAGAACCGTAAAGGGTTAAGATGTATACAATATAAAATAATGCTTGTCCTGAAAAAATATGAGATAGAGTCCTTAAACACTTTTTGATGAAGTTTTCCGTACGTTATTTTATTCTCATTATAGGTTTATATGCCGAGGTGAAATGATATAACCATTACAATTTTAATATAAGATAATCTTTTCTTTATTTTTTAATTAATCGAAATCATGCCGCAACTATGTTGTACTTGACCTATTCATATTACTGTGTGATATGAGGAACATTCTATGTGTTATAAATAGGTTAAAATATGAGTTAGGTGAGAGCGTGTTTATAAATTTCGGTTATAATTGGCCTATATTTTTCTAGGCAATATTTGAAGTAAGTTTTAAACTGTATTGTTTATTTAAATGAAATAAATAGGTAAAGTTCACGGTTGAGCGTAACATAACTAAACTAACATTATGTAGCTCACCTTTTTACAAAATATACATTTTATTAACGAAGACGTACAGCGGATCGATCGTATTAGAGCTGGTACATGATTTTTGTTACCTTAAAGAGGTATGCGAATTGTATAGATTCCTGTTAAAGATAATATACAGGGCAAGACAAAATATTGGACCCGATTTCAGTAATTTATTCTGTGAAATCTAGTAAACATACGTTATTGTGAGACATGTGGTAAGGAAGGTAAACAGCCAAAGTTTTCTTGGAACATATCACGAGTATTCTATGTGAGCACCTCGCGTAAGACGGTATACATTAAACTCATAGTCTATCTTCTACCCAACCTTTTGTAGCATGTGGTTAATATCGGCAATTCCTTTCATACTCGCTGCTGACTCTTAGCGGTAAAAAGTTGAAACACTACGTGAAAACTAAACCTTTCGAAGCGCACGTTTCACAGTAACACATGTTTATCAGATTTTACGGAATAAAATTCTAAAATCGGGTCCATCATTTCCACTTGCCCTGTATTTATGAATATTTTATTAACTAATATTTTATTAACATTGTTAATGTTTTCCTTTTGCTTCTTACGTTTCTATGATTTTTAGAAGTATTTTTCTCTTTTGTGTTTTCTTGGATCTAACTTTTCTATTTATTTCATTTTTATACTTTAAATAATTAACCTTTCGGGGACAATTCAAATATTATTCTGAAATATTAGAATTTTCGGCGTATATCTCATGAAGTTGATATTTAGAGGCTATTCCTATATGTAAAATCATACAGGGTGTGAACAAAAACAGTCCCTGATTTCAAAATGTAATATAATTAACAGTTATGAAAATATTATGAAAAAAAATTGTTGGAAGCTCAGTTAAACCAAAATAGGTTCATATCCTTCCTCTCAGAAACACTCAGGGGTTAAAGTGCGGGGAACGCGGGGGACGCCGTCCCCCAACTCGAAAATATATGTACGGCGTCCCCCCAGTTCCTAAAAAATACAATGGGAAAAGATAGACAGAAGGAAAGGCGTGACTTCATGTCGCTACCTACTGTCCCCCACTTTTTCAAATCCACTTTTACTCCTTTAAACACTAGGCAGCTAGAGGGCAGTGGTGTCGAAAATTAAGTTTGGCTCGCAGGAAAGAAGATAGTGTGCGCTAGAACTTCCTAAAACAAGCAGAGCTATGACAGTGCAGCCAACATTTAAAGGGAAGTTAAATACTTATCTGAGGAAGGATCTGTTAGAATTAAGATATGCATGTTTCTCCTTATGTGGAGCGTTACTCACCGAAGATAAATGTTTCCTGTGCTGCGTCAGAGAGTCAAGTCGAGGAACAAACAATCACAGGCGAAAGGTACGTGACTGGTCAATTCCTCAACTTGCTGCAGAGGGATACGACTATATTCTATAACAAGATGGAGCATCTCAACACTGGCACCAATCTGTACGTAGCTGTCTAAACAACACTTATCAAACCGGTGGGTAGGACGAGTTGGACCCTATGATCTTGAGACCTTCACAATCACCAGACTTAACTCTGTATGACTTTTACCTTTGAGGTTTCTGAAGGGGAAGGTCTATGTTCCTCCAATACCCAAATACTGAATGATCAAGAACGCATTGACTAATACGTACAGTTGTCAACGCTATTAAACCGATAAAGCTTCACATGTTGTGATTGGAGCTGAATGTCGTGTCGATGTTTTCCATATAATAGGTGACGTGCCTATCAAGTGTATGTCATTACAATTAACATCACCAAAAGCTTTTTCAGTTTATGTAAACATTAAAAATTCGGGCAAATAATCTTTATGTGTGAAGTTGTTCTTTCGAAACCAGGAACTGTTCTTGTGCTCACCCTGTACTTATAACTTTTTACAGTTGTTTGTGAAAGTTTTTCATCTTGAAAATACTCGTATTCGTTGTAACTAACGATATTAAGAGCGAGGTTTGGTACTGAATGTTGCATATTGTGTTGAAGTGCTTGTAATTATATTTTGTGTGTGTGTGTGTGTGTATTCACTTATGCATTGCTAAATTTACTTCAAAATACATTATTGCTGTTCACTGATGGATGAGAATGAAGGATACGTTTACTAAATATCCTTGAAACTCACAAAATGTAAATATTTAGAAAGAGAAAGAAAAACATCTAAATTTTTGCGACTAGGATGATTGATTTACAACATAATATATAAGAAATGAAATTAGTTACTAGGTCTACCTGGCAGAATACAGTCAATAAGAGTGAAGCAAATTACAATTTTATCCTAAAAGTCATTCATGACCGTTATCAATCTTTAGGCACCATCTTTCAAGTTACAGTCCTGTTCGATTGGAATTAAATATTGAATTGTAACAGGTACATCTAGGTGATTCACCTGTGATTGGCATGATTTCAGTTTTGTCAAATTGCTTTTCGAGAGGAACGTATGACTTGAAAGAATTTTAACTTCTTGCAAATGCCTGTGTTTCGGGGGTGATTTAGTGACCCCGTTGAGACCAGCAATCACAGCAGGACGGAACTGCTATAGTGCTGCCATCATTCCTCTTCTGAAATACCAACAACGCGATCACGATACTTACGTTCAAGAATAACATATTATTGGATGCCACCATTCTGTGAATCTTGAATAGAATTTAAGTATATCCGCCTCGTTAACATAGCCCATACTGGAGTTTAACCTTTCAACAAATCTGAGAAATATCTGAGAACAAATCGTTTCTTCTTTATGACAATCGTTATGACAAATCGTAGTCATAACTGTCATGCAAATAAGACATATAAAATCACTTTCTTGATCTTCCAGAGTAAGGCTGTGATTCCTTCTTTGCAATAGACCCTACTGAAACCAAATTTCCGTCTGCATATGGATTTATCAATAACAAAATTCTACGCCATGCCATACACTTACGTTCTTGATAGCTGCTTCATGCGTGTGGACATGATGTCCTAGTAAATGTTTCATAAGCGACAAAGAAGGAAATTACCTAATTATCAAAATACCCTTCATGGTTGTTCCGTGCAAAATTTTAGTCATGTCTTTCACTACTCGTGCTCCTAAGCTATTTTCAGTCCTGTCTCCAAACTTTCCAGTGTAGATATAACCGTTTTGATTGGTACATACCTAAGCTTGCAACCTGTTCTGGTGCAGAAACAGCTTCCTAAATGACCTTATTTGAACTATACGCTTATCATCGATTGATCAAAATATTGTTTCAATGAAATCATGCAAAAGAGTTGAAACGAACCGATAACAAGGAGTTGAGCATCACACTACTTTGTACTATAACTATCATGATTTTTTTTTTTTTTTTTTTTTTTGCTGGTTTGTAGTTGTCATTCAGTTCAATGGTGCTCAGCATTAAGTATGTTATATGACATGACAAAAAAGTCAGATGACCAGTAGTTGTGATTGGGGAATCTCTTTATCACCAACACCAGATTTATCTTTTAAAAAATGTTTTATTTCTTCTAGACTTACAAGTTGAAAATTCATGGAACACCCCTTGCCCTGCACTGCATACATATAACTAACTCTATAACCTATGAAACTCGGAGGTTCAATGCCGCATTCACAAAAATTCCCCTTTGATTTATGTCCTCAGTCAGCTGGATCCAGTTTCTACTTTGTATCCCTACTTCTCCAAGATCCATCTTAATATTGTCCTCCCGTCTGCGCCTAGGTCTTCGTAATGGACGTTTTAAGATTGGATTTTCAGTTAAAACCTTAAAAGTCTTCCTACTTGCTTCAATCCTGGCTACATTACTTGCCCACCTGAGCCTCCGAGACTTGATGACCCTACCAATGTTTGGTAAAACGGTATAAATTATGCTGTTCCGCATTATGAAGTTTTCGCCACTCTCCATCCCCATTCTCTGCGTATAAACGTCAATACAAGTTTTAATTATTTTAAAGAGGAAAGCTGTAGAATTGTTTCGGATGGATTATTTGGTCTTCTTGTATGTCCTTAAAAGATAGTTTAATCCTATTAGATATAGGATATCGTTCCCCGATAATTATCACCATTACTATTGAGCATTGTAATTTCTTCCATCACATAACAAGTGTTCATTTCGTTTATCTTCACCTCTGTTACCTCCCTCTAAATCATCCACAATAATCGATAAAGTTCAGGTAACAGATACACATTTTCATCACCACTTTCACTCTCCCCCTCATTTTCGGGCACACATAATTCACTACCATTTGGTATGTCCTTTAAAATACCATGTAACAATTTTGTAGTTAGCTTATTTCACTAAACTTCATTTCACAAAATATGCACTTAATATGCACTAACAATACAGTAAAATAGAACACTTTCAATCATACTGCAGGTTGAGACGAAGTTTTGTAGGTAAAACAAAAAATCGAAAGTGTACTTTAGCTTTCAGGAGGTTCTCTTCAGTTTACTTGTTTCTTAATAGTTACAGTTTATATATTGCTAACCTTTTAAAACACACAAATTGAGTTTAAAATAAACAGTGATATCAGGATACAATCTCTAGTTTTTTCTTCACAATTGTATTTTTGAAGGCATTTACTTTACACATATAATACTCCTCACTCACTACATGTTTCCACTGTTAAAAAAAAAATAAGACAAAAAATATGTGTAACATTTATAGCGAGAAAATGACCTCTAGTTTCTGGTAAGAATATCCCTCAATTTCTTCTCCACAGAGGACCAAACTTTATCAGAAACTAACTGGAGCTAGTGCCAAACTTCATGAACTAAAGCTAAGCATTCTCTGAGCAGCATTCTTTGCGTTGTTTCTCAATTTATTTTGTCACGATACTACAATGAGTCTCTCTCTCACTATCAAATTTCTCTTATCTTGACGGTTGTAAGTGTCTTTGCTCTGCTTATCGGTTGCTAACACTAATTGTCTTCCATAAACTAGGCATTCTTCTGTCCTCCAATGCTAAAAGCTGTTATTGCATCTTTTAATTGCAGAGACATGTAAATGCATTGATAATAGAAAATAAAACTGCATTTACTGTATGATATAAGCATACACCTGAAATAAGAACTACAGAATATACTGAATTTGCTCTTAAGCAAAAATGTATGCCTTAACTTTTGAATTATGCATTTAACTGCACTATAAAACTTCAAACTTGAGCTGTATTATTGTTATTAGAAACCGCTACCAAGTTTAAGAGAGGTGCATACAAGCAAACTATGCATTTGCGTAATAATACCATGTCTACATATATTCCGGTACATGGAAATTTTACATATCCGAAAATATTTGAAATTGTAAATCTTTCCAATTGGTATTTTCTCAATTCATATAAGTAATTTAAGGCTAGTTTTGAATGGATTGAGTCAAGGTTCTTTCCAAAATGTAATCCTGATTATTGCTGCAAGTGCAAAATTTATTTTATTCTATTAGACATACAGCTTCCAAACAAGAAAAACGTCAAAGGTATTTTGGTTGCATTCCACTGCTTCATACAAAATGGCCCTCTACATTCATGAACAACTTCTGTTTAAATATACACTTAAGGTCTAGGCTTTACATTCGTGTATACTTAGAAAAGTTGCGAAGAGCTGGAGATTTCGAAATTGACTTTCTTAACATACAAAACACGATGTAAACGAATTTTCATATTAACTTTTTCTGACAGTCTTAGTTTCCTTGCTTCGTATCATCTCAACAACAGAATACATACACGTCTTGTGAACAGCTAATGTAATTAAAGCTCTTTAATCGCCAATCAAGGGTTCGATTTTCAGTTGACTGTCTAGTATTTAGTAATGTTCACAGAATAACAACATACAGGGTGTCCCATTTAAATCGAAGTTGGAATCAGGTATAGGCTAACTTTTGAACGGAAAGAGGTACACGTATAAATAATACACCCAATTTTAGCTTCATCCATGTAGATATTTTTAAACATAAAAGCAGATAATGAAGTTCGCGTGTGTATATGCAATGTTGCCAAATATAAGTGAAAGTGTAAACAAAATATTTACATAATGGTAAATCGCATATCACACATATGCATGGATATGCAGCCCACAAATTTCAGCGCGGATTTGTAGGTTGGATCGGTAGTTACCGTAGTCGAAGAAGAACGGTTCATAATTCTGTTTGCTTAAGAAGCAACCCAATAATTATAGGAACAATGTTGCAATTAGATTCATTACTTTCTTTTTGTGAGGGAGTGTTAAGCATTATAATTTTTCTAGTAATAGAAAAGAGAGTAGACTATGTTATTTTGAGGGAACAATGTGGCTCTGTGGTAGAGCGCTTGCCTCTGGTTAAGGGTGCCGATCATGGGGGTCGGGGAGCCTGTCCCCCCAAGCTCATGTGGGCTCCATGTATTTTTATGAATATGTATCATCATATGTATGTTTTATTGTTACATGTATTGTTGTATGAATTTTTATGAATGAGCCCCCCACCCCATAATTTACACAGAAATTGGCGCTGTTGACTATCGTAACCATAAGTGCGTTTGCACACGACAACGATAATATCGGTGGTCCCACCGATAATGTCGGCGGTGAAATCGACTTCAATGTATTCAAATCGTAGCTTGCACACGCCACCGATATTATCGGCCGTTCCTCCGACACGCAGATGCTGTCGGCCAAGCCCCCGATACTGTCGGCGGTACCGCCGACACCGATTTTGTCGGGGGCAATGTTTTCTTATGATTGGATGCACACGCCACCGATAATGTCGGCCGGCCAGCGGGTTAGATGAAGAGAGTGACAAGGCGCTGTGTATTTTTGTTTTTTTCTTTTCTTTGGAATTTTGTTGTTTCCATTTTTTCTGTTACAATTGTATAATATTATTATTATCTTGTCCCATAAACAACTTTGGAACAGCTTATTATTTTTTTACAGTCTCTGTTTTGGAGTAGCTAATTCCCTTTATTAAATAAATATAAAATGTGGGAAGTCTGAAGAGTACTGATTTCCCTGTAAATAGTTATCAAATAGAATATAGGAAATTTACATAACCAATTTCCGTTGATTATTTTCTACTCCCTTTTTTTTCTTTCTCTCTCTCTCTCTTTGATTGTATCTTTTTAAATCTACTAATGCATTTAAGTTTTATTATATTCTGGAAATTAATTCAAGCGTAATTTTCAAAGTTTGATACTCTGTGAACATAAGCATATGGAAAAATCCTGATTATTATTACTTTCTTTTATTTACATCAGAATTCTGTGCACACAATTTTCCCGGTCTCACTCGATAAGCAATGATTGAATAGAATATTTATTGACAAGTAGAATTATTTTTATTATTTTTTGAAACGAACCTAGGATAATCAAACGTTCTTTTCAAAGCTCCCGAGGACAAGTGACTCATTTGGCATTCTCTTGATTGTGATCTCAAAAACAGGGATGTGACTCCACGCTTCACTTGTCGCACATCTTTTCTCTAACTTCCAACGCTACCCCCATTTTTTAAAAGAATTTGTGGAATGGCAAATGGAAACAAAGACCAGAGCTATGTATGCAAGTTTTCCCCCTCCCCTTTGTACCGGGATCGACCACCTGATAGAGTTCTCCAGCACAAAACATGAAATAATTGTGCAAAATCGTCTATTCAGGCTCGGATCAAGGCAGAAGTTTGGAGGGTGTTACTCGAAGTTTAGGGGTGACACCCCCTATCGGGGGGGGGTCTGGCGGAATCCCTGACTGGATAAAACGCTTGTTTGTATAATTGTTCGTCAGAGTTAAAGCCCGTCGACGGGAAAAAAACGTTCTTTTCCATTGAAAGTGATATTCTAGAAATTATTGCCATAACGTATACCCACTCTTGAATATTTTAAAATCTTTTTAATAATAATAATAATAATAATAATAATAATAATAATAATAATAATAATAATAATAATAATAATAGACTTACCTTATTGCAACTGCCAACATTTCTATGGGTGGAATACAGGGTCTCATTTCTGTATGCTGGCGCTGAATATGGTTTCCAATTCTTTCTATTAAAAAATCAAAAGTTTGTGTGGACATGCGATAGTAATTAAAAAATTTTGCATCGTCTTCGCGTAATTTCTCATATAGTGTATAAAAAGCACCTTCTACATAACGCACAGTCAATAATGGATGAACCCAAAGCTTTCGCGATCTACATTTCCTGTTTCTACGTCGTAAGTACAACAAGGCAAGAAGATATATCCTGTTGATAGCTGGACTCATCTTCTCTCTTTCACGTCCTGTCCAATACTAGTCTTAGCGCCGACATTATCGGCCACGTGTGCAAACTATCGCCGACACCGATACTGTCGGGGCTTCCACCGATATTGTCGGCGACGTGTGCAAAGTACGCCGACACCGACACCGATATTATCGGGGCTTCCACCGATATTATCGTTGCCGTGTGCAAACGCACTAATACAGCTCGTGATATCAGTATATTTACGGAATATATTAAATTTTCTTGCTAGTTAACATGGAACATTGAAAAATTTTACAAGTGATTTTAAAATTTCTATTGTTTTATTCATTATAAACATATGTGGATTAAATTAGTTGAAACAAAAAACAAAACAACGATTGTCTCGAACGGGAATCGAACATGGAAGCCTTTGTATATGAATTTCACACTTTACTCACTCTGCCACGCCGTAACTTGATAAATTTGAACGTCGAATAGTACCGTATATGTGGCGAGTAGAAACCTTTTGAAAAGGGCTATTCTCCCTTATTTTTGCCCATTGCGCTCTCCCAGTTTGTAATATTAACTTTTTAAATGTGCACTACCTCCTCGCAAAAAAATGGCCCCGAACAAAGTCTGCCTTCTCCTTGTTAGCCGTAAACAATGAGACGTTAAGCTGAAATATTTCGTTTCATTTTTATGTTATTTTGAAATAAACTGAAAATCTTCAACTGTATTTTTTAATATGATTTTCTATGCTAACTAGCTAACAAACTTTATGGCCTATGGAACCCGGAGGTTCAATGCCGCGTTCACAAAAGCTCTCCTATCCTTAGCTAACTGCATACAGTTTCTATTTTGTATTCCAATCTCTGCGAGATCCATCTTAATATTGTCCTCCCATCTGCGGCTAGGTCTTCCTAATGGTCGTTTTCCGACTGGTTTTCCAGTCAAGACTTTGAAAGCGTTTCTAATTTCTTCCATTCTAGCTACATGACCTGCACACCTAAACCTCCTAGACCTGACGACCCTAACAATGTTGGGTAAACCGTATAAATTATGTAGTTCCTCGTTATGAAGTTTCCGCCATTCCCCATTCCCGTTCCTCTTGAATCCGAATATTCGTCTCAGGATCTTTTTTCAAATACTGTCAGTCTATGTTCTTCCCTCAGAGTAAGTGACCATGTTTCGCAACCATACAAAACAACAGGCATGATTATCGTTTTGTATATTTTAAGCTTGAAATTCCTCGACAGAATTCGCGACGACAAGAGATTTTGAACCGAATAGTAACACGAATTGCCTGCTTTTAGTCGACATTTAATTTCTTCGTGAATATGATTTTCCTCTGTTAATATTGATCCTAGATATTTGAAACTATCCACTTTATCAAAAGTATTATTTAATATTTTAACGCATCCATAATTTGCTGCATTACGGTCCCGACGCACTTCCATGTATTTAGTTTACTCTGCTACCCAGTACAAAGTATATCATGTGCTGAAACGGAAATATATATATATTTTTTTACTTTCGAGATATGAAAGGAGAGGAGTTAAGGTGGTCATAAAAATTGAATTCGAAACTTTAATGGACTTAACGAAAAAGAGATTTCTCTACATATGTCAGTCTCTGCTTACATTCGTCTGTTCATTTTCATGTTCATCTTGATGTACACTACGCACCTAGAAGCCATACCGTTCAACGTATCTCAACTACATTTTAAACTTAAGGTTTCTGTAATCCCCTAGGGTTATTTATTTATTTATTTATTTATTTTGGATTTTCTTCCTACCTTTAAAAATATGGATAGTTTACGTAAGAGCAAAAATGAAAAAAATTGATATGTTCTCAAAAATACCTCTAACGATTTTTTTTATATTTTCAAATCTAATTTTCCAAAAAGAACTCTATCATATGGTATAAGACATTTCTGAGAGAAATCGAGAAGGGGTATTTTATTCTTGGTGTGAGTTTTCTTTCGGACGATTTTCTCAAAAAACTACTCAGGTCATTTTGTTCATATTTCATTAATAACCTAACAATATGGTATAACTCATTTGTCCTTAAGAGATCTAAGAGGGGTAGTTTATTCTTGAAGGTGAGTTTTCTCAGATGATTTTTTGAGAAGCGACTCACACAATTTTGCTCATATTTCATTAATACCAGTACATTGACAATATGCTATAATTAATTGACCTTGAAAACATGTACATGGAGTAGTTTATTCTTAAAGATAAGTTTCTATGGGTCGATTTTTTTAAATAAAAAGAGATCCATGCGATTTTTTTCATATTTCAGATATTAATATTTAATTAATAACCTCGCATGTGGTATAACTCATTTGACCTGAAAAACTGCACGAGAGGTAGTTTATTCCTTAGTGTGAATTATTTTAGGATGGTTTTCTCAAAAAACTACTAAGGCGATTTTCTTCATATTACACAAATAAATATTTCATTATTATTGTTATAATGATATATACATCACTTTCATGAGAATATCCACAAGGGGTAGTTTTACTCTTGGGCCGATTTTTTTTTTTTGGACAATTTTGCCAAATACCATTCATATAATTTTGTTATTACTTAATAAAGAATTTTATTAATAACTGTAACACACGGCATAAGTTATTTCTTATGAAAAATCAACAGGTGATAGTTTACTTTTGAGGATGCGTTTTCTTTCCGTGAAGTTTTCCGAAAGTACCTTATAATTGTGCTTGCATTTCTCAATAAAATATTCCATTAATGACTGCAGCACAACTTTATTTAGTTTAGAAAAATAAGGTATTCGAGACAGAACGTTCACTAGGGTGGTCCTATTTTCTATTTGTTTTGCAATAGCAAGGCTATTTTAACACACTTTTTATTGTTTAAGTATTAAAGCTTCATTTATCTGGTAAATATTATAATTTGCCCACAGAAAGGGACGTCGTTTGTGAAAGACAGTGGAACAGGTCGGTGTCGGTGGATAATCTCACACTCAGCCTGTCAAAATCTGAAATTATGCCAATGATCTACTGTGGCAGCACTATACAGCAGGCACATACCCCGAAATCTTTGTTGGAAGGGTTCCAAAATTACTTTTTAGGAAGTTCAAAACGTCTATGTAGTATTGAACAAGTGTTATTCTACACCCGAAAAGACTATATCTAATTCTTAATATTACGGTGTCATTTTTTTCTAAATGACAGGACTAGATGATTTTTATAACAAAGGGCAAAGATGAAACTTAAAATCAAATCTCGATGAAACTTAAATTTCTACGCAGACAAAAACTGATTAACTCTTAAACTTAAATTTCTATGTATCCCGAATTTCTGATTTACTCTTAAACTTTAATTTCTATGTATCCCAAAGTTATGATTAACTCTTAAAATTTAATTTCTACGTAGACCAAAATTATGATTACTCTCAAACTTTAATTTCTATGTATTCCAAAATTATGATTAACTCTTAAAATTTAATTTCTACGTAGACCAAAATTATGATTACTCTCAAACTTTAATTTCTATGTATCCCAAAATTATGATTAACTCTTAAAATTTAATTTCTACGTAGACCAAAATTATGATTACTCTGAAACTTTAATTTCTATGTATCCCAATATTATGATTAACTCAAACTTTAATTTATATATAGCCCAAAATCATGATTAACACTTAAACTTTAATTTCCGTGTCACCAAAATATTGTTCAAAGGTAAGACATGTCAGTTGATGGATCGCACAGGGCTTTAGTAAATAACATATCTGAGGATAAATTCTGATGCATAGTTTCGAACAAAATCGAGGAAAAGAACTTTTGTGACGCTAAAGCGTATATCATAGGTTGCCAATAATAACTAATAGTTTTGTTCCAACAATTGTTTATTTTATAGGTATATTTATGTATTTTATATTAATACTATGTTTACTATCAGATCGTGCATTCTAATACCCACACATACATTCAAGAGTTAGATTCGCCAACCGTTCGGTATTTTACCGAACAGTTCGGTTTTTGACATTATCCGGTATCCGGTACGACTTCAAAACCGGACGTTAAATGTCCGGTAATTTTTTCTCTCCCTAGTCTTATTGTGTGTTCTATTCAGATTATTTTGCAGCGACGAAAGAAATCATTTATGGATGATCATGGTTAAAGCAGAGCTTATAATTCCCTTTGATATCGACCTATCGTGCGCGGAATTTGCTGAGAAAAAGTTGAAGGCAGGGGAATTTACTGAACTTATCAAAACTGTAAAAGGTTGTAATTTCAAGAGCGCAGCTGACAGTTCTTCATCCTCATCCAGACACAGTAAAAGTATGTAGCTATTATGAAACATTCTGTCTACAAATCCCAGCGAAGCTGGTAATACTTATTTCACAAATATCTTTTGTGCATGTCATAATTATGTATATTCAAAATTATATTTGCTTTTCTGTTTCAAATACGATTTATTATTGATAGTAGACTACAAACATTACATGTACCGACTGAACCAAAACTGGAATAAGTGAGTTTAGTAAATAATTCAAAAGCAACTAAAGTTATTGAATTCGAATCTCGAATCTCTGAATTTTATGTGAAATAATCACTTTCAGTTTGTTCATATTTTTGAAGAGCGATGATGTAACAATCTTAACCCTACAACCACACCATGCTTTTATTGGGACATGTATCACACCGTGGAGTCATATACAACCCCAGTCTGGAGAGTCGTTTTATTAGACTAGATACGGTTGTATTATGTTAGATTAGATAATATTAGGTTAGGTTAACTTAGGGTAGATAATGTGTGGTTTGTTAGATTATATATGTTTATGTAGGTTATGTATATATGTGTATATATGTATATATATGTTATATCTATATGTATTAGATTAGGTTAAGTAAGGTTAAATGAGATGAGGTTAGGTTAGATTTATTAGGTTATATAATCTTATACATTTCACGTATCACATTTTATATATGTTGACATAATTTGTTTCTTTACCGATTATCCAATTAGTCTAAAATACACGAGTTCTACATTATAACAATATTAAATGTTTTCATTGGGTTTCAATTGTTTGATATTTTCATTGTTTTACATGGACATAAATGAAGCAGTTTTCATTCTTTACCATTGTTTACATTTTGCAATTCTCCCAAATGTTGTATCGGTGTTCAGCACACACACTTCTCTTACACAAGTAACACACTGCTACTCCTTTTCTGTCTTTCTTCCGGCTACAGAAAGCACATCTACCTGGTCGTCCAACTGATGTCATACTTTGTACCGGTTCCTCTTCGATGCCAAGAACATGACGAATATTGTTCCTTAGCTGTTTTGGCAACCTCTCGTTATTTGCTCTCCTTTTCATGTGTTCTTCATAGAGTGCCAATGCAAGAGCCTTCAAGAAATCAGAACGCTTTTTCAGTGTTGAACTAGATCCCGAATTGCACCTGAAGATAACGAAGCTATTTAGTGCCGCTGCATCTAACAGACCATAAAAAAAACTCTTGAGTGCCCACCTATGTGTTTTTCTGGCAACGGTTTTCGAATGACAGAATTGATCAAATTGATCCACGCCTCCTTTAGTTTGGTTGTAGTTGGTTGTAGTTTGGTCTGAAAAAAAAAACAGTAGCCAAATGTCATTTGCATCGGTTCTTTGTTTCGCTTCCTTCGTGGGCCCTGGGAGATGAATAACAATGTTTTTTTTCAACGTTCTAGTGTATTTTTGGTGGAAGGGTTTAGTGTACCACTTACTGCCATTCTTCCCATAAATGACTTTACGTTGTAACAAGTCGGCAACATCATCGTTATCAACATCAGCTTCAAATTCATCCTCCGATTGACCATTCTGCTCCTCATTATCCTCATTTTCACTTAACGGTTCATCAGCATCGGACAGATCATCATCTGATTCTTCTAAAATGCGTACAATATCTTCCTGGTTAGAAAACTTCCTTGATGGCGCCATTCGTAAAAGAATCGCCCACTAGAAAATGATTTGTTATATGGCTATTCAAAACAAACTATGTTTCGTTAATCACAACGTGGGGTCATATATGACCCGAGCACTCAAAATAACACAGAACCTTCCGCACCAACACAACAATGCAACTTGCAGTGTGAACAGCATGCTCCAAACTGAAGCTAGACGAAGTGTTGTGTTTCCCTCTCACAACGGCGCTGGCGCAGAACGCATTTTATATGCACTGGGGTCGCCGGTGACCCCACGGTGTGATTGTAGGGTTAAGAGTATACTCCAGTAAGGTGTTCGGTATTTACTTTTTGAAAAAGCTAGAAACCCTATATTTAATTATTCCTAACAGATATTACTTTAGCATACCTACTCGTATATTAAGGAAGAATAGAATGTTCAGGTACAAGTTTCAATATTATTCCATGTTCTTCCTTCTCGTGTGAAAGCAATAAAGTTGTTAGTTCCCATTCAGATTCTGACAAGCACGTAAGCTTCTCTACATTGTCCTTCATCCACTGATGAAAACACACAAACTGTGGCAAGAAACAAATGTGTGCAACTGCACAAATTCAATTCCGTTTCTCCAAATAAAATGACGACGCTTCGCAGTAAGCAACTTAAAGATTTCATGCACACACATACCACAGTAGGGCGTGTCATTTTTGAGGGTGAAATTTGAGAACAGGATCCTGAGAAGAATATTCGGACCCAAGAGGAACGAGAATGGGGAATGGCGGAAGCTTCATAACGAGGAACTACATAGTTTGTACGGTTTACCCAACATTGTTAGGGTCGTCAAGTCTAGGAGGCTTAGGTGGGCAGGTCATGTAGCTAGAATGGAAGAAAGTAGAAACGCTTTCAAAGTCTTGACTGGAAGACCAATCGGAAAACGACCATTAGGAAGACCTAGGCGCAGATGGGAGGACAATATTAAGATGGATCTCGCAGAAATTGGAATACAAAGTAGAAACTGGATGCAGTTAGCTAAGGATAGAAGTCAGTGGAGAGCTTTTGTGAACGCGGCACTGAACCTCCGGGTTCCATAGGCCATAGAGTTAGTTAGTTAGTTAGAAATATACTTTTCGCAATTTTTCATGATGAGGGGTCTTAAAAGTATGTTTCTAGGTATGAGAAATTCAAATTTGTACTTAGTTTTGTGATTAAATAAATTCTAGCTAGGTAAATCAAGATTTGAATATAGCACAAGAGCAGTTTTCCGAATTTCACAGTGAAATACTTTCGAAAATGCCATGCAATGCTATAAAATAAATTATTTTTCCTTATGAATCATTTTATTAATCATCAAACATATTGATAAAGCTAGAGGTACAATAAGAAAGAGTATATAACCAATACTTTGAGAAAACACTCAATAAAATTCCTCCATACATAGATGTACGTACTGAAATATTGTATTTAGACTATATTATTGCATTGCAGTTACTACGAACAGAAAGAAAGCATTATTTTGATTACGTAGTATTATATATACTTTATAATTGTTTTAGTAACAAAATGTAACATTTTCCATGTTTGAAGTGTGTAGCTTCTGTAACGAATTTTGCGAAACGCATTTTTCATTGCTTTTAAAAATATCTCACTGAACCACATTGACAAACTACTAATTTTCAATTATAATGAATTATTTTGTAAATGCAGCATCATACAGTTTATACACTTCTTACTTACTACTATAGTATTACTTACTACTGTACTTACTATACTATACTTACTTACTACTATAGTACACTTCTTACTTACTTCTATATATATGCTACATTTGTGTTACATTTTGTGATAAAGTTGTCCTTGTTTTATTTAATACAAATGTATTCAAGAAACAGCAACAAGTAAACAAGACTATTAACGCACAAATTATTCACAAAACAAGTTTCATTATGTCCTGTTTTGATTCATTTTCGGACATTATCTGTGGACTTGCTTCTTGAACTCACATGTACCCCTCACGTTTCTTATGCGTATAGACTTTTGCTGCTGCCTCTGAGACTTGTTTCATACATCTTTCCATAGATTAAGCGTGATATGGCGACTGTGGTACTTTCATCGGAACGTCTACAAATTTATTTACTACTACTGTTGACAGTTCGCATGTCAAGGGAGGTTCATAAACACCTTTAGACCAGTCGAACGAGGCATTGGGGTCGATGACTCCGAGGCATTGGGGTGTTTTCTTCGGACGTACAGAGAGAGATTTTCTTGTGCTGCATCACCTCTCAATTTAAGTATCTTTTGAAGTACAGCATCCACAACAATCTTCTGCACTTTAAGTCACTGCAGTTGAAACAAGATGTGGCGTAGCCCTTTCTCCCAGCAATGCTTGACTTTAATGTTGAATTAGCTGGGTAAAAGACATCAACAATGTATTCCACTATCCGCCTAAGATTTATGAGATATTTGCCGTTAAGTCCATGTTTAGAAACCCACAAACTACGTAGTCTATTTGCTGTGGTGAACCATCTTGAATGACTGACTGGACCAATTTCAAGAAGCGCCAGATCCCATGGAGGTTTTCCAGTGAGAATGGCCTGTGTAATCTGATATCAGTATGCTTGATCTGTAGATAAATCTTTTACGATATTTTCACTCAGCGCAATAAGAGGCTCTCCAATTCGGAATTTTTGGTATGAAGGATCGATTTCAAGTTTAGTAACTGCGTCTAGCATATCTGTAATAGTACATTGCCTCTGATTGCTAGACAAAATTATGCCATCCAGCCGCACATTAACCAATTTAGCTTAGACCAAGTTTGACTTCTACCCAATGCATAGTACCACTTTCCACACCAGTATTGACATAAGTAGAATCACCTCGAACTGCTTGTAAGATTTTATCAATGTCATTCATAAAATGTACAAGATTATCAGCAAAAATTTAGCTTGCTTTTTAATGTCACAATCTTTCTGAGGAGTGAAATAAAGGTAGCGTCAACCTGGCTCGCTGTAAACAGAATAGTGTTGTTCTAATATAATAACAGGGAACTGGTGATTTGAATTTTCTGCTACCAACATAACGTTGGTAATACCTTCACGGCCGTCAAAGAAGATGCAGTCGATTTTACCTTGCTGACAAAACTCATCAAATTTCACGGATTTCATTATTTTTTCTTGTGCTGTCTTCACTTTATTGTGATCAATCACAAGCCTTTGGTCTTTGTCGGTGATCAAGCCAACATCCATAAGGGCGGCAGTAATATGGCAGCTGTGGCACACAAGCCAACACCATACTAAATGCTCTGCGTTGCAACATAGCTTATGACGGGAAGTTCAGAGGGTAACAATTCTCTGCCGGTTCTAACCAAATTACTCACATGTGTAAATGTATTAAGTATTATTTTTGTCTTAGAAGTCATTGTAAAGAAACATCAAGAAACCATGATGTTAATATAAGAACTAGTTGAAAAAGTTTACACTCTCAAATTTGAAGGTCTCAAACTTATACCCTTGGAGTTATTATAACGGTGTTCAGAAACTAACTATGCAGTGCCATGTTGTGGTATGTTAAGTGATGACTGATATGATTGTAAATTAGTTATACAACATTTTCCATTGTTTGGCATATTTGAACCATAATTGTACCCAATTTGACCAGGTATTTGTATTTGTTCAAGGTCCGGTTTGACTGAAAACCAACGTCTTGTGCCGCATCATTGTGATCCAGGTGATGAACTGCATAGTTACTTTCTGAACAACCAATATAATAAATGTGGAAATTTTAGTTCCCGTTTAAAATTGAAAACATATCTAATTTAATGATTGTAGAATATAAATTTCACATAATATTAAAATTGTAATTTAGCAAGATGCAAATAGATAAAACTAATCTTAACAAGCATGAATTTCTGGTCAATAAGTGGAATACAACGCTGGCGCCATCTATGAACAACAGAAGTAAATTTGTAAAAAAACGAACGAAAAGTGACAAAACTTTGGACTGATATTTACCTAGCAAAACAACATTATATCGAATTTGTAAATATATGCTTCGAAATACAATGTCAAATTTCAACTTTTTAGCACCCCTCATTTTAGGATTTTGAAAATTGAAAAAATCGACACGCCCTAATACCACAGGCAAAGGCGATCCTTCGTCTCTTCAAGGTACTTCGGACAGCGTTGAACAAACAATTCTACGAACCCATAGTGTTATTTATAGTTGTATTGCTCGGACCACTGGTAAGACATTTCCTGCCAGAGAGAAATTTAAATTTTCGGATCATACTTCTGATTACTTCGTGTATTCGTGAAAAAATTACTACCACAGAAGTGCTACGAATACAGGTAACTAGATTCAGTGTGGTGTGTGTAATTTGTGGGGACATGAAAAGTTCGGCTGAGCAAAACACACTATTCTTGTGGCAAATGTTTAGCTGTGGAATAGGGTCTTATACAGAGTCATTCTGACGCGTGATTAGTGCAATACTAAACCGTTCGGCTAACATATGTTTCCTGCAGTAGTCAGGCCTTTAGTATGACGCAAATCATACGTCAAAACGACTCTAGCCACAGAGTCTAGGCTAAAGACTGTTCGAAATTTATGTGTAGCTAAAAATAGGTTTATACGAAATAAATAGTGCGGGGTGCTGTTAATATCCGAATTAAAAAAGAAAAAAGAAACTCGAAATGCTAACGGTACCGTTTAATTTACCAACAGCTATTACCAACAGCTATTAAGATTTTCCTGCAAGTTTTCAGATAGGATGCACTACTAACAGAACTGTTTTTCAGTTTGAATCTGCACAACTTAACTTTTTTATATGTTATTCACCTAACGTAATTTCAAATACTATATCACAAATATCATTCCATTTTCTTTACCTCAAGTATTGTGCACTGTTGCTTAACAAACATGTTACATTTTTTTTTTTTAAATTGTATTATTCTTTTAAAGGCCATCACAGGCTTGGCCATCATTGGATATACAGGTAGTGTTCCTATTACGTCTTTTAAAACATTTACACACTTTTTCCTTGTTTGAAACCCGCTTAGCATGGTTCTTTTCTCTTTAGATAGTTTGAAGTTATAAGGAACAGTTGTTAAGGATGGCTGTCATCGGTTGTTTTACTCTACATGTGGTAGTTAACGGCTATTCACATAACTCAACAATTTATGAGCATTATTGAATTAAGTTAGAAACAACGATACATTAAAGATATAAGGTAACTGCAGGTATATACGCCAGTGCAGCTAAAGACGCCAAGTGTTCAGTGCTGGGACGTTTCCGACGAAATCCGCTAGAATGCACCTTAATATGTGTCACGGGCTTGGACAAGTCAAATTTGACGAATACTCTGGGAGACAGCGCTGAGACCGCCACACCATGCAGTGTTGTTAGCTTCGGGAAGGTTCCGTGGAAGGACGTTATTATTTCAATGGAGGTAAGATTCCATTATTAGTCCCGTACTAATGCAGAACATTGCCAATTGTTTACAGCAATGTACGCCTTATCTCTTGTAAGTCTAGAAACACTTTGTTTTGCACATAGGGCCTATAACTTCAGTATTTGTGAATCAATACCATGCATGATGCAGCGAAATACACCAGGGCTTGTGCAGGACAGGCTGAAGAAGGCAAAGATGTTTACATTTGTCCCACATGTTCCATGTAATACTGATGTAGTTTTTTTTGTAAGTCACAGTACAGTGACGCTGTTTCTTTTTCTTCTTATGTACTAAACCTTTCCAGTTTGGAACTTCATTTCAACGTTCGAAATTATCTTTTTTAAATTTTATCTTCTTATCTTCATCTTGCACTTTGGTTATTCTATTTCTTGCTTCAGCCATGCTGTGTAGTAATATTTGAGTTCGTATAATACAGTCGATGTAAGCAGTTGCAAGACTTATTACAGGTTTCTAGCAGTATCCTAGACTTGGCGTAATTACCTGCACGTGTTGGTAAATATGCCACTTTGTAACACTTTTTTTCTTTTACTTTGAGTACAGAACAGAAGTGAGTGGCATCTTTGCCACATGTTTTCTATACGCGGGAAAGACTACTTTGCAATACACATGTGTGTTTTTTTTGTTTTGTTTCATGAAAATTAAGGTCACAAAAAATCCAACACTCTTAACATGGCGTATTTACCTGCACCTACCTTATTGCTATGTTTCGTCCTGACCGTTCTCTAACAACCGTGCTTGGTGCTCGATGCATGTTTCCATTAATAGGAATGGGGTTATACTTTGATGTAGTTGCCGAATTGAGTCATTGGTATTGAACCAAGGATCTCAGGGACAAACTTACCCCTATATAAATGCCTATGCCCGAACGGACACATAGGGGATCGAACTCAGTACTATTATATAAATGGCTCGTTCCCGAACACTGAAGGACAGGAACTAAACTTACCATTATATAAATGGCCCTCGTGCGAACAGGGACGAACAGGAATTAAAAATAGTGTTCTAATTTTGTACAATAAACTTCAGTTCTTCATGTAATAATTATTTAGCAAGATTGAAACGTTTTCAATTTAATTGTTTTAGGAAACACACACAATTGAATATGTAATCTCAAAGCAAATATTTTCATTCGATATCCAACTACTTTTGGTTCATCTTAGATATAGTAAACTCCCAACAATACATCTTGCTCTTGTCGTTAGCTCACGATATTTCTAAATTTGTTCTATGCACCAGTTCTCATAACCGGAATCTGTCAATGGCGTATTATTAAAAACTGTATTTATCCTCTTCAGTCCATAGATGCACATATGTGCAACTCTGGTTTTTATTTTTTTGCTTCTATTCTGAAGCTTTCATCATAGTAGAAACTGCTTTGTAACGTTTGTGTACCTTCCACCTGTGTTTATAACTAATCTTGTTCACCAGATGGCATCAACGGCGAAGTTTGAAGTAGTTGATCGCACACTATGGTGGACGATGAGAGTTAAATTCAAGGTAGATGTACTTTTTAAGAATTTTTGTGTTCATTTGCGGTTGATATGGTAATTGGACATATTAACTAACGAGTAAAGAATGTTATGAGACTACTTTCAATTCGATTGATTACATATAGTCTACGTGGAGTAGAGGTACGTACAGGTACACATGTGCGTACCACAGGACTGCATTCGGTATTTTTGCCATATGCATTTGATGGCACAATAGTTAGTTTGAAGTCAATTAGTAGTAATTGAAGCGAAATGTTTCCACTGGAGAGATACAATGGAATACAGTAGTAGAAAATGGATCGATCTGGAACATATGAGGCCAACATAGGACATAAGAGAACAACTCACAAGCCCCTGGGAAAATGACCATCGTACACCGTGAGCCCACGGTCTTTTACGACCTCCATTTTCGGGGTGAATTTATTCCGTTTTATGACCACTTTTTAGGGGGTGTATTCGTTCTCTTTTACGAGCACATTTTTAGGGGTGAACTCGTTCCCTTTTATGAGCATATTTTCCAACCCCTATTCGAACATAGCAGAATATGAACATACAACAGAACAGATTCGTTCCCATTTATGAACACTCTTTCAGGGGTGTATTCATTCTCTTTTATGAGCATATTTTTCAACCCCTATTTTAACATAGGAGATAACACATACGATTACGAACACATAGAAGAACAGATAACACATAACACTACGTAACACACAGCAGAGCAGATAACACATAAGACTCGTTCTCTTTTACGATCTCCATTTTAAGGGGGTGAACTCGTTCCCTTTTATGAGCACTTTTTCAACCCTTATTTTAACATAGCAGAAATTACGAACACATAGAAGAGCAGATAACACATAAGACTACGTAACACACAGATCAGATAACAGATAAGAATATGAAACATAGAAGGGGTGTATTTGTTCTCTTTTACGAGCATATTTTTCAACCCCTATTTTAACATAGGAGATAACACATAAGATTAAGAACAGATAGAAGAGCACATAAGAGTACGTAACATAACAAGGGTGAACTCGTTCTCTTTTATGAGCACATTTTAAGGGTGAACTCGTTTCCTTTTATGAGCATATTTTCCAACCCCTATTTTAACATAGCAGAAATTACGAACACATAGAAGAGCAGATAACACATAACACTACGTAACACACAGCAGAACAGATAACACATAAGAATATGAAACATAGAAGGGGTGTATTCGTTCTCTTTTATGAGCATATTTTTCAACCCCTATTTTCACATAGAAGAAAACACATAAGATTACGAACACACAGCAGAACAGATAACACATAACACTACGTAACATACAGCAGAGCAGATTGAACTCGTTCCCTTTTATGAACACTTTTTCAGGGGTGAACTCGTTTCGTTTTATGAGCATATTTTCCAACCCCTATTTTACCATAGCAGAAATTACATAAGATTTTTTTCAACCATAGCAATTCGACACGCTCTTTGAACCGATTTGGATGAAATTCGGCATATGGGGGTTTTCGACCATGCTGAGTACGAATATCATACTTATTTTTACCTGGGTCCTATAGTTTTTGTGGCATACGCCCTTTCTATGACAATTTTAACCGATTTGGGTGAAACTCGGTATATGGGGGTTTTCGGACATGCTGATTACGAATATCATATCTATTTTTACCTGGGTCTTATAGTTTATGTGGGATACGCCCTTTGTGTGACACTTAAAACCCAATAACTCGAAAACGAAGCAACGTATTGAGGTGCTGTTTCCAAATCTAGTAATAGGTCATCAGGTACTACATGTCCCAAAATTAGTGGTCATCGAGGTCAAAGGTCAAAATACTTAAAACCTAATAACTCGGAAACTGAGTCAAATATCGAAGTGGTGTTTCCAAATCTAGCAATTGGTCATCAACTACTACAAGTTCCAAAAATAATGATCATCGAGGTCAAAGGTCAACGTACTTAAAACCTAATATCTCGAAAACGGAACCACATACTCAGGTGCTGTTTCCACATTGAGTAATAGGTCATCAGGTATCACAAGTTCCAAAATAGTGGCCATCGAGGTCAAAGGTTAACATACTTAAAACCAAATAACTCTTAAATGGAATCCACATATTGAGGTGCTGTTTCGACATTTAGTAATTGGTCATCAAATACTACAAGTTCCAAAATAATGATCATCGAGGTCAAAGGTCAAAATACTTAAAACCAAATAACTCTTAAATGGATCCACATATTGAGGTGGTGTTTCCACATTTAGTAATAGTTAATCAATCACTGCAAGTTCCAAAATAATGACCATCGAGAACTCGAAAACTGAGCAAAATATTGAGGTGCTGTTTCCACATTTAGTAATCGGTCATCAACTACTACAAGTTTCAAAATAATGATCATCGAGGTCAAAGGTCAAAAACTCGAAAATGGATCCACATATTGAGGTGCCGTTTCCACATTTAGTAATTGGTTATCAACTACTACAAGTTCCAAAATAATGACCCTCTAGGTCAAAGGTCAAATATTTAAACGCAAATAACCCTTAAACAGAGCAACGTATTGAGGTGCTGTTTTCCACATTTAGTAATAGATCATCAACTAGTACAAGTTCCAAAATAATGACCATCGAGGTCAAAGGTCAAAATACTTAAAACCTAATAACTCGAAAACGGAGCCACATATTGAGATAACGTTTCCTCATTTAGTAAATTTGTGTGATCTATTCAATATTGTACAAAGCAGAAAAAAGTGAAGAAGGAATAAATTTGAGAACATAATTTTAACTAGCGCAGAATTTCTGTACCTTTTTAGGCTATTCAAAAGAAAGCAAAGATATGTCATATTAACTAGCTGAGAATTATTTAAGCAAAACGAAGAAAGCAAACATGGACCATTTTACTCAAATTTGGATGGAGTATTTATATTTGTATGAACCAGAAAAAAATGAAGAAGGTCCGTTTTGACTAGTTCAATATTTCTGTACAATTTTGTACTACCCAAATAATCACAAGAAAATCAAAGAAGGGTCATTTTAACTAGATCAGCATTTTATACCTTTTTGTGCTATTCAAATAATAGAGAGAACAAATTTCAGTGGTCTATTTTATTTTTGTACCAAACAGAAGAAAAGCAAAGATATGCCATTCTCAGACTTTTATACCATTTTACTTCTCAAATAAACAATGAAGTATTTAGTTTTGTACGAACCAGAAAAATTTGATTGGATTATTTCCTTAGGTACCAACTGGAAAAAGTGAAGGGCCATTATTCAAATAAACGAAGGAATACCAGAAAAGAAATAGTGAAGAATGAATAAAATTTAGGTGGATTATTTTCTTTTGTACCAACTGGAAAAGAGAAGAAGAGCTACTTTAACTAGCTCATTATGTACTGTTTAAGGAAACGAAAATTGACCAGTATGTAACTTTTGAACTACTGAAATGTTCTATTTTTGTATCAATCAGAAAAACCCGAAGAAGGATAATTTTAACAAGTTGATAATTTCTGTAACGAAAGAATAATTTTGATGTTATACTTTTTATACCAACGAGAAAAAAATGAACTAGCTGAATATACGAAATAGTAAATTTAAGTGACCTATTCAATTTTGTACCAATGAAAAATAACATTTTAACTGGCTCAGCAAAAGGCGAAGAAGGACTATTTTATATAATTTTACTACTCAAATAAACAATGAAGTATTTAGTTTTGTACCACCAAGAAAAATAATTGCACCATTTTGGAGTATTCAAGTAAACAAAGGAATAAATTTGAGTCACTTATAATTTGTGTCAACTCTAAAATCAATTAAACGAAGTAATGCATTTGAAAAACCGAAGTTGAGTATTTTATAGCATTTTGTATTATTTCAACAAACAAAGGAATAAGCAAAAAAACGATCATTTTATATCATTTTAAACTAGTCTAATAAACGAAGGCATAAATATGAGTGAGCTATTTAATTTTGTAGCAACCAAAGGATTTTCACGAAAGAACAAAATTGTACTAATCAGAAAAAGCGAAGAAGACCCATTTTAACTAACGGAGAATTTCTGTACCTTTTGAGTGATCTGTTTTTTGTACTAACTAGAAAAATCGAAGAAGGTACCTCTATACTAGCTCAATGAACGAAAGAACAAATTTGGGTGTTCTACTTTTTTATTTTAACTTGCTGGGTATTTTATATCATTTTGTACTACTCAAATAAACGTAAAAAAGCGAAAAAAGACCTTTTTAACTAGCGCGGAATTTCTGTAACGCAAAAATTCATTTGGATGGAGTAACAAGATGAAAAGCAAAGATATGCCATTTTAGCTATTTAAACAAAACGAAGGGATAAATTTCAATGACCTATTCAATTTTGTACCAAGAAGAAATGCCATTAACTTAGAATTTCTAGTGCATGTTGTATTATTTAAACAAAACGAAGGGCTAAATTTGAGAAAGCGAACATGAACCATTTTACTCAAATTTGGATGGAGTATTTAGCTTTGTATGAACCAGAAAAAAAGTAAAGAAGAACCGTTTTAACTAACTCAGATCTTTATACCATTTTGTACCAATCAGAAGAAAATCAAAGAAGGGTCATTTTAACTAGTCAAGCAGAAAAAAGGAAAGAATTAACACTTTGTACTAACCAGAAAAGGAGAAGAAGGATCAGCATTCTATACTTTTTGTGCCATTTATTTGGGTGTTCTATTTCTTTTTTAAAAAACGAGAACCATTTTTAACTGACTAAGAATTTTGTACCTTTTTGAAAAATTTGTATCAAATTGAAAAAAGCAAGGAAATACCATTTTAAATAGCTCAGCATGTTACAGCTTTTTGTGTTTTTGGTCTACCCAATTTCTTGACCATGTTGTACTATTTAAACAAACAAAGGAATAAATTTGTGTGACCTATTCACTTTTATAGCAAGCAGAAAAAGGAAAGATTAAATTTGAGTGGCTTAAGCAAAGATGATCAATGGTAACTAGCCTTTTTGTGCTATTAAATTTGAGCGACCTATTGAAGAATGAATAAATTTTGTTTGCAATTAAAAGAAACGGAGGTCTATTTTATGTACATTTTGTACTACTCAAATAAACAAAGAAATACCATATTCTGCTACTCAAACAAACGACGGAATAAGCTCAGAATTTCTATACCTTTCTGTGTTATTCAAATAAACGAAGGAATAAATTTGTGTGACTTATACCAACCATGAAGGTTCATTATAACAAGCTCGGTATTTTTATACCATTTTGTATTACTCTATTTCATTTTTGTAACAATCAGAAGAAAACAGCTCAGAATTTTATACCTTTGTGGTGTTACATTTTGTATATGTTTGTGTCATCCAGAGAACAATTTAAATTGACTATCACGTCACTAAGGCTCATAAAATATTTGAACATAAGAGTTAACAAACCAGAGTTGCGTCATAATTGTGTAGAACAGACTCCATAGCAATTTGCGTAACATCATGCATGGCCATTTTTGATCACAGCAGAAGAAGAGATCATATCAAAGTAAGAAAAGCAGATATTTAAACAACGTTACGAATGCGTTACCTAACATTTGTATTGCTAAGGTACTGCCTATTGTTCAAAGATTCAATTATTTATAGACTTTCCTTCCTCGTCTAAGTCAAAAAAGACAAATATATATTTTTGCATTTATGTATTTTATTATAATGGAATATAAATTTATGGGGTATATTTGGAAATAACAGAACATACATTATGATGTTGTATTGCCTTGAAACATATTATTAAACACGGAGAATTCATAGAACACCTGAGAAAACTATTTATTTGATTTGTTTTTGCTGAAGAGCAGAAAAATGACTAGCATGGAGATTGTTTATGTTTCACCTAGAGAAAAAGAAATTCAGCGTGAAAACGAGAAACCTATACTGTTAATCCAGCCGTCTGACCCCGATTTGCCAGATGAATTACGTGATAAAGTGAGAATCATATATCCAACACAAGAAATAGAAGAAGTGTATTATTTTAGACGCTATAATAGATATAATGATGAAATACTCCCGGAAAGTGATGATCACAGTGTTTCAAATATTACCTGTTTTGAACTGGAAGCTAATGAGTGCGAGTGTACTAGTGAAAGTATTAGTCATACATGTGTTATACAATTATTTAATGAGTATACACCAAATTCAGTATTATTATGTGAAGCATGTTCTAAACATAATGAGAATGAAGAAGATCACAACTGTTTGCTGCAGCATGATTACGAATTATTGCAAAAGGTGTGGACGATCTTAATTATACGTGAAATGAGAGAAAAAATCTATAAACTTTATTTAAAGAAGCATTTTAAAGGTTATAATATTAAGAACACTTATACTTTGGAGAAAAAAATTAATCTGGTATATGAATACATTACAGTGTGATTATTATATCAATAAAATAGTAGAAATGTTTTTAGAGAAAGATAAACAATTATTTAATTCTGTAAATGAACACTGAGCCCACTGTAGCATATGCATTTGATTGTGTAAAAATAGAAGAACTTGAACTGTTAACTGGATCAATTTTGTAGTACTGTAATATTACAAACATTGGACTCTGGCAACTAAATTGTCAGTAAGAGTCAATTTAAATTGTTCTCTGGATGACACAAACATATACAAAATGTAACACCCCAAAGGTATAAAATTCTGGCACAAAAAGTATAGAATGCTGATCCTTCTTCTCCTTTTCTGGTTACTACAAAGTGTTAATTCTTTCCTTTTTCTGCTTGACTAGTTAAAATGACCCTTCTTTGATTTTCTTCTGATTGGTACAAAATGGTATAAAGATCTGAGTTAGTTAAAACGGTTCTTCTTTACTTTTTTTCTGGTTCATACAAAGCTAAATACTCCATCCAAATTTGAGTAAAATGGTTCATGTTCGCTTTCTCAAATTTAGCCCTTCGTTTTGTTTAAATAATACAACATGCACTAGAAATTCTAAGTTAATGACATTTCTTCTTGGTACAAAATTGAATAGGTCATTCAAATTTATCCCTTCGTTTTGTTTAAATAGTTAAAATGGCATATCTTTGCTTTTCATCTTGTTTTCCATCCAAATGAATTTTTGCGTTACAGAAATTCTGCGCTAGTTAAAAAGGTCTTTTTTCGCTTTTTCTTTCGTTTATTTCAGTAGTACAGAATGGTATAAAATACTCAGCAAGTTAAAATAAAAAAGTAGAACACCCAAATTTGTTCTTTCGTTCATTGAGCTAGTATAAAGGTACCTTCTTCGATTTTTCTAGTTAGTACAAAAAACAGATCACTCAAATTTATCCCATCGTTTGTTTAAATAGTACAAAAAGGTACACAAAATTCTCAGTTAGTTAAAATGGGTCTTCTTCGCTTTTTCTGATTAGTACAATTTTGTTCTTTCGTGAAAATCCTTTGGTTGCTACAAAATTAAATAGCTCACTCATATTTATGCCTTCGTTTATTAGACTAGTTTAAAATGATATAAAATGATCGTTTTTTTGCTTATTACTTTGTTTGTTGAAATAATACAAAATGCTATAAAATACTCAACTTCGGTTTTTCAAATGCATTACTTCGTTTAATTGATTTTAGAGTTGACACAAATTATAAGTGACTCAAATTTATTCCTTTGTTTATTTGAATACTCCAAAATGGTGCAATTTTTTTCTTAGTGGTACAAAACTAAATACTTCATTGTTTATTTGAGTAGTAAAATTATATAAAATAGTTCTTCTTCGCCTTTTGCTGATCCAGTTAAAATGTTATTTCTCATTGGTACAAAATTGAATAGGTCACTCAAATTTATTATTTCGTATATTCAGCTAGTTCATTTTTTTCTCGTTGGTATAAAAAGTAGAACATCGAAATTATTCTTTCGTTACAGAAATTATCAACTTGTTAAAATTATCCTTCTTCGGGTTTTTCTGATTGATACAAAAATAGAACATTTCAGTAGTTCAAAAGTTACATACTGGTCAATTTTCGTTTCTTTAAACAGTACATAATGAGCTAGATAAAGTAGCTCTTCTTCTCTTTTCCAGTTGGTACAAAAGAAAATAATCCACCTAAATTTTATTCATTCTTCACTATTTCTTTTCTGGTATTCCTTCGTTTATTTGAATAATGGCCCTTCACTTTTTCCAGTTGGTACCTAAGGAAATAATCCAATCAAATTTTTCTGGTTCGTACAAAACTAAATACTTCATTGTTTATTTGAGTAGTAAAATGGTATAAAATCTGAGAATGGCATATCTTTGCTTTTCTTCTGTTTGGTACAAAAATAAAATAGACCACTGAAATTTGTTCTCTCTATTATTTGAATAGCACAAAAAGGTATAAAATGCTGATCTAGTTAAAATGACCCTTCTTTGATTTTCTTGTGATTATTTGCGTAGTACAAAATTGTACAGAAATATTGAACTAGTCAAAACGGACCTTCTTCATTTTTTTCTAGTTCATACAAATATAAATACTCCATCCAAATTTAAGTAAAATGGTCCATGTTTGCTTTCTTCGTTTTGCTTAAATAATTCTCAGCTAGTTAAAATGACATATCTTTGCTTTCTTTTGAATAGCCTAAAAAGGTACAGAAATTCTGCGCTAGTTAAAATTATGTTCTCAAATTTATTCCTTCTTCACTTTTTTTCTGCTTTGTACAAAATTGAATAGATCACACAAATTTACTAAATGAGGAAACGTTATCTCAATATGTGGCTCCGTTTTCGAGTTATTAGGTTTTAAGTATTTTGACCTTTGACCTCGATGGTCATTATTTTGGAACTTGTACTAGTTGATGATCTATTACTAAATGTGGAAAACAGCACCTCAATACGTTGCTCTGTTTAAGGGTTATTTGCGTTTAAATATTTGACCTTTGACCTAGAGGGTCATTATTTTGGAACTTGTAGTAGTTGATAACCAATTACTAAATGTGGAAACGGCACCTCAAATATGTGGATCCATTTTCGAGTTTTTGACCTTTGACCTCGATGATCATTATTTTGAAACTTGTAGTAGTTGATGACCGATTACTAAATGTGGAAACAGCACCTCAATATTTTGCTCAGTTTTCGAGTTCTCGATGGTCATTATTTTGGAACTTGCAGTGATTGATTAACTATTACTAAATGTGGAAACACCACCTCAATATGTGGATCCATTTAAGAGTTATTTGGTTTTAAGTATTTTGACCTTTGACCTCGATGATCATTATTTTGGAACTTGTAGTATTTGATGACCAATTACTAAATGTCGAAACAACAACTCAACATGTGGATTCCATTTAAGAGTTATTTGGTTTTAAGTATGTTAACCTTTGACCTCGATGGCCACTATTTTGGAACTTGTGATACCTGATGACCTATTACTCAATGTGGAAACAGCACCTGAGTATGTGGCTCCGTTTTCGAGATATTAGGTTTTAAGTACGTTGACCTTTGACCTCGATGATCATTATTTTTGGAACTTGTAGTAGTTGATGACCAATTGCTAGATTTGGAAACACCACTTCGATATTTGACTCAGTTTCCGAGTTATTAGGTTTTAAGTATTTTGACCTTTGACCTCGATGACCACTAATTTTGGGACATGTAGTACCTGATGACCTATTACTAGATTTGGAAACAGCACCTCAATACGTTGCTTCGTTTTCGAGTTATTGGGTTTTAAGTGTCACACAAAGGGCGTATCCCACATAAACTATAAGACCCAGGTAAAAATAGATATGATATTCGTAATCAGCATGTCCGAAAACCCCCATATACCGAGTTTCACCCAAATCGGTTAAAATTGTCATAGAAAGGGCGTATGCCACAAAAACTATAGGACCCAGGTAAAAATAAGTATGATATTCGTACTCAGCATGGTCGAAAACCCCCATATGCCGAATTTCATCCAAATCGGTTTAAAGAGCGTATCGAATTGCTATGGTTGAAAAAAATCTTATGTAATTTCTGCTATGGTAAAATAGGGGTTGGAAAATATGCTCATAAAACGAAACGAGTTCACCCCTGAAAAAGTGTTCATAAAAGGGAACGAGTTCAATCTGCTCTGCTGTATGTTACGTAGTGTTATGTGTTATCTGTTCTGCTGTGTGTTCGTATTCTTATGTGTTATCTCCTATGTTAAAATAGGGGTTGAAAAATATGCTCATAAAAGAGAACGAATACACCCCTTCTATGTTTCATATTCTTATGTGTTATCTGTTCTGCTGTGTGTTACGTAGTGTTATGTGTTATCTGCTCTTCTATGTGTTCGTAATTTCTGCTATGTTAAAATAGGGGTTGGAAAATATGCTCATAAAAGGAAACGAGTTCACCCTTAAAATGTGCTCATAAAAGAGAACGAGTTCACCCTTGTTATGTTACGTACTCTTATGTGCTCTTCTATCTGTTCTTAATCTTATGTGTTATCTCCTATGTTAAAATAGGGGTTGAAAAATATGCTCGTAAAAGAGAACAAATACACCCCTTCTATGTTTCATATTCTTATCTGTTATCTGATCTGTGTGTTACGTAGTCTTATGTGTTATCTGCTCTTCTATGTGTTCGTAATTTCTGCTATGTTAAAATAAGGGTTGAAAAAGTGCTCATAAAAGGGAACGAGTTCACCCCTTAAAATGGAGATCGTAAAAGAGAACGAGTCTTATGTGTTATCTGCTCTGCTGTGTGTTACGTAGTGTTATGTGTTATCTGTTCTTCTATGTGTTCGTAATCGTATGTGTTATCTCCTATGTTAAAATAGGGGTTGAAAAATATGCTCATAAAAGAGAATGAATACACCCCTGAAAGAGTGTTCATAAATGGGAAAGAATCTGTTCTGTTGTATGTTCATATTCTGCTATGTTCGAATAGGGGTTGGAAAATATGCTCATAAAAGGGAACGAGTTCACCCCTAAAAATGTGCTCGTAAAAGAGAACGAATACACCCCCTAAAAAGTGGTCATAAAAGGGAATAAATTCACCCCGAAAATGGAGGTCGTAAAAGACCGTGGGCTCACGGTGTACGATGGTCATTTTCCCAGGGGCTTGTGAGTTGTTCTCTTATGTCCTATGTTGGCCTCATATGTTCCAGATCGATCCATTTTCTACTACTGAATACCTATAAAATATTAACTTTTTTTTTTTTTTTTTTACAATACTATAGGTTTAATATTCTTCGTGCATATTCTACCGTAGGTTGTGTTTGGATTTGGGTTGCCTTAGGTTAGATTAGAGTTTTTTGAGTTTTACGTCCCACGGTATGCCGGCTACGCTAAAGGGGACGGTGATGATGAGAAATGAATGAAATGGTGGAATGACGAAAGTGGGAGGAAACGTGAAAACCGCGTGGAAACCCACGCACACGGAGTTTGTCCATCACAAAGTTCACTTGGCGGGAGCTGGGATTGAACCCGGGACCCCGAGCAACTAATAGGTTAGATTCGATTTGGTACTCGATTTTGTATTACAAATGCCAGACAATAAACGTTGTTTTACTGTGTACATACGTAACAAAAATTTTCAAATTTTTAAGTGTAAACAAAAGATAGAGTTCCAGTGGCGGCTTCGGAGAGCTCCGGGTTGAAGCATTCCTCGTAATCGTAGGATTTCCAAAAGAAAACAAAACCAATGACAATGTTCGTAATTCCTGGGTTCATGAACTTTAAGCCCGTTAATTCTGAGTAGAGCACTTTGCGAAATATTTTGTAAATTGGTCCCCGCAGTGTTTTTATTTTTACAAAAAATATGTTCTTTTTTTTTTTAGACAAATGAAAAACTAGATATTTTTATCTACATAGATTTCATTGATGATGATGAAATTATTCGCTGTACACTTCTGTCCTCTTTGTGTTGGCAGTAAGTCAGCCGGCGTTTGTAGAAAATAATGTACGGAGGAAAAGAAGAAAGTTGGTGTTATGCAACCTGTCATTGCCGGAATGTACAATAAAATGTGGGTGGTATTGACTTATGAATAGGTTCTTGGGATATTACAGAAGCGCAATACGCACTAGAAAGTGGCCAATGCGTGTTTTCAGCCATTTTGTTGAGTTAGTTCTAGAGATCTGCTGGCTAACTGGTGTATTACAGAAGATGTAATGAACAAGGTCTTCCAAAGAATAACCAATTAACACGTCTTCACTATCGCATGGATTTGGCAAATGCTCTCATTTATTTTGCTGAAGAAGCAAAGAAAATTCGCAGAAACGTCGATGATAGTTCACCTGAAATGCAGGAAAAAGCGAGAGAAGAAACACACCGGGCAAAGAAGATAAGGAGAGTATGAGCCAGTCAGTACCTGAAGTACGTTACAACAATGTTGGGCATTTACCTGTGTTTCTAGATGACAAATTTGCCAGCAAATGTCGATAGAATGGGTGTAAATCCCGAAGTAGGGCGATTTGTGAAAAATGTAATATGTACCTATGTGTATTGAAAAGTAATTGCTTCAATAGTATCATAAAAGTAAGCAAGGTGATTTTGTACAAAGTAACAGGTACTTATTATTTTGAACTTTTTAAATACTATTGTCTCATTAACGTAAAACAAAGTTCCGAGAGATGTAATATATAGGGTGTTTAATAAGTAATGGTCATAAATTAAACCGTAGATAGTACACGCCAAAACTAACAAAAAAGTCTTAGTAAACATGTGTCCGCAAACGCTTCGTAACGGAGATAGGGGCTGTCGAAAGTGTGAGAAAATGAAGTTTAGAGACGAATATCTCAAAAAGTATGAATCGGACAGAGGGCGATCCAATGAATGACTATCAAAGACCTACGCTGTGCAGAAATGCATGGTTGATAACTTCAATGCGCGCGCAAGGTTCCCCATAGAAACGGAGGGATTTCCGGACAATTGTCCGAGGAAAGGGGGCTCAAGATGAACATCGAGGGCGCGTCTATCCACCAGTAATTCATAAGTCGTGGTACCAGGTCGAAAGCTCGAAAAGAAAGAAAATGGCGGACAACGATGGCGTGTCGTGTGTGGTTGCATTACCAGCAGGAAATGAGAGGCAATCGAAGAAAGGTGGTGGTGCATGTTGTCTACTACTTCAGAGGACATTCCTAAGACGAATGCACATGTACAGAGTAGTCCCTTACTGTACCATACCAAGGTAAAACAAACGATGCGCGAAAATGAATGGAATAGCCGAAAGGAACACTGGTAGAAAATGCAAGCCAGCTGGAAATACTGAATCGGGATTGGAACAGACGTTGAGCTCACCTTGGGTGCATGATTTTGCGGGTTCAGATCCGCTGAAGTGCCCACTGAATGCAGTGGTTCTGATCCCAGATTTTCCAAATTGTAGGTCCCATCCTTCGTAGCTCCTAAGCTCGTTTAAACAACAATAACTCAATCAATCGAGCGCCTGTAGGTTGCTCATTATTTGGTTCTTCCCCTGTACGTATACGTAAAGAAAAAAAAGCTGTGTACGCAGTTCTTGTCAATCAGCTGGTAAGAAAGGAAATATGGAATGGAAGAACACTACATTGTTTCGATTACAGACGTGAATTGGAAACACGATTGCCTTTCCACGTTTGTTTATTATCTTGCCTGAAGAGTTCTGCTACAGGTCTACATGCTTTCGTCGCACCGGAGTAGTCGCTTGGGAGAATGATTCAGAGTGTAGAGGTTCGTTGTCTTCACTTATCTTTCCCGCCTACAGTGAATGTAGTAGTTCTGTGTGTTGAAGAGGTGTCAAACGAGCGCGCCTTTACAGTGCTGTGGATGCACTTACTTCATCGTATTGCGGGGAACAGTGCAATAGTTTCAGTAGTGTTGCAGAGCCACGGGGATACTATTGTGTAGTGTTAATTAGTGCTATTAGTGTGGTGCTAAATTATTGTTTACTTTGCCATTGATACAATGTGCAGTAATATTGACTATGCTGACATGCACTTTATGTACGGCAAAGCAAACGGGAATGCGGTAGAGACTACTAGGTTATATCGCGAGACTTTCCCTACGAGACAGCAACCAGACCGAAGAACATACATCAGAATACATTAACGGCTACGAGAACATGGGAGCTTTACACATTATTCCAGGCCGGGAAGGCCAAGGACAGTACGTACCCCTGAATTAGAAGAACGTATGCTACAGGCAGTGGACGAAAACCCAGGAACGAGCACAAGACGTGTGGTACGTGCCCAACGCGTATCCAATGCTCTCGTATGGCATATTCTCCATGAACAGCAGTAGTACTCATACCATCTGCAATGTATCCAACCTCTGACCCCCACAGACTTTCCGGCGAGAATGAGTTTCATCAGTGGCTTCACAGACAAATTACTGGCAATCCTCATTTCGCTGATGATGTCCTATGTACTGATGAAACACAATTCACCCGGGATGGCATTGTAAATTTTCACAATTCTCATGTCTGGATCCCTGCGAATCCACTTGCAATAGTGGAGTTAGGACATCAGCGTAGGTTTTCCTTAAGTATGTGGGTAGGACTCCTAGGTGATCAGCTAGTAGGACCATTCTTTCTTCCTAATGCATTAACTGGGATCTCATATTTGCGATTTCTCCAACACGATTTGCCGCTTCTACTCGAAGATATACCTCTCGATAGGCGTCAGCGACTGTGGTTTATGCATGATGGAGCTCCAGCACATTTCTTTAACCGTGTCAGAGAACATTTACATACGCGATTCGGACGAAAGTGGATAGGACGTGGCGGTCCTATTGCTTGGCCACTGCGCTCCCCAGACTTAAATCCTTTAGATTTCTTTCTCTGGGGCCATGTAAAATCGCACGTTTATTCTACCCCTGTTGCAACAATGTTGCGGACATATTCAACAGGATGCCGACATGTTATCACGAGTACGTGGATCTTTGCAAAGACGGGTACAAGCATGCATTCGCATGGATGGACGACACTTCCAACATTTACTTTAATGATAGAGGTAAGTTAATTCCTCATGCATCTCGTCTGTGGTTACACATCATGTTATTTACTGTTTACCTTATGATTAATACTATACACATTACCAACATGACGATTTCTGTTTGTTGATATGGACAAACACGACATGCCCATCATTTTTCGTTTGTTGTAATACACTTACGCGTTCAACATGCGGAATGTTTCAGATTCGCCTCCCGCATACTCGAATGTTGTCATGCTTTTCTCATTGCAATCCAGTTTGCGGATATTCGTTACGTTAACTGCTTAGTACATAATGCTTCATCAGTGCCTTGTATACCGTTTGGTTTACCTAAGTGCTGCCACACTAGTACGTATGAATTAGTTGTCGGAATTCTTCCTGGAGCCATTTACGACGTATATCACCACACTTCGATTGCCTCTTTCATTTCCCACATTTTATGCAACCACACACGGCACGTTAACATTGTCCACCATTTTGTATCTTTTCGAGCTTTCGACCTGGTACCACGAAAGCGTGCATAGCGCAGGTCTGACTTCGATAGTCATTCATTGGACCACCCTCTGTCCGATTCATACATTATGAGATATTCGCCTCTAAACTTCACTTTCCCACACTTTCGACAGTCCCTATCTCCGTTACGAAGCGTTTGCGGACACATGTTTACTAAGACTTTTTTGTTAGTTTTGGCGTGTACTATCTACGGTTTAATTTATGACCATTACTTATTAAACACCCTGTATAACTGTGTATTTCCAATATATTTACACAAACGAAGTGAGAAAGCATGTATTACAATCTGTTAGTTAAAACCGCAGCTGTACATATGTGTACTGCAGTGTACTCCGAGGTAACAAATAAAATTTATTAAAAGATAACAAATTTGTATTATTTTGTCCGCAATTATTACAATTCAATCGACACTTGCAAAAAAAAAAAAAAAAAAAAAATGTGAAATGCTTAGTGCCAGGACTCTAGAGGTTATAAATAATGCCACTTGTTTAAAAACTTGTAATTATCTGTAAGGAACGACGCGACGCTTCTTACTGTTTGTAAGAAATGCATCAACGGAAGTATACAATGTTAGATGTGTGAATTACGTATAGAGGGTTATCAAAATAATAAAACACATGCAGTTTGAAACATAAAACGAGAAACATTGGAGCCACGGTGGCTAAGTGGTAGACGGTTTATCTCTGGTGCAAGGAGTCCCTGGTTCAATCCTAGCTCTCGCGAAGTGAATTTTGTGGCGGACAAACACCGTGTGCGTGGGTTTTCTTGAGTTTTTTCGCTTTCCTCCACTTACTTCATTCCATCATTCTCATCTGTCTCATCATCACCGTCTCCCTTAGCTTCGGTGTGTAATCGTGGGTTAAACTTTTTTTTAAGAAAAAAAAAAAAAGATGTGCACTTATAGCACTGAGGATATGTGTGCAGTGTTTGGCCGCCATCGCTAGTGGTGTGGTCAGATATTGTCTGCAGTACGTCAGATGGGATAGAATGAATGTGTTAAAGCGGGCAGACGGTAACAATATACAATATAGAAGACGGTTCTGAGTATCAAAGAAGCAAAAATGTAGTTGCATGATTTGTTGGCGGAAGCGTATCTAGAGAGGACAGTGTATTAGGTGTGTCACGAGGAACAGAACTAACTAACTCTATGGCCTATGGAACCCGGAGTTTCCACGCCGCGCTCACAAAAGCTCTCTATTAACTTTTGTCCTTAGTCAACTGGATCTAGTTTCTACTTTGTATATCTATTTCTCCGAGATCCATCTTAATATTATCCTCCCATCTGCGCCTAGGTTTTCCTAATGTTCATTTTCCAATTGGATTTATAGTTAAACTTTGAAAGCGTTCCTAATTTATTTCATTCTGGCTAAATGACCTGCCCACTTGAGCCTCCTAGACTTAATGATCCTAACAATGTTTGGTAAACAGTAGACTCCCTATGTATTATGCAGTTCCTCGGTATGAAGTTTCCACCATTCTTCATTCTCGTTTCCATTGGATCCGAATATTCGTCTCGGGATTTTATTTTCAAATATTTTCAGTCTACGTTCTTCCCTCAGAGTAAGTGACCATGTTTCAGAACCATACAGGACAATAGGCATGATTATCTTTTTTATATATTTTAAGTTTCAAATTTCTGGAGAGAATTCGCGACCACAAAAGATTTTGAATTGAATAATAACACGAACTGCCTGCTTTTGGGGTCGACATTTAATTTCTTCGTGAATGAGGTTTTGGTCTGTTAGTACTGATCCTATATATTTAAGACACAACATTCCTCTGGAAAATATTTATGAATTACATGTTTGAATTACACCATCAAAGCTATTCTTCAGACTATCATTGGTCGTAAGTCGTATAAGCAGGTAAGTTTCATTTTCTTAAGGTGTTTCCATTAATTTTGATAACACAATGTGTTCATACCCTCATTATGGTAGATTTCAGCTTTCCGTATTCAGAAGATTAATAATCCAATTAAGGAAAGTTTTCCATAAGCGCCGAACAAGAACAAATGACTGAAAAACATGTTTGTATTAAAACGTCACCAACCATGACGAACAAATAAAAATTTCAGCCTGTGAGAGCACACAAAAATAAAATATATCATTATCTACTCCGTTTCACATCAAAACATTAAGATTTATCTCAAGAAATAAATTATATGAATTTACGATGCTGCTTATAATAATTTTGTTTGAAAGTACTATTTCATACGTCACTTAGACATGAAGTAGAGATTATTACTTTATTGAAATTTCTTAAACATAAAACCTCATTCAAAGCAAGTGAAAGGATCAGTAAGCATGTAGAATACGCAGCGGTCACCAGAAAACGAGTCATGACCTCAATAAACTACACACTACTTTTAGCTGCTGCAGTGCTTAATTTTTTCAAGTGTGGAGTAAGTGCAAATAATGTAGAAAATACATTGTTACCTGAATATCATAGCAAAGATACCATGGACTGTTTACAACAAATAGATTTACAATGTGTCAAGTTAAATTTTGTTAGTAACATACGGAAGCTACTCAACACAAAATCTTTACAATTGATGGACAATGTAAAACTAAAGTACAATGGTGATTCAAGTGTTAGATCTACAGCTCTGAGAACTCTTGCTGCTGAAACATGGTTTAAATTTTTGGAGCAGATTCCAAATTTGGCGAAAGATTTATCACTGCAAATTGATCTATTTCCTGATACCAGTATTGTGTTAGAAGCAAGCCGGAAGGAAAATACTTTTATAGATGTATCCCTTGAAGAAAATAACGCAGTAGAAGAAGCACGTGAGTATTAAAAGCTGTATTTTTCTACTTGCCAAGTTCTATTAGAGATGTTTAATGCAAGTTCTCTGCAATACTTTCTTGAAATTATTTTTAACAATGGAAAGATTATCTGGAAGATTATCTTGAAGTGTCTAAGAAATGCCCTTCGTAATAAATAGAACTCTAATAACAAGATCGAACCAAAACAGTTGTTATATATTATTGATAACTTGTGCCATGATTTTGGCAATGTATCATTGTCTAAACAGAATTGTCAACGTGGTAATTTCAAACCAAATCTGGTTTTATTGACAAAACAATATTAAATAAATAGGCTATTTTATTTATTTATGAACATAATTCCCGATAAAGCTGAACGCCAGTTTACAGTGGAATATGTAAAAAAAAATGTAAGAGATGAAACATAAGATAATAATAATAATAATAATAATAATAATAATAATAATAATAATAATAATAATAATAATAATAATAACATCTAATAACAGGAAAGGTTGACAATAGCTGACTAGAATTTGTCCATTAAAATTACGTCGTAGTGCAGAGTTATAGGAAGCTTCAGAATTAAATAAATCTACGAGTGTATATGACATTCCGTTGTATACCTTTCGTATTTAGGAAGCGTGTAGAATAGACCACGTTGTACTATTGACAGTCTAGGTCGTACTAAATGAAAACGATGTATGTTACGTGTTTGTCTGAATGGAATTTTGAAATATAATTCTGAGAGTAACATTTCGGACCTGAGTTGGCCATGTGTGAGTTTGTACAGATATTTGAAATCACTGATTTTACGACGAGTGTCAGGTAGTTGCATATTTAGTGTTCGTAACAGTAAATTGCACGTGTGCTAGATACTCTGAAATATGCTATTGCCAGGAAGAAGTTTTAGAACTGAGATTAGCCGGGATAGGTTTTTAGGAGCTGAACTTGCCCAGATATGTGAACAATATTCCATTTTAGGAGAAATTGTTGACTTGTAAAGTTTGATATTTTTGTTACTCTGTGTACAGAAGTCCTACAAGACACATCGATTGCTTAGTGATAGTGTTGGTATGTTCTGTAAAAGTTAGTTTTGTGCCAAGTGTTTTAAATCTTTGTGACTATTGACACTCATGATGGGAGAACCATTTATGTTGTATGGGTTGTGTACAATATTTTTCTTTAGGAAAAATGTTATTGATCAACCCTTATCGAGATTTACTTTAAAGAGCCATGTTTCACACCAAGAGGAAAATTTATCTATGTCGTTTTCAAGTACGTCGGAGTCTGTTGTGCTGTTCATTTCCTTGAAGAATTTACAGTCATTTGCAAATAACAAGATTCTGCTGGAGGTTGAGTTGAAGATATTAGCAAGATCATTCATATACAATATGAATGCGAGTGGGTTATGTACGATTCCCTGTGCTACTCCGGATGTTACAGGCGGAGGGTTAAAAGTTAATCCAACCTGGACGATTCTCTGCGTGCGACTTTTAATATTCCACTATTGTTTTGTAGACTTCGAGAGACGGATAATCGATTAAATCAGTCCCTTACAATGCGTAGTGTAACAAAATGAGATAAAATACAATTCAGCTTGAACCAAGTGCTAAAATGTGATGTAGTGTTTTGTTTTAAAGCAAACATGGCTTACCTATCTCCATGTACGCTCCTTTATTCGTAAATTTAAAGCGACTATATGCTGGACTATAAAAAAAATATTAGGTGGGTATACACCGTATATTTCCACATACGTCCCTATATGCAAGTAAATGATTATGGGAGTATTGGTGGAAGATAACTGGTTAAGAAATAAAAGTCTAAAGTAAAGTCTACAAACACGACATTGTGTACCACAAACTATTTGATATAATCTGGTATCGAACTAGACGTATGCAATCTTATCTTTAAATTTTTACAACATTATGATTATAGGTATTCTGGCATTACTGACAAATCACTTGCCGCAACTGAGAAGCTTCCATGTTCCACGGTCTTTCGCTAAACTCTTCGTCTTCACGTACGATTTCTCTGTTTCGATAAAGTTCATCAATTCTAAAGTATTTCCAGCCTTAGAACAAAGTAGACGTATACAAAGAGAAATGTATTACTCCGCGTCTCACACGTGCTTCGGCAGCGAGAGACGTGAACAGCAAGATCGTCTGCTAGTTTATTGTCGTCGCATAATTTCCGAAATGTAAGGCTACGGTTGGTTGGTATATAATTAACGCACTGACACTAACTACTGCTATGCTGAAAATGTGTATTTTCTCAAATCGTTATATAAACGAGATTGCCTCTGTTCCTGTTGTCCTCTTTTGTGTTTTATAGCATGAGACGAATAGGGATTATTGTCACTCATCGTCGCCATGAAACTCTGCATTCTACAATTTCAAATGAGCGGGGTCAGCGCGCGAATACATACGCATGCGCAGTATATGTCAAAGTACGGATATGGTTGAAATAAAGTTACATCTGCTGTTAAATATTATATATAAGGCGTTTCTTATCACAAAATGCAGAACAAATTCAGAAATCTTTATTCGAAATTATTATTTTAGTAGGGATTATATTGCGGACTAGTGCAGTGAGAACAATAACCAATCACTGGTCATCGACTGACTGGTAGTCAGGTGGGTTTGTTTACATCTACATTTTTCTAAGGCTGGAAAGAGAATCCCCCCTCTCTTCCTTCGCCCCCTCCCTCTCTTCCCTGGGACCATATCCTCTAAAACGTCTTTCATTCCTTCTTAGCCAATGTCCCAACCATTTTCTGTTTCTCTTCTTAATAATATCTGAAACTATTCTTTTCTCCCTTACCATTTCCAAGACCCTCTCATTAGTTTTCCGCTCGACCCAGCGAATTCTCTTCATTCTTCACCACCCTCACATTTTGAAAGCGTCCAGTTGTTTTTCTTCACTTTTGCGTAATGTCCATGTTTCTGACCCATATAGCGCAGTACTCCACACGAAACATTTTATGAGTCTTTTTCTCAACTCTTTATTTAAGGTCCTACAAAATAGTATTTTCTTTCTCCTAAAGGCTTCTTTTGCCTTTCCTATCCTTGCTTTTATTTCACGTTCACACTTCACTTCATCATTAATAACGCTACCCAGATATCGAAAACTGATCACCTGTTCTATTTTCTTCCCTCTTACTTTTATACTTGACACCGATCGCTTCGTTGAAACTACCATGTCTTTTGTTTTTCTAACATTTATTTTCATCTCATATTCTCCACAGACCTTCGTCAAGTTTTCTAACATCTTATTGACTTTCCTTTCAGATTCAGCTGCAAGTATCATATTATTTGCAAACCATACACATCTAATCATTCTACCTCCTACCGAAATGACGTCTTCATTGTGTAGGTTCTTTTTCCCTCTCTCTTCAAGATCGATATTAAATCATGTTGGCGAGAGACAGTATCACTGTCGAACTCCCCAGCGTATTGTACTTTCCTCTGCCATTTCCTCCCCTGTTATAACACTTACTTCTTGTTTCATATATAACTTTCTTTTATATATATTTTTTACAACTAATGGACTTTGGTGGCAACAATACCTAATGTAATCACTGCAAGACATATTATCTACACATTTATTGAAGATTTTTAAACGTATTAAACCTAAGTAGGAGGCAAGAAATGTTAGGATTTATTTTTCATAAGTGGAATTATGTTACGTTTTAATCATTATCTAGTGAAATTCTGGAAGATTTTAATCCGTGTTCTGGTGAAAAAGTTTCATGACCTGCCGACTACAGTAAGAAATTATTATATCTCAAGCTGTTATAAAAATAGAAGTAGTGTTTTGATCAGATTTGTTATCAGTAACAAATAGATTGACGGTTAATATTTATAAGTAAATAAATAGGTATTTCTAAACATTTATATGTATTTGAGAAAACCGTTGGTACAGTCTATGATTCCATTAATTATTTCATATACAACTAGTATCTTACATAAAAGACACTGAAACCAACAATTTTGTTTAGATTACATTTAAATTTTGTACCAAATTTCCTTCGGACTTTCCAACGTTAATCTATTGGATGTTATTAAGATGAAGAGTATTAGACACATACATTTTGGTACTATGTAATTTATTCTTAGTTTTCAAATACACGTTCTAGTATTCCTGAAAGTGATTACTGAACCGGAAAGTTGGTTTACCTCCAGTGTTGCCAGTAAGTTGACTTAAAACGTCGCTAAATTTAAGATGAAATGACTTCCATTGGAGTGGAAAGTCCCTAAAAAAATATTCGTGATATTCCGAAGTTCTGTGTATATATACGTATATGGAGATTATTGTAATCTAAATGACATTAACCCCTTCAGTGCGTAATTTTCAGATGCGAACCGCTGAAAAAAGTGTAGTTTATTTTAGAACTTTGGAATTTGTTACCTTGGTTATGTGGAATAATATTACTCATACTATGGGCAAGTATATTCGCCATACACAATACAAAATAGCCAAAGCAAGCGTATATATATACGCCATCCGCACAGCAGGTGCGTTTTGAAGACACGAGTTAACTCGCCACCCACACTGAAGGGGTTAAGGTATCTCTCTCTCTCTCTCTCTCTCTCTATATATATATATATATATATATATATATATATATATATATATATAGAGAGAGAGAGAGAGAGAGAGACCTATATGCTATTTAGATTACAATAATCTTTTAGTATAGTATATATGTTGTACTTTATGATTTATTTCATTTCAATGAAATAAAAAATGATTAGAAAAACAAAACAAAATTAAAAGTTTGCAAAGAAAAACTTACACCAACTTCACAGTTTACTAGAACTTTTAGAGATAATTGGTAATATTTGTACCTCTCGACGGAAGGTCTGCAATCTAAATGACATTCAAGGTTAAAATTATTCTCCGTTAGGTGACAAGACGTAGTCTATCAGAAAACCCAAAGCGGGATTCTGGTGATATTACACGCTATAGACTGTATATTTGCTGAACTTGTTGACGCGTGGGCTGATTCAAAAGATCAAAAGAAGAAAACATATGAAAACTGGCTCGGTGAAGAACAAGTTCTTCACAGCACAAAAATCGCTATTGTCCTAAGTCGCCAAATCATCATTAATTTTTTTTTAAAAAGTCACTAATTGAAATTTCTTTTGGTAATCTGGAGGTTCAATCTCCTAAATTTAACCACTTTTCCTCGAATTGGCAACACTGTTTACTACTGTCCCTTATAAAATTACCACCACAAAAAAGTCTTCCCTTTTTGCATAATTTCCGTTCCACCTAATTACCACTCCAGTACTTTGTAACTCATTATTTCAAATCCAATATTGCATTTAGTCTGTTCTGTCTAATCATCGCAAAAAGAAGAATCAGGATTTGAGGGAACTTTATTAGTAATCTTTACCCGATATTTGCTGTGTTCTTTGATTTACACGTATCATTTTAGATTCTGAAATTAAATCAGTAATAACGGACTTCTGTTATATCAGTATGTCTCATTGTCAGTACGGCGGTTAGGCAAAACGGGAAACCCTATTCTGACTAAATATAAGATTAGATTTATAAAATGTGATACAAAGTGATAAACGAGAAGGTACGTATCCATAAAACGTATCTCGTAAAACTAATTCCCACATCTAATTTCAAGATAAGACTACTTTTAATATTATGGAATTTAGAGATTGAATATGATAATGACAAACTCAACACTAGAAGCACCGGAAATTTTCACTCTCGAGAAGCACCAAGCGGTTTTTCTAACCGCTCATGAAAATTTCCAGTTATCAGTAATGAATGATATTACATTTCATATTACAAGTTTTTATTGTATTTAATAAAGGATAAAAAAATATTTAATACAATAGTATACGAAGACACTTTATGGGCAATATGTTTATCTGGAAGCGATCTGCAAAACCACTTGGTGCTTCTACTATCCATTTCATAAAGATAGGCCCCTGACTTCGTGGTGCTGCCTGACGTTCAGTCAAAACTTATATTGCATTGTTGTACCTCGTTGGAATTGCTGGAATATTGTCTTTTCAATACTTAAGTCATAAAAATTTTCTTTGTACTATGTGGTGAGAAAAAAATAAAAATTAATGAAGCGTATTTTTTCGTACTTTTTTGGTAGATCAATGTTTATAGGACTATATCTCAGAAAAGAGATCACGTGAAATAATTTCCTGTGTACAGAATGTAGATGCATTCATTAGCTGTAAGGTGTGAAAAGTTCAATTTTTATCACTTGATACTTTTTGTGTAATTAAAACAAATGTACAACGCTCTGATCTCCTTTACCTTGGTAGGTAGAGAAACGTACAAAACACTGTTTGAAAATTTGGAAGTCTAGTGTTCCAAATATTTGAAACTATTAACAAAAAAAGGTTTAGTTGGTAGAGTATTTATTTTTTTAATTTTTTTTTACTTCAGCATATTCTCTGCGTTAAGCGGTGAGCCATGTTGCAGTTCAATCTTTAAATTCCCCGCGCTTATATTAAGATACAGCATACAGTAAGTGGAAGTGCGGCACCGCTGTCGTACAGTGTTGTCGCGTTGAGGAAGCCTGTAGCGTGAAACCTACTTCATAAGAATGTAATAGAAAAAAGTATTTATTATAACCTTTCACAACATCATAAAAATAATAATAATGCATTACACATCTCAATGTAATCGAAATAAAACGTTGAAGTAAAACATCCAAAAACTCATCTCTTAATCTATTTACTTCATTCACTTTCGTAATGGGTTTGTTGACTCATCTCTGCTCCTGCTATCTTCCTGAATACTTATTAACAATGGCTCCATTTCTACCTCAAGATCTATCAGTATACACACTTTCCAGCTTACGAACATGTTAAAGGTTAAAAAGAAATGTGGCCTTGGCAATCACGTGTTCACTCAAGTTCTGCGATCAATTCCCCTGCCGAATGTACAGTAACACAGAATGGGTCCTTTGTTTTCTTTCAATGAAAGAAAACAATGCAATGATTAGCTGACGATGGCTGTATTTGCGTCTAATCACGTCGCACTGATTACGTCTTCAACACTTCCCTTCGGTTCGTAGGTTCCTGTCAAAAGCATATACACGCACTCACACCATATGGATTCATTGCAATGAGACGGACGAATGGGCATTTATATTTTCCTGAGTGTATCTCGTGCTTTTTGATTTATATATATGGATATTCCTTTACGAGCGGCGGTATTACAAAAAGAAGAGGCAAAATTTTTAGCGATAATGAAATTGCAGAACTGATGAATGACTCCGACTCAGACGGTTATGAGTTAGTAATGAATAGTAATGACATTGATTATTCTGTGCTCATTGGCGTATTCGGGAGTGAACAAGATAGTAACTCTGTTTCAAGTGAACCTGAGGCTGCGCTGGGAAAGAGAGAAAAAAACGTGCCGTTCCTATTCAAAGACAGATTCTGATGTAGCTTGGAGTGATAAAATTCAAGTAAACGCAAATCCCCTATTTAGTGGTGTCCCGGGGATGGATCAAAATGCTGGGCTATCTACAGAGTATTCCGCATATAAAGTGTTTCAGCTGTTTTTACCGATGAAGTTTTATAGTAACAAAAAAAAAAAAAAAAAAAGAGTTGATTTCGAGTTGGCTACATGAGACGTGGGCCTACTGATAAACGTGGAATCCAAACTACAAGTACGTAGCATCCGCAAGGTGAAAGGAAGTTTTTAAAAATTTTAGCGTTTATTGCAGGGATGCAAATAACCACTCGCCCGGGCCATGTGGTTCATCGGTGCGGGCGAGGATTTAATATCACACGGAAGTTAAGTAAATTATTTTATTATGTGATGTAGACTAGTAACTTTTTCCTTGGGCGAGTAAACTTTTGTTGCTTATTTGCATCCCTGGTTTATTGCCTGATATACAAAGTTGGACTTTGCGTGGGAAAGTGCTTCGAAATGTACAACACTAAAGAGAAGTACTGGGACTCCTAAGACCTGAAAACAGATTTTCTGTGAAGTGTAAACTCAATATTACATATCAACTAAGGTTGTATCGTATAATAAAGTTTGTGCTTGTATTTGTTTCTGTGAAAATGTATTTTGTACTGCGTGCAGTAAGTGAAAAATTGACAAAAAGCAACAAATTTTCGAGGACCATCACATGCAAATCGAAACAAAATAGGAGTTCGCTTTTCTAATTTTGAACATTTGGCACATTTACTGTATATCCTGTTAATTTCTAAGAAATTGGTTCAGAATCTGTGGAGATATAAAATTTTAAAAATATCTCTAAGAAGTGCCGGACAGTGTGCGTGACAAGTTTAAATACCCGTCCGGCTGAGAGTGTATACGCGCCAGGAAAATGTGGCAACGTAGCACTCCGTATAAACTGCGATAGCGAAGGGCGCAAAGCTGAGAAAATCATAATGTCATATTTGTGATTGTTTATCTTTTAAAACAAGTCAAAACAGTTTGGTTGAAAAAGCTACTTTAAGATCTTTCTAAAAGTTTTTTTCAGATTTTTAATACACCGCAGCAATTCAGAGATAATGACGTCTCACTTTTTACTGAATAACAAGAAAATTACTACGTGTTGAGTAATGAAATTTTCAGAACTTACAGGTAATATATGCATCTACATATCGTGCACAGGAAATTATTTCATGTTATCTCCTTTCCGAGATACAGTCCTATAAACATTGATTTACCAAGAAAGTACGAAAAAATACGCACTTTTTCATTAATTTCTAATTTTTTTCTCACTACACAGTGCAAAGAAAATTTGTATGTCTTAAGTATTGAAAAGACAATATTCCAGCAATTCCAACGAGGTACGGCAATGTAATATAAGTTTTGACTGGACGTCACGGCAGCACCGCAAAGTCAGTTGCCTATCTTTATGAAATGGATAGTAATGTGTGGATCACTCGAAGTATTTCCATGAAAGTTAACGGATTGAATCAAGATAAAATGAAATAAAACTCAGGTCAACCAAAGTGTTAATGAATATGTTTGAGATAATTGGTGTAGTTATCTGTTGCAAATACAGTAAAACCTGTCAATTTGACCTGGTTGGTCTTGAACCTGCATTTTCCCATAAGACTTTCGATACTTATTACTTTAAAAGTTGGCCACTTGTCTATCTTGGAAGTTGGCCGCATTCAAGCAATGTTTACCCTATGATGATAATGATAAATTTACCTGCGTATCTTGGCCACGCAAATATCATTTTGTTACTTTTTTTAAAACTCTTTCTTATTCCCATATGAGAGGCATATGTTCTGTATTTGTGATCGGAGACAGAGAAGCATGGATTCCTATGGTTTATTGTTCGAGGTCAATAGCCAGAACACAGCCCTTATAAAGGGGTGGTAAGCAAGATGTGAATAAGAAAAACACGTACATGAACTCAGGAAATGGTTGTATGTACAGTATTTGTTTACCCTGTCTGCTTTGGTGAAACAACCAGCTATATCGGCTCCTTTCATCAGTGGGGAGCTTTAGTAATTCCAGAAAATTTTGAAGCTTAAAGCTAACCAACCATGTCAATTGCAAACTAGCATCTGACGGCATGTCGAATGGTAGCAGAGGTTTTGAGATCTGAATTTACTTAAGATTTTTTCAGAGCATCTTTTACTCCGAGGGAAGCATTTGTAGCTCATTAACAAGAGGCAGTTAACTACAAAATTAGAATGTACATATGTGCCAAAAAGTATAAAAGAAATACGTCTAGAATGAACCACCATGAAGAAATTTGTTATTAATAAGTGATTCGCTATTCTTGGAAAGGTATCCACAGGAAATATTTGTCACTGTTTTATCAGTTCAGTTTAAAAGTAGCTGTCGTGCCATTGCTTATAAGAATTGAGGGGCCGGCCCCCCCAAAGAGGTCCGACAATGTACTTCGGTACTTTGACGTTTGTAATTTTTTTTATATATTTTTATGTTTCTATATGTACCTATAACAGCACTTGCCCCCCTTCCGCAAACACACATCCTGGCTACGCTACTGGGTTTCACTGTAAATAAATAAATTAATTATTTAAAAATCATATGTATGGGAATTTGGCTAGAGATAGCCACCGTTAATGCCAACCTGTTAATACGTTAACAGATTCACACCAATAACTAGTTGAACGAGATAATTCCTCTAACAATCTGTTGGAAAAAGAAGTGAATAAATAAATAAAAATCTGATTACAATACTGGGACATGGACTTTAGCAATGTTGGGTAAGTTACTTATAAAAATATAACGCATCACAAGTTATTTTACTTTCTTTTAAAGTGTAACGCGTTACTTGCCCCAGAAAGCTAACTATTATCCTACTTCAAAAGTAACGTGTTCCTGTAGGTCCGAAACTTTGAATATGTAAGAATAAATCTTATTTCAATTTTCCCTTTCTTCTTCTTCTTCTTCTTATTATTATTATTATTATTATTATTATTATTATTATTATTATTATTATTATTATTATTATTATTATTATTGTTGTTATTATTCTCCACTCAACAGAAATGTTTACAACTGTAGGTTGATAATTGTAATGCTGCTATACCCTTTCATGCGGACAGTTACTTTATTGAAGTAGGGCTGCGGTGGCTCAGTGGTACAGCCTTCATCTCTATTGCATGAGGTCATTGGTTCGATCCCAGCTGGCACCAAGTGAGCTTTGTGGTGGACAAATACCGTGTGCGTGGATATTCTCGATGTTCTCCCGTTTCCTCCCATTTTCTTCATTCTACCATTTCATTCATTTCTCATCATCATTGTCTCCTTTAGCCTAACCGGCATTATCGTGGGACGTAAAACTTAAAGATTTCATTTCATTTTCAAAGTTATTTTATTGGAAATTTGATGTGATTCGCTGGCTTTATAAACGCAGTATTGTACGTTTTGAATCGTTTAATGTAGATACAACAAATTCTTACTTGACAGCTATAATACTGACCATTTTCTGTTATCACGTCTCGTCATCTCGTGAGTCGGTCACGTCCCGTCAGTCCTCGATGAATTCATCTGCGCGACGTGTGACTCCGAAAACGTCCGTGAACTTGCCTCCCCCACTTGACGCGCTAACGATAACATTAGTGTCAATCGTTAGTGCATCGTTAGTGCTTCTTAGTGCGCGAACGCCTAACGTTAGTGCTTCATCAGTGTAGGAGCTACAAGTGAAAAACCTTTGGGGAGCCAAGTTCATGCTGTCCCCACTTCAAGCACTAACGAAATAAATAGTGCCATTCGTTAGTGCATCGTTAGTGCTTCCTAGTGCACCAACCCCTAACGTTAGTGCTTCATTAGTGTAGGCTCTAGACACCAAACAATGGTACACGCTGCCCCCTACTTCAAGCAATAACAAAAAAATATTGCCGTTCGCTAGTGCATCGTTAATGCTTCTAGAAAAAACTAAAAGTTTCGTTAGTGCTTAACTACTGGTGTAGATATAGCCAATTGTGTCGTGAAACTCCCATAAGAAATGGGGATTTTTCCATTGCGTCAAATTACAGCCAAATTCAAAACCACTAATGATCTCTTCTAGTGCAATCGTTAGTGCACCGTTAGTGCTTCGTACTGCACCAACCCCTAACGTTAGTGCTTCATTAGCCATTGTTATCTTTTCTCATTAACATTTGTTACTGCATGTTCCGTGTAACATCCTCTCCTACAATTTGTAAGTGTAAATTGTTCATTTTCTTCGCGTTTCATTCACTTTCTTTGTGTTCCCCCTGGAGTCGCCAGTGTTTCGCCATCACTTATACATAATGAGATTCTTCGGATGGAGTTTCCTTTGTTATCTTTTGACCCGACATTCCTATTACTCTATATAACAAAGATACTGTATTCTTACATTAAGCCTTCCATAATGTCCCCACAGCGTAGCCATTGTTGCCTTCGTTCATTAACATTTGTTGCTGCATGTTCCATGTACCATCCCCTCCTAGAGTTTTTCAATGTAAATTGCTCACTTTTCTCCGCGTTTCATACACTTTCTTTGTGCTTCCCCTGGCGTCGCCATACTTATGCATAATTGGATTCTTCGGATGGGATTTCCTTTGATATCTTTTGACCCGACATTCCTGTTTACCTACTTTCTCGCGATATTGCAAATTGCCGCCTTGGAAGGTGACATTTTAGATGCCTCTAGCGTCCAAACGAAGCCGCATTCACCCAATGTTCATATGACATTTTTGCTTGTTTTTTACATGTAGATTCATCTCTGAAATTTTCCGTCATTGATGCACGACCACCCTGTATAACATTGGTAAACTTGCATAAATATGGAAAACAAATATTATTTTAGTCTATAGAACAGTAAACAACAAACAAACAATTACAAAGACTTTAATGCTAATAATAGTGGAGCAATACAAATGTAACAGCGACTAAAATGTCATACTGCGTTAGAGAGAATGTCTGAGTAATATTATTCTACTGAACTAATTACATAATAATAATAATATTGTTATATAAAACTAAAAATGCAAAATAAAGAAAAGCTATAACTAATAAAACGAGAACACATAAACTGGAGGTGAATCAAAACTTAACCAGTAACTCTCAAATCATATGTTTTTCAGAAAAAAATATTTTCTTTCTCTATATTTATGAAAACAACACCTACCAAAGTAAACTACACTAAGATTATACTGGCACTTCACTCACTGAATGCATTGATTTGGAGTAGTCAATATCTATGACAAAATCCTCCAGGTGCTTGCAATCAGTACACGTGATTTCCCTGAGGTTGTACTCATCTTCCAAAAACAGCAAGTGGCACTAATATTTTATCTGTTTCTCTGTGTGTCGGTGGCTGACTCGGTCGCTGATATAGTTCATGTTCCATTGCTCCATTCTGAGAAACCCACCTACAGGGGAAAAAACATTTTGTTTCGAAAATCATATACATGCAGATTTTTAGATAACGTATCTAGTTTGTGTTATATTTCGGATGAGTAGCTACAATGTAACGCTTTACCTTAGAGCGCGATACTAGGTAACGTTCTTTAAAAGTAACGCGTTAGATGCGTTTACTTCGGTTACGTTACTTCCCAAGACTGGATTTTAAACAGCCGTTTTTAAAGTCGCCGCTAAATCAAGTTATTATGCGTAGTAACGGACGACCGTATTATCAATACAACATTGTGTAAGTTGATCATGTGTAAACATCTGTGCACTTCTGTGGCCCAGGGATGATTTCAGATTTTCCTCGGGGGACTTTCAATACATTAGAGTGAAGTAGTAATGCGAAAGTATTGGTAACTCACGTTGAGCATAATCGGAGAAACGCCCCCAGGGGGCAATCTATTAGTTCTTGGTAAGGATTTATCCCTGGGCCACCCCGTGAAATCACGTAAAATGGAGCTCCTTAAAGGCTAAATGGTTAACGTATGTTCATTTTGCGTGGGGAACACGGATTCTATTCCCGGCGGGAGCAAATGTAATTCGGCTCTTACTTTAGGCTATAGGTTCACGTCTGATACAGTCTCTTGCTGAAAGGACTCTCAACTAAAAATCAAATCAAGCCACGTAAAATAATCTAGCAATGTCGGGTGGCTCCCTTGCAAGTTTAGAGTGTTAACATGTTACCACATGTTTCTTTTTCTTGTAGCCATAGGCCTGTGCATACAGTACTTGTTACTAAGTGTTTCTATTAAGAATAATTCTGCTTTATACCGTAATAGCCAGTGGTGAAGATTATTGAATATGTTTGGGGAGAGAGCGCTTAGGTCTATGCGTTTCATTTTTCAGATATTCAAGAAAAATACCCAGATTTCGGGAAGGTTCCTATGCTCCCCAATGATCGGCGCTCGTGCTGATATGTATCAGATTAGTTACAGTCTACTATATTGTGAAGTAATGCTTCATTCCTTTCTTAAATGTAAATTTAATAACTTAATATTTGGAATAAAATTAGTTGAGTGTAAGAATTACCTCTTACGTGAATAAAAATAGATTTTATTATTATTATTATTATTATTATTATTATTTTAAGATTTCACATGCAATACTTGAGATGCTTGCAAATATTATTCAAAAAATATGATTGTTAGTTACTTCAGTGACCAATGGGTATTCCACTGTTTTTGTATATACAAATAATGTTACATACAACAGGAAGTATCGTATATTTTGTATTTGTAGATAATGAGGTGAAAAACAGTATCAATTCGTTGTCTGTTCCAAGATTAAATACTCTTTTCTTTCTAATTGTACGCATACATGCGTCAATGGCTCAGCTTCAGATATAGCCAGGGCTGGATTAACCAAAAAAAAAAAAAAAAAAAAAAAAAAAATATGGACCCTGCTGACCACCTAATACATTTCTGTCAAAGTACAGTAGGAAAGTTAAGGGAATGTGTTTAATATTTTGGTCATATTTTATTTTATGATGATGATTGTATCTTCTTGATTATTTTTAGAAAGCCGGTTGAGATTTTGGTCAGATTGGAGGCCCCTATCCAGCTGGAGGCCCGGGGTTATAGTCCCCCTAAGCCCCTCCCTTTATCCGGCCCTGGATATAGCGTGAACTTCTGTTTCAGTGCACAAAGGGAGTGAAAACCACTTTTCGTCTTTTGAAAATTTCTCATACCTAAGATATCTATCTGCATTAATAATATGGTAAATAGAAAATGAAAAAAATATATCCATCATATATATCATTATTGTTATTATTATAGGTATTTGCATTAATTCGCAAGTCACTTGCCGCAACTAAGAAGCTTCCGTGCTCCAAGGTCTCTTTAGCTAACCGCTTCGTCTTCATGTACAATTTTTCTGTACAATATCGTCTCTCGCTTGTAGCTTCCTTCGTTCTCTCCCTCTCTTTCGTGTCGCCATCCCTCTAGTACGTCCCTTTTGATACAGTTCTTTCTTAGCAAATGTCCCAACCAGTTTCTCTTCCTAATAATATGTAAAATTGTTCCTTTCTCCCCTACTACTCTCTTATTCGTTTTCGCTCGACCTAGCTAACTCTATCGATTCTTCTCCACACCCGCATTTCAAAAGCTTCCAGTCGTTTTTCATAATTTTTCGTAATGTCCATGTTTCTGACCCATACAGTACAATATTCTACACGTAGCATTTTATGAATCTTATTCTCAACTCTTTATTCAAGGTCCTACAAAATAGACTTTTCTTCCTCCTAAATTCTTCTTTCACCATTGTTGTCCTTGCTTTTGTTTCACGTTCACACTTCATATCATTTCAAATAATACTATCTAGGTATCGGAAACTAATTAATTGTTCTATTTTCTCCTCTTTTCTATTTCTATTTTTGACAGCAACCACTTCGTTTCAATCACAATGACTTTTTGTGTTTCTAACATTTATTTTCATCCCGTATTGTTTACAGCCCTTCCAGAAGTACTGTAACATCTTATTGATTTTCTTATCAGAATCCACAGCAAGTGTCCTATCATTTGCAAAACATATAAACCTAGTCATACTACCTCCTACCGAAATGTATGCTGTTTTTTACTGTCTCTTCTAGACAGATGTTAAATAATGTTGCAGAGAAACAGCATCCTTGTTGAACTCCATTTCTAGTTGTACTCTCCTCTGTAATTTCCTCCCCTATCCTAACACTAACTTATTGGTTCATATATAAAGTTCTTATCAGACATCGATTTTGCCATTCCAAACAAACCTTCCTTAGAACTCCCAACAACAATTCCCAGTTCACGCTGCCAAAAGTATTTTTTTTAGATCAATAAATACAACACACACCTCTTTAACTTTTTTCTGTAAAACGTTCATCTAACAACCTTAATAATCCAACTCCATCAAATGTACCTTAATGTCCAACATTATTGTCGCATATCTATAAATATGTTGTTCTAGAATATAATTTGATACTGAATTCGCCCGGTATTTCTTATAATGTTAGTATGTGTATAATCAGCAAAGATATATATGTGGCAAATTCCATGTCAAAAGAGCAGTAAATAAGAACAATAATACGAAAATAAAATTTTCTTGTCCCTTTAGCAACATTTTCTTTTACTCTTTGTAATTTTTGTATTTATAATTCTTTTCCTATGAAATTTACCACAAATATACATTTCCCGATTATACACATAGTATCAGTATTAAAAGTACCCTGCAAAATTATTATCAAATTATATTCTTACAAGAAGACAGTTATAGATTGCGACAATCATCTTGGACATGAGTGTACCCATATTTCTATCTGAACCCGAACTGTTCCTCCTTAAGTTTTTCATTCGTTCCTCCATGCAACATTATACGCAAATACACAAATTTTAAATATTGTTAAGTAAATTAACTTAATTTACATAAACGTATGCAATGACTATGGGTGTCAATCGGGCCTTTCCCACCAGACTTTTACGGCAAACAAGTCATTTTAATGAACGCCCAGAACCTCTTGACCCACTTGTTTGATTTGTTATTGTTAATAATATAAATTACAAGTGTAAGACTAGAACTTTCTTTAAAGGACTGAGCTTTGTTGCTGTCGCAAGAGGCATTGATTGGTACACTATCTCTCAAAATCGATTTAATTAATTAATAAATTCTTACATGTAACTCTAAGTTACAATATTTGGAAACTCCCTAAGCGAATAGTTAGCACTTCTGACCACAGTACATACACTTTTTTGCTAACGATTTGGACAGTGTAACAATTTCGACAAATGAACATTATCTTCATTAGACAGTAACTGAAAGAGGTATCTTCTGAGCATAGAAATATAGAAATATTCTACATAACTTATAGAAATATTTCTATGCTCTGAAGATACCTCTTTCAGTTACTGTCTAATGAAGATAACGTTTAGTTGCCGAAAACGTTGTATTGTAGTTTAGTTTTAATAAGAAAGTGTATTTACTGTGGTCAAAAGTGTTAATTATTCATTTAATAAATTACATGAATTTTGAATTCTAAAAATCACGACACACTCTTTGGGAATCACCGCGCTAAAAGTCAGGTGAGGAACGATACTGAAGGAAATAGGAATGCATTTAGAGAAGGTCAATAACTAGATCTCCTGCTATTATTGACAACATAATATTTTTATGCTTCGCATATGAACTGATATATAATTTTATTATTAAATAAGATATCTTTAATAACATACAATTAGTCAAACTCAATGCAACACACTGAGCAAGGCTATGAGATAAAAATATATAAAAACACAAACACTTAATAATTTTTCTTCATCAGTGCCTTCACACAACGACAACTGTGTCTTCGCACTAACTGATAAAGACACATTTAGTGTGTTGAAACTTTTACGTATTTGTATTTTCATATAATTTTATCACATAGCGTTGCTCTGTATCTTCAAACTAACTGATGAAGACACATTTAGTGTGTTGAAACTTTTACGTATTTGTATTTTCATATAATTTTATCACATAGCGTTGCTCTGTATCTTCAAACTAACTGATAAAGACACACTTAGTGTGTTGAAACTTTTACGTATTTGTATTTTCATATAATTTTATCACATAGCGTTGCTCTGTATCTTCAAACTAACTGATAAAGACACATTTAGTGTGTTGAAACTTCTACGTATTTGTATTTTCATATAATTTTATCACATAGCGTTGCTCTGTAACTTCAAACTAACTGATGAAGACACATTTAGTATGTTGAAACTTTTACGTATTTGTATTTTCATATAATTTTATCACATAGCGTTGCTCTGTATCTTCAAACTAACTGATAAAGACACATTTAGTGTGTTGAAACTTCTACGTATTTGTATTTTCATATAATTTTATCACATAGCGTTGCTCTGTATCTTCAAACTAACTGATGAAGACACATTTAGTGTGTTGAAACTTTTACATATTTGTAGTTTCATATAATTTTATCACATAGCGTTGCTCTGTATCTTCAAACTAACTGATAAAGACACATTTAGTGTGTTGAAACTTCTACGTATTTGTATTTTCATATAATTTTATCACATAGCGTTGCTCTGTATCTTTACATTGACTGATGAAGTCACACTTAGTGTATTGAAAAACTGTTACGTGTTTGTACGATATTTTTGTACAATTTTATCAAATACACTTGCTCAATGCGTTGTTGTATTCAGTATGAGAATATGAAAAAAAAACCTGGTAGAATATCTGTACAATTATTATATCATTTTTTAAAAATAGAATTTTAATTCTATTAATTGTTTTCTTTCTCTTTTAGGTGGAAAGAAGAAAAGAAGGATAAAAGCCATTATAAGGCTAATCACAGGATTTGGGGCCTTGTCTTTCTTAGTATCATGGATTGGAGTAATAGTCATACTGTTCAAAACTATTTTAATGTCAAGTATATCTGTGCTTTTGACTGTCATCGACAATACCAGACAATATATACACAAGAGACTTTATAACATGGGATATATACAAGGGTACTACGATAGCTATGGCAGTGTATATCGGAAAGGCCCCTTTCCGAAAAAGAACCCATTCGCTCCGCCAAATAAATTCTTTAAACTGTAAATGTCTGAGTTTGTTTTAGCAGTAGTTTTAAATATATATATATATATATATATATATATATATATATATAAACAAAGTAGCAGTGTTGCTTGTATACCACGTGAATGAGTTTAGTTTGTATACTGTGATATTTTCTCAATTAATATGTAAACCGGAAGTGACAGTATGTAAAGTAAGAAAACGTTATGTGCTAATATTTTCCTTCAACCGTACATTAAGAAAGAGTCTTCATCCCGGCGAAATTAAATACCGCTAACTATACAGTAATTATGTGATATCTTCAAATAGATAAAAGATAATCGAAATGTGGAACAAGACCACCGCCCTAGACAATATTATTTTACATGAGAAACCGTTATCACTACTCACTTATCTGCTTTCATTTCGAGCCATTTTGAAAATCGGCATTTATTTTCGCGTTTCTAAACAACTGAAAACCACTAGGTGACTTGTGATAACGGTACCTCACGCAAAATAATATTGTCTAGGGCGCTCTTGTTCCATATTTCAATTATCTTTTATCTATTTGAAGATATCACATAATTACTGTAAAATTAGCGGTATTTTAATTTCGCCGGGATGAAGACTCTTAAGGCAACAGTAAGTGTCACGGAAATTTAACTCCTTTTTTCAACTTATCAATAACTTTACTCTGTAACACATATCGTCTAATGCTCATTAAAATGTGCATTTAACGTCTTTCTTCATACGATAATTAGAAACATCTTCAATATCCATAGTCAAATCAACTTGACAACGTAACTAATAATACAAATAATACATTAACGACCTTCTTTCTGACTGGTAGTCTGGTGTTAACCATCTAGTCTTTCAATGTTAATTCCATCATATCACGTGGACCTCGACTTAGCTTGGATTTGTAGTACGAGTACACAAAGCATATTTCGAACCCGGGTCTTCCGCAGCGAAGATGAGAACGATTAGAAGTCTATGTTCTGTTCATTTGTCTCAGATTTGAGTAATTTACTAAGTACCAAAATGATAGTGAAACGGTTCTTACTCCTTAACCACCGCCTTAATTCCTAAACATTTTTAAAATTCAAATTTTGCTGTGCAAATGCAATCTGTTGATAAGTGCTTGTAATCACTTTTGTTATTATCTTGTTCGTATAAGTTAGTGTTGGCTAACGCGTAGACTGCGGTCTACTAGTTGACAGGAAAATTTTGATAGATAACCCGCGGCGGGAATGTTGCAGAATTGACACAAAATTGGCTAAATGGGAGATAAAATTACTCTAATTTTGGTTGAAAAGTCATTAAGCATCATTCATGAAGCGGTGGCGTGATGTTTGCCAAGATTTTGTCACAGTATTTGCATTCCGATCTTATCACATCTCATTATCGTGAAAATTCAGACACACCTAGAGTAAAAGGTAGAGTTGCCAGGCACCTCTACTTTTGATCCCCTGGAGCAAGTAGTAGGCTTTCTGTGTTTGGGACGAGAGAGGCCTAATTAGACTCGCTGCTGAAAGATAATGTACAACTCCAAACAAATGAACACAAATATTATTAATATCACAAATATTATTAATATAATTGCATTTCCTCTTTTAACTGAGTTCTTAATATTATCTCCTGTTACATAATGTTCTGTTTTTCGTTATGCTAAGCGACTATAGAACTGGATTTTATATACTCAAGAAAAATGAAATGAAATATTTCAGTTTTACATCCCATTGTTATACTTTGTAAGCTAAAGGATATGGTGATGATAAGAATGAATGAACAGTGGTGTAATGAAGAAAGTGGGAGGAAACTCACGTACACGGTGATTGTCCATCACAAAGCCCACTTAGCGGAATCTAACCAGAGGGCCAAGCATCAGAGCTGAATGTTTTACCACTGATCCACTATTGCTTCTAGCACCCAAAAGCAGGAAATAAAGTAATTACCATAATGTCACATCACATTTGGCGTCACCATACTCCTAGGCAGCTCCTATTAGAAACTTGTTCTCTGCATTCTGTAAAAACTGCACACTCGTCCATGAAGAAAAATAGATATCCGAAACAAAACGCTGCGAAGAAGAACACAAGTGATCGATGATTTGAAAAATAGAAAATATTGGCAACTAAAAGAGGAAGTTGAAAAGCGAGAAACATGGAAGAAATATTTCCAGGCTGAAACTGAAAATTAAAAAAAAAAAAAAAAAAAAAAAAAAACTCATTAGTCCCATCACCTGCCAAAAGGGAGAATACTTAATAATAATAATAATAATAATAATAATAATAATAATAATAATAATAATAATAATAATAATAATAATAATAATAATAACTACTAAAATTTATGTTCAAAGCTCAAGTTTCTGAGACATTTTCTCAGATCAGTTCTAGATTGTTACAAGATGCCCTTATGATATGGAGGGACGCCCATAAGTACTGTAAACTAAACATTTTTGAGCAACAGTACATGGTTCTATTCTTGCAGGTGTTAAAGTTATTAATTACCTGAAGGAAATTCATTTAAGAAGGAAGTTTCATGCTCTACTAACAACAGTGTTAGGTGATTTACTTTCTTTTGTCTCAAAGAACTAACGCTAATGCCACTAGTAAAAATGCCCATACTTGGATAAATGTCTAATTACGCTTTTAAAATTAATTGGAGAACGCTGAATCGAATGAAAATATTTCTAAATATACCAATGCATAAGGTCACGAGAAAAATGACATTTAAAATTGATCTCTTTGATCTAAAATGGTTTGTGATTTAACGATATTTACTTTCATCTGAAATAACCGTCACTAGCAGCATAAGGAAAATTTTGATTGCCTTACTAAGTTTAGGAATCACAAATATTGTAACTTAAATTTGTAAATTTCATTGAGAATAAGCGAGAAAGTAGTTATATATATATATATATATATATATATATATATATATACACAGGGTGGTAGGTAACTCCACTCCACCGAAAAACTTTGCGAGGCGGTTCCTTATACGAGATGAAAGAAAAAAGTTCTAATAAGCATGGGTCGAAAAACGTCTCCTTCCAGAGTTATGAACTACTGAAAATTCGAAATATCACGTTTCAAAACGCCTTGGCTTACAAACTATAGGGCCTATCCCAAGCGGTTTAAGGAATTACACAGGAACTGGTATACGCTCTATCTAAATATTTATGTTTCAGAATTCACCAGTGCCAGCAAAACGAACGCACCATTATGTCTTAAAGGAGTATCCCTGTACTTCAACTTACTTTTTTACATTTCCTTTCATCTATAACGGAGGATGGTAAAACATGGATATTTAGATTGAGCACATACTACTTTCTGTGTAATTCCTTAAACTGCTTGGGATAGGTCCTATAGTTTCTAAGTTAGGGAGTTTTGAAGAGTGATTTTTCGTATTTTCAATGGATCATAACTCTTTTTTTCTTTATATATATATATATATATATATATATATATATATATATATATATATATATATATATATATATATATATATATATATATATATATATATATATATATGCACTGACTCTTACACTTGCTTTTCTTTGACAAATTATAACTCAAGTTATCAGAATAGATTGTAATTAATTTGTTGATTGCACCACTGTCCATCCAAAGTGTTAACTCTAAGAATTTATTGAGAAGTTTACAAATATTGTTTACAAATATTTCTCATTTCTCCTAACCGAGAATCCGCCTGAGATACGATCTTATGTACGATTACATCAAAAAACCAATATTTTAAATTGTTCTTTTTCCGTTTATTCTGAGAGTGTTTCAGTACCAATTGCAGAGTCCAACTTCTTACATTTATATGGTCTAAATTTTCCTTTCAAGTAGCAAAGCGAATTAATTGTTCAAACTTAGAGAAATGTAATCTGTCTATTTACTTCTGCTATACGTGGGTTTTATTGTCTCAATTCGGGTACAAAGCTCCCTTGTGGCTATGTGGATAGCATACGCACCTTTGGTGTGGGAGATTCGGGCTCAATTCCATGTTAAACTGTAGGTCCAAATCTCATAAAGCACATTACTGGACAGGATGCTTAACAAAATCCTCTGCGATTCGTGCATATCCATCTTGTTTCCACTCCATCTTGTTTCAGGAGGACTGTTAGGCCCTATTTTAATAATATTTGTAATAATCTCTATGAGCTTGAAAATAGCCAAGCAACAATACAAAAATCGCTAAACTTTTGTATTACCAATAGACTAAATTTCCTTCGTCTCACTAAATGTGTTTAAATGTGTGCTAAATCCATACTTTTAAATCTAAGTTTGTTTAATTTAATCTTTAGGAAAGTTATGAAATATTAAAACAAAACAACATATATAATTTTTATCACGCCCCTCCCGAAGGTCTCCATTAGTCGGCATTGCTACCCCCACTTATGGGAGATCCTGATCATGTGCCTTGATTCTGTGTTGGCTACACATTCGAACACAAGACAGGGGGCCGCGTTGGCTCAGTGCTAGAGCGTTCACCTCGGGTTGTGGGTTCGACCCCAGCTCGCGCCAGGTGAGATTTGTGGTGGACAAACACCGAGTGCGTGGGTTTTTTCGAGGTTCTTCCGTTTCATCCCACTTTCTTCATTCCACAATTTCCTTCATTTCTCATCATCACCGTCTCCTTTAGCCTAGCCGGTATCACAATGGGATGTAAAACCTAAAGATTTCATTTCATTTTCGAACATATAAAAATTGTACGTCATATCAATTTTCAAAATACATTTGAGGAATTTCTAAGTACACAAGTGATTACCTGAAGTGATTGAACTTATTTTGAATAAAAACTCTGGCGTTAACAACCGATAGCGCAGTAAGCTAATAACGTGCTTGGAACCGTTTGTGTTGTATGTATTTTGTTTATAAATATAATAGATTTGAATGCTATAATATAGGCCTAGTCATCTGGCAACCCTCAGCGTATGATTCGATTTTGTATAAATCTTTACGATTATGATATAAGATAAATCAGGGAGAACAATACCGTGGAAAACAACACCAAAATCGAGTCTTCGGAAACGACACCGTGGCAAACAACACGTAATCAATGAAATTCTGTATCCCCTCTCTCTCTTTATATATGTATATACACGAGGGTGATTCGAAAAAAAAAATGTTCTGGAGCTAGTAGTAATGAGCGGAAAGCCTCCGTTACTACATCATGGATTCTTTGTGATGTTATATCCAGCACATGCGCGGCAGTACGATGTTCTAACTAGAGCTGGATACTTACTGGATCACAATGTGTACTGTCATTGAACATCCTGCTAAGTGCAAGGTGTGCAGAGTTTTAAAATTTCTTTGGGCAAAAAAATCTGTCAGCTGTAGACGTTTACTTTGAATTGTGTGCTATGCAGGAGCCAAATATTATAAGTGAAGGTATTGTGCATCGGTGGATCAATGTTTTCAAAGAAAACAGAACAAACATTCAAGATGAGCCGAGGAGTACTAGGTTTTTCTGTAGTTAGTGATGACCTGGTCAAGAAAATTGATGACAATTGTAGTGCGAACTATCCGAACAATTTTCGAACATTTATCGGACTGATCACTACAATCGTCGGAAAATTAAAATATCGGAAATTCTGTGCTCGGTGTGTACCGAAAATTCTACCGCGGATCCAGAAAAATTGTAGAATGTATTCTGGCTTAAAGTTTCTTCCCGGATACAGCACGGAAAGGGAGAAGTTCTTGAACAGAATTTTGATAGGTGACGAGAATTGAATAGTAAACACTGAGAAGAAATAACAGTCAATGGCAGGGTGTCATACCTTTTATTTAAATTTATTTATTTATTTATTTAACGGCAGAGTTAAGGCTATATTTGCCATTTCTTACACTCAACCAACTAAAATGTATACAAGATATACGTACTACCATTGTCGTCTAATCCATAAAAATTACAATTACTACATTAATGCATATGTACATACACACACATATATACCCCTACACACGAATATGCTCCCTTACATACCCCTTCCCCTCCATACCCTCATACTATTTATCATAAAAACAAGAAAACTATACATACAGCATACACAGAACGATATATGTATTCTTAAAAGTATACTACCTTACATTCCCTCCTCCCCCATACCTTCCACAAACCTAGTATTATATATACATACCTCAAGTTTCTGTTTACATTTGGTTGCTACTGCTCATCTTTGTGAAGAAAGAAAAAAAAATATCATCATTCCCGAGATTGGTGTACAGTGGCTAAGGCTATCAGATATTGCTTCAAATTTCTTTTGAATGTCGCAATTGAGGGTGAATTCCTTACATCTGGTGGAAGTCTGTTCCATTCTCTAATACCAGAAACTGTGAATGAATTAGCCATTTGATTCGTATTATGACGAGGTATCGGCAACAGTGTTGATCTGCTAGAGCGAGTATCACGATTGTGGCTATCTCTAACATACTGCAGTTTATTGTAAAGATATATAGGCACACCAAATGTCAAAACTTTAAATAAAATTGTCATTGATTGGTATATGTAGCGAGCTTGGATGTTTAGCCAGCCCAATTCATTAAAACATTGCGTCAAGTGATCAGAACGTTTCAGATTAAAAACAAACCGAACGCATGCATTCTGAACCCTCTGTAACTTTCTTAGCGCTTCTTTATTTACATTGCCATAAGCTCCAATGCAATAATCAATATGTGATAGTACGAGGCTTTGTTAATATAATTTCATTCCCATTTGAAGATGGGCAGGCCGCAGAATTTAACGCCTTCTCTTGGGCCATGAGTATTTATTTATTTGTAATTTGCATTGAGAGATGGGTTACAGGACCCATCCGTTGATCGATTTTTGCTGTTTACAACAGAAAATACAAAAATACATAACAGTACAAATAAAACAAAATAAATGCTTTCTACAGCAAGCAAGGTAGTGCTGAAGTCCTGAAAAGGCTTGTTGTCTCTACAGTAATAGTTTAGAGAAACAACCCGTGAGGATCGAGAATTTGCTTAGCAGATTTGGGGCGCTTTTAGCTTTGGCATGTAGGTGAGTAGCGTGTGTACTACGTTGGTCAGGTTTAAATCCTTCAGAAGTTGAAGAACGTCTTTAATAGTTTTAATGATGTCTTCAGAGGATACATTATCATGAGGGGACGTCTTCGGTGTTGAAGCTTTGATAGTGCGTGACATTGTATTCTCAGGTCTTGAAGCGGATGGGGCAGTGATATCTTGAAGATGTGCTGAACGTGAGATTGTGCTTACTTGTATTCAGGCACGTAGCCAAGGGGGGTCCCTTTGAGACCAGAAATGAAAAAAATTAAGGAAGGATGAAACAAAATGAAATGAGAAAAAGGAGGATCAGCGTTAAAAATAAAATAAAAAACTACAGGAAGCTTTTGGTTACTCTTTCTTATGAGGATATATGTATTACTTGCAATACATGGTGGCGAGGTGAGCGAGATATCCTGGAAGAGTCAGGAAATTTGAAACTTCTAGAAAAGTTACAGAATTCTCAGAATTTCTGCTACTAGTCAGGGAGTTTTCAAGCTTCCGAAAACATAGTACCGCTGAGTAACAGCGTGGACATTTTTGATCATAATTTTTCGTTATCGATTCCTTGCAGAATCAAACATGTTATTTCAAAAACAATTTTCTATTGCTCCTTTAATCTGTCATTTGGAACCGACAGTAGTTGACGGAATAATAAAAACAAAAATTTATATGGAAAAGGAGTTCTATTAGCATTTGATTCAACAGAAAAAGGAACGCAGATATTGTAAAATATTTTACAAGACATTATTGAGTATGTACTTTTTATAATAGTGAATATGTACTTTTCATAATAGTTGAGATCATAAGGAAAGGAAAATTGTTATATTTGAATGAACAAAGAAAGGAGTGTAAATATTGTAAAATCTTTTCAATACTTATTTTTTATTCTTTTATTACTCGAGATTTCTTCATAGTTTGTTATTAAAATACTTACCAACATATCCTCATTTTATTGTTCTAACAAACCAATATATGTTGATAGTAAAGTAGTTTTCATTGATCAAGCTCCTGAGCCTTCAGAATTTCATATCATGACCCCCTCGTTACGAAATCCTGGCTTAAAAAACCGGTAAAATATTCCAGTAAAATAGTTTAGAATGATCGAGCCCCTGGTGTGATGATCACAGTATTTCATGTCACGGATCCCCCCTCCCCTCTTCACGAAATCCTGGCTACGTGCCTGTGTTGTTGTTTTACTTTATGCTTGTACGATTGTTTTTATTCACGTACATCCGGAATAATTAGCAGAATGAGCACCTTTACAGTTGATACATTATGCTGGTATGTCTTTGGTGTTCTTTTCGCATTGTTACGTCCAATGAGAGCCGGCGCACTTGAAGCTTGACATGCTATCTTCGGTTTGTTTGGAGAAATTAGCAAGCAACTTGCCAAGCTCTGCCTGGGTGCGTTGTCAGCGAGGAAGACTATGACCACCGTTTTTATTAACATGAAAGGAATCGTGCTTGTCAAATTCATGCAATGTGGTATAGTAATCAATTCTGAAGATTACTGTAACACTGTTGAAACTGAGAAGAGCCATCCAGAACAAGTGTCACAGTCTACTGACATCTCGAATTGCATTATTGCATGATAATGCTCACTCACAATGCTCTACGAAACACAATGCCTTATGCGACAATCCAAATGGGGCGTTTTGGATCATTCCCGTACATCCTGGACTCGGTTACCTCTTATTTTCAAATGTTGACTCACATAGTTTGATGTACAATACTTTACGGTGATGAGAAGAATCTTTAAAATGCTGTAAAAGGTTGATTGAATTCCAATATTTTTGCAAAAGTGATTTCCAATTTGACAAACCAGTATGACAAGTACTTGAAGCTACATGGAAATTACGTTGAAGAACAGATGAAAACTGTGTTTTTTACATATAGGTAAAAATATATATCTAAGTCAAACGGAAGTTCCTTTCCGAATTATCCATATATATATATATATATATATATATATATATATATATATATATATATATATATATATATATATATATAAAAGGATTGGACAAAAATCTAAAACGTTTACAAAAGTGTGAAAATCATACCTAGTATGGTGTGGGGACTCCTTTTGCATCCAAAACAGCTTGGATCCGACGTGGAATGGACATATACAGCTACTGAATAGTGGTGTGTGGAATTTTGTACCATTGTTCGTCCAAAACATGCTCCAGTTCCTTAAGGGATGCTGGTGGAGGGTAATGAGACCGAACACGCCTTTCTAACTCAGACCACAATGGCTCAATGATGTTCAAATCTGGTTATTGTTGGACCCAGGGGAGGTGTGATAGCTCCTGGTTATGCTCCTCAAACCATGATTTCACCGTTTTTGCAGCGTGACAGGGTGCCAAATAATCTTGGTAGATGCTATCATCATCAGGGAACAATATTTGGGCCGTGGGTAGAACGTGGGCCTCCAAAATGGCCTCATACGCATTGGCATTCTCATCCCATGCAGGGCTATAATGGGACCTGCAGAAAACTACGATATCACTGCCCATACTGTAACAGAACCACTCGCACGCTTTACAGTTGGGAGCAGACAGTCTGTATCATAGGCCTGCGATGGTGTTCTCAATACGTAAACACGACCGGTAGTTGGAAACAAGGTGAAGGTCGATTCATCGGACCACATTAATTGTTTCCCCTGCTCATGAGTCTACGCGTTGTGGCCCTTGCACCACTGGATACACCTATTCGCATTTACTACTCTGACCAGGGGTTTGGCGATAGAATCCCTGCCATGAATTTTTTCATTTTATGAAGTTCCTGTCACAGTGTTTTCGATGAAACCGGGTTCTGTAGGCGGGACTTGAGTTCAGACGTAATTTTCATTGCAATGGTCTTCTTTTTAACTGCTACAATCCGTTTGAATGCCCTCCGGTCCCTATCTGACAGGATTGTCTTTCGACCACTTTTGTGCTTTGCAGACTTCGTTTGCACATGAATTGGGTACGCCCTCGTGACATTGGACACAGTGTTTTTCAATACCCCCACAATGTTCACCACTGTTGCCACTGAAGCTCTAACGAGACGGGCACCAACGATCATGCCTCTTTGGAAGTCTGTAAGGTCGCCCATTTTACCGCACCACTTTCACACCACGACACTCATAGGTGAACTGGTTACTGCTGACTGAAGAGGATTGTTCACATGACACATTGAAATCAAAAAAACGATCGGCAACCGCAACACGTGTTGTACAGTGGAGGACAAACTTACGTGTCCTGTATGAAGTGTTTTTAGATTTTTTGTCTACCCCTATATATATATATATATTGTTACACAGTTATGCCTCGAAGTCCTAAGCCGGACTCAAATTATGGGGCGAGACGCCCGCGCTTTTCTAACTGTGTGTGTTGCAAAGAAAAGAGAGAAAGGAAGAACGGAGTCAGGTGAGGCTTTGATTGTATTAGCAATCTGATGCCTCATTGACACCAACCCACACGCATGTAATAGTGGTATGACCCTGGCTTTGATTTATTCAAATCACAGTGCCGGGTCGCGGATGCAAATTTAGTTAAAACCACGCAAGCGATAAGTACATGAAAAACATTATGTATTTGGAGCTATGCGTGAAATAAAAATGTAAATGTAAAATAGATACTTCAGCCCCGGCGTGATGGGGAAAAATCATAGAAATACTAGAAGTCTTGGCCACTATTGAGCATGCGCGTGAAGAAGCTTCTCCAAGCTCGTCAAGGCTCGTGACGTAGCTCCCGAGCGACGTCAGAACTGGCAGAAATGCGTGGGACGAGTCGCCTTTATAAGCGAGGCCTGTCGCCCAGCTCGGGTGATTCTCCGCCCTGCAGTCAACTAGTGTGTTTCGCTGATCGACACGGACGCTCATCATAAAATCAGGTATGTGATTATTTTTCTAAGTCCCCCCTCGATTCGGGATGAGCACCTTGAGATTTGTTAGTGATAAATATAAAGTTTGATTCCAACATGAGACCAAATTCCCTCTTCAAGTATTATCACTTTTCCTTTCGGGCCAATGCAAGTTGCGAGTACGGATTATCAAATTCACTATTTTCAATAAATCGCGGCTTAGCATAAAAACCTTCTAGCACCCATTTGATAAGGAAGGGGTTGTGCCCATAAATATGATGTAGTAATAATTTCCAGTTGTAATTCCAAGTAACCGATTTGTGAGATTCTCTTGTATTTTCATTTTTTTTATTCTTATAAATAAACTGTACAATGGAATGGTCTCTTTAATTTAGTCAAGCTATCCCTCCCTATCTAGATTCAGTTCACAGTCTTCATATGTTACCTGGGTTTCGATTTCCAGTACAAGCTCTACCTCGGAAATACGAATCTCCCCCCATTATTGAGACTTTTAGTGCACTTTCTCATCATCTTCGAACCAGTAGGCCAAAGACGTTTCAATACTGAGGCTTAAAGGAAGTTGGACTCAGAACCAACTTTGTAATACTGGGTGGAGAGTAGAGGAGTGATCTCAAATACGATTTCACAACAGAAAGTGTATACAAATATAATGCCAACCACAGAAAACAACATAACAATATATATATATATATATATATATATATATATATATATATATATATATATATATTGCCTTCGGGAGCTCACAAGGTTAGGTTTCTACGTTAATTTGTTGATCCATGTCTCATGTAGTCTTGTTGTTGAAACGAACGCTAAATTCAAGCGAAATCCGTATCCAAACTACTTTAACGTCCTACGATTTTTGTGCACCAAGTTTAAGGAAGGTGATAATTATGAAGCGGATCACAATTAGCGTTGGCAATGAAACGAGAGATAAGGTTGTCTCTTCTTATCTCTTAAGTTTTGTACAACTCTCGTCACAAAACGAGAACTAAGGTTTTCTCCTCTTATCTCTTAAGTATTGTACAACTCTCGTCACGAAACGAGAAATAAGGTTTTCTATTTTTATCTCTTAAGTTTTGTACAACGCTCGTCATGAAACGAGAAATAAGGTTTTCTCTTCTTATCTCTTAAGTTTTGTACAACTCTCGTCACTTCTCGTTTCTTAGGATTTAGGAATTAGGAATTAGATTTCTTTGCTTTCGGCATCTATGGAAATGTTAGACCATCACATATTAGGGATGACGCCCCTCGTGCAGCACAAAACCCAGGGAAAGGGAAGAAAAAAAGGATTGGGAAAGGAAGTAAGTGGCCTAGGACGTATATGTTAGGTACCTAACCAGCATTTGCCAGGTGGGAATGAGGAAATCACAGAAAAAACTTTTTCAGGATGGTTGGCTTAAAAAAGCTTTTTACACTTTTTCGACCGAGTGTTTCCACCAACAATTAAACTCGACCGCTCGCACTGAAGGAGAGAGCGTTAGCGTCTACGCAACGTGAGGTTACCGTCTCGTTTCTTCAAGAATTAATTCTCGTTTGGTCTCGATTATCGGAAAAGTTTTATCGTTTCGTCTCGTTTTGAAAATTTTTGTACAAAATATAGCCCTTGATTTTTTCTTTATTTCCTGTAGAAGTTAGAATCCTTCCACTTCATGAGAGGACTGCGAAGGGTGTACTATAAAAGCACTTTCAAACTATATTTATTACTCAAGTATATAATGACTTGCATATTTTAAACGTTATTCTTCATAATGTTCGAAATAATCACTTTATCAGCGTTTACTTACCTTTTTAATGATTCATGTAACAATATAACACTGTATTAGATGTAAGATTTGGAAGAACTAGTGTGGTTCACAAAACTCGAGAAATGTCTCATCTCGAAAACGATATGAGAATTGCCATATTTTTTATTTTGTCTCGAATTTGGAAATGTACTTGTCATCTCGTGGGGAGCCCTATTCCAATGAAGAAAATAAACAATACAGAGTTAGTTATTTGTTTATTAAACATATACCGAAAAACATGAATCAAAACATATAATGCTGAAACAAATAACATGAAGATAAAAACAATAAGTACACAAGTAGAATTATACCAAATAATAACTTCTTCCATAACTAGCAATTGTTGATTGAAGAGACAATTGTAACTTTATCCCACCAAGGTCTATGGCTGAGTCATCAATTGAAACTAATCACCTAAACTGCTGTTTCGTGGAATAAATGAAAAGCTGCACACTTAGCACCAGTTCTTTTCATTTTTATGGCTGCTACAGTGCTCACGATCGAAACTGAAAATTCGATGGATGTGAATCTAATGTAGAGATATAAATCCAATTAGTGTACATATAATATACGAGTATGGTCTTTTGCAGGGCACTGAATATCTGCGATGCCATTCTTGTAACAGGTACGGCAAAGAATGATTAATAACATTTGCAAGTGGGGCAACAGCCCCCACCACCTCCGACCTCCGTGACTGCCGCAATGACCACCATCTGAACTAAGAATTTCATCTGCTGGATAAACCGACGAGACGGAAGCCAAAACATTGTCTATAGAATACTTGAATTTCATCTCCTGGGAATGCTTAGGAGACCAATGCAAAATCAAATATCTCTAGAGTTATCTAGTTTTAAGCTCAACTCACGAAGAACGTCTCCTCTCTGTTGTCATCCGTATGGCAAGTGTGTTGAAAGATACACATTTCAAAATCGAAATCGTAAAGCTGTGTTTATGCAACATTAATGGCTCCTGCGTGAAAAACCATCCACTACAGTATGTGTTGAGCCTATTCTGGAGTTGACATCTGTTATGGAGATGGAACAAAGTTTACCGTATGACCCCTGTAGTCTACAATGGTTCTTAAATTTCAAATCTTGCTTCTAGTACCTCTAAATTATTGAAGGCAGCGAACCCAGAAACAAAGATTCCGCAAAACAAAAGTTATATATTCTAACTGAAGATAAATTAATTTGAAGCATATTAAGTCTAGACGAATTAAATTGTCTCCTGCTTCGCATTAAGGAAAACCTAGTAAATCCATCACAAACCAGGTAATCTTTGCCAGAATATGCTTCTTTAGTTCCCAATCAATTTAAAATTGAATTAAGACGTTACTTAGCATTGAAGCTCAGAAGTGGTTGCTATTCAGTTAACAATAACAGGAAATAAAATTTAATTTTGTAAAGATGCAAAATGCCTAAATTATTATATTATAACCTGTTCCTGTCTTATTTTGCACGTAAAAACATTTAGTCCAGGCAACGAAGGCCAAAAACGCTGATTAGAAAAGAAATAAATCGTGTAGTTTTAGAATTTGACACAGTTGTGGAGGAATGCCGCAAATGACATACTGAAACTCACCAAGGGTCGGTGGATAATGAAGGGGAGGTTTAAAGGTAAGTTCTTATAGCAAAAAAAAAAGTTTCAAGTAAAGAATTGAACTATACTAAATTCCCGGGTCTAGGACAAAACCCCCACAGCCAAAACCCCCACACTCAACAAATGTCAAAATGCCCACACGATCGGTCATAACTCTAACACAAATGGACAAATCTACCAAACGCACGAACGGTCAAAACCCCCACAGCCAAAACTCCCACACTCAAGAAATGTCAAAACGCCCTCACAATCGGTCATAACTCCCACACAAATGGATAAAACAGCCACACATAGCAACGATCATAATCCGCACATAAATGTACAAAACTCCCACACAAATGGTCAAAATTCCCATATGCAGAAATTGTCACAACTGCCACACAAATGGACAAAACCCCCATACAATTGTACAAATCCCCCACACTCTGAAATAATCGTGATTACACGTCTTTGTTGCGGGTCTTTATGACACCCACTTTAGAGTTTCTGTCATTAGAAAACAGTTCAAGAAGAATAGTTGCAACAACAGTTTAAGTGGAATAAAAAATGTTATTAAAAACTACAAGGGCAAGACATGCAACCAGGATCATTTCAGAGTGTGAGAGATTTGTCCAATTGTGTGGGGGTTTTGTCCATTTGTGTGGCAGTTGTGACAATTTCTGCATGTGGGAGTTTTGTCCATCTGTGTGGGGTTTTTGTCCATTTATGTGGTAATTGTGACCGTTGCTATGTGTGGGAGTTTTGTCCATTTGTGTGGGAGTTATGACCGTTCGAGGTTATGACCGATTACCAGTGTGGGGGGTTTGGATGTGGGAGTTATGACCGTTCGTGCATTTGAGAGATTTGTCCGTTTGTGTGGGAGTTATGACCGATTGTGTGGGCGTTTTGACATTTCTTGAGTGTGGGAGTTTTGGCTGTGGGGGTTATGACCGTTCGTGTATTTGGGAGATTTGTCCATTTGTGTGGGGGTTGTGACCGTTTGTGTGGGCGTTTTGACATTTCTCGAGTGTGGGTTGTTTTGGCTGTGGGAGTTTTGACCTGTTCCCAAATTTCCTACGAAATTTCCCCTATACTTAATTTTTTTTAACGATGTTCAATAGTTTAAAAGATAGAGGGACATAAAAGGTACATTAAAAATATATTTTAGGTAAAAGTGCTTAGGAACCTTCAGAAAAAACCCTCATACCTGTACAACAGTATACAAAAGCAATACACAATTTCGTGCACGAACACACTAACGCGCGAGGTACCAGAGCGGGCGCGTGCCGCTTAAGTATTAATCGCTTGCGCGTTGCGTTCTATGTCTTGCTTATTTCTCCTAACGCTCTGAGTTTGTGCAGACGTAGAATGTGTGCGTATGTCTCTTGTGTTCGTGAGTTTTACTGACATTATCAGCAGCTCCACGGTATACAGAAATGGCTGAAAAGGGCAAAGGGTAGAATATGATGTGTAAGACTTACTCTAAAGTCTAAAGCAGTGATTGCCAAAAAAAACTATCGCAAGCTACTAGTAGCTCGCGGGAACATTTTCGGTAAATCGCGTTAACGCTTCGGTTGGCTAACTTTGATTCCCCCACTGAACTGACGCAACACTAACGACAGGGGGTGCTGATGACATCAACTGCTTGTTTCTCCCGCGCAATTGCCATTGTCAGTCTCGTCTCACAGTTAATTGTATATGCGTGGGGTTGTGCACGTTATGTTTTTCGTGTGTATATTTGACATTCGCTAATTTGAATAGTTTGATTTTATATTTACTACAAATGTAAAAATTTGGCAATAATCAAATGTAAGATTTTTTTTTAAAAAAAGAAAGTTCATTCGGTTGGTAGCTCACAGTAAGATTTTTATAGAGGTGCAATAACTCAGAAGCTGCGTAAATTTGAAAACCACTGGTTCAAAGCAGCGACTGGATGAGAAATTCTGTATTGATTCATGCAAGAAATAAGAGGAACAAAGTGACGGATCTTACCCGGGTCGGGGAAGAGGGCTAAGCAACCAATTTTTTGATTGACAAAAATAATTTAAGTTATTATTTATATATTTTTGAAAGTTTATAGTAAACTTATGATATACCTATGCTAGTTTGGGTCTGGCTGCTCCCCCCAATTTGTACCTTCTAGATCTGCCAGGTAGAAACATTTTCTTCTCTCTAAAATCTCCGTGTTTCTTATCCTTTCTTTCGTTGCTTGTCCTTATTAACCTCTCTTTCCCTTTTCCACTTACATCACGTTTATTACTTACAATATTATGATCACATAATAAACGCAAACAGAAAAAAAATTGCAATGTTTCCGTCGTTAGTAGTTCCAAAACCTGGCTTAAGTATATTCACGAAAATATTAATTTTATTCTTCAAATTATCAATGGTCGTTTTCTGTATTTTCAAAAGTCAGTTTGTCTTCGTTTGGTACTTTTTGCCTTCAATTAGAAATTAGATTTCTCGGCTTTGGCATCTATTGCCATGTTGCACGTCACATATGACAGATGGCGTATCTTAGCGATCACACTATCCGAGGAGAGGGAAGGAAAGAAGCGGACTGAAACTATATGTTAGGTACCATCTCGGCATTTGCCTAGTGTAAATGAGAAAACCCCAGGAAAATTCTACTCAGGATAGCTGGCATGAAAAAGCTCTTACACTTTTTCGGCCGATTGTCCTCACCGGGAATGGAACCCGGGACCTCGCGCAACTTTGGCATTCGAGTGTATACGCTAGGTGTAAACATACAGTGCATTCAAAGTATCTTATCCATGCGTGTAATCTGGAAAGTCTGCACTCTTACAAGCTCTCATTGGGCTTTAATCTCGCAAGTTTCCTCTAGTCTTTTTATGACTTTAAGTGCATTCTGCAATACCCTCATGATTGTCTGGATGATTCCGAGACGGTGTTAAATGCTTTTCTGTCAAAAATTGTGAAGCAGTACTTAGTATGCACGTCCAAATCCAAATTTTCAATTCGTGTGGTGACAACCTTTTTAATTTATTCCTTGACACCATCTAGAACTGAACAATCTTTTCTCAAACAGAAGTTTGATTCGCCGACAAAATCTCGATTATGTAGACGAGAATTTCGCCATGCTACGGTCTCGCCTACAGGACAACCATGCAAGTTACATAATATACGTATCGCTTTCTTTTTCCCTGCTTGTTACTTTTGTTTATATGCGTAGTAGTGTTACAAACATTGTTAAGTCTTTTGACTCACAGAAGACTACATAATTTGGACCTCTACTATTATTTAGGGTACAACTAGTTCAAACACCTGGGGAGCTCTGAGGTAGAGCGCTGGGTTCCTGATTCGATCCCCGGCTAAGTAAGCTTGTGGTGGACAACATCGTATCTGTGAGCTGGGTACTTCCCTTTCCTCCCACGTTTTCAATCCACCAATTCTTGCATCTTCATTCCTTTGCTTTAATCATTAGAGGAGGCGGTGCAAATGTGGAAACCCAGTTTGAATTTAGTTTGTAAAAAAGCAGTGAATCGTTATTTTAGCCTGGAAAATTGCCTCAAAATACCTTAGAATGTTAGAAAAATAGGACCATAATTTGCAAGTCCAAAAACTATGTATGTAAAAAATAAAAAAATATTTGGCACATGTACTAGCATATTTCGTTTTTTTAAAAACTGAGGGTAATGTGGAAACACCCTAAAATTACAATAAATCAATGTAATGCACATAAAGTTGTTTGATCATAGTATGTTTTTAATCATAGTATGTTTTAATCTGTAGATGAAACAAAGACAACAAAAGATTTTAAATGATTACAAAGTTAAAAAGCTGATAGTTACAAAGTAAACAAATTTCGATACAAGGTTTTGTTGTCTACAGACAAAGACGTTATGTAGGTAAGTCTTATTTGCAGATATCACACATATAAATGTCAGTTTCCACACCGGCACACTCAAAGTGATTACATTTCTCACATAATTGACATTGAATCCATAGTTCACCACGCATATCTTTCGAAAATATATTCCCATAAAACATGCACAGGGCGTCTTTTTAGGTGGGCTCTTCTACTCCAACTGGAAGATATACTGCAGTTTTTTTTTTTTAATTGGAGGAGGAACTTTGGGCATTTTTCTAGTTTTCTTACCGGCTGCAGGCGGCTTCTGTTTAGGTTAAGTCGTACTCCTAGATAACGATTCCTCGAGCTGTTTTCTCTACGGAGACGATGTGAAAACAGCGCAAGAACTCGGCTTACGACCTCTATTCGAAGGCTTCCTCTTCAAAGGGGGTATTTTCTTGATTTCACATGGTGACACACAAACTTTTGAACATGTGCTCAGAACGTTGGGATCCTGTGAAGAGGTGCTCGGTACCCTAGGACACTGTAAGAAAAAATCGTGGAGACAATTATTTGCCTTTTTTCCGCCTCTTTGTCAGTTTCCACTTTGCTTTACACCAAAGCCATACCCCTCACTTAGCCCATGAATAAAACGTATCTAACATATACTTGTATGATTCAAATGTGTGTTATCTTCAATAAATTATTCACTAATAATAAAACAAAGCAATGGTATTTACGGTATCGGAAATATGGAAACGTTTCCACATTTCCCTCATCCACATGTTTCCAAGTTACCAGCACTGTAGTCAAATTGGATTGTACGAGTTAAGTTAAAAACACGTTTGCTTGTGATTGATTGAAAGCCACCAATACCTTCCCAATAACCTCCTTTCACAATACTCTAATATGTATTACACTACTTCTATGATACTTTAGACTTAATAATACTACACACTTACCTCCAAAAACTTCTCGAAAATGTGTAAACAACAATCGACGCACCACCATTAACTACACTGGCCGACTGCTTCATAGCGTTGTGTCGTGCCGAATGAGGATGAGGGTGATTGTTTACGGCAATTGCTGCTAGGGTAAAGCTCTTTGCAATCAACATACGTTACGTTTCCACATTACCCTCATGTTTCCACATTTGCACCCTCTCCTCTATCTTCCTTACTCTAAAAGGGTTTCACTTCATTTCATTTCATTTCAAACACATGGCAATGGAGATAAGCATACCTATAAACATGTATGCTATTTTAAGCTAAAAGCTTCCACCATTTATGAATAATCGCGAATGAAGTTATGACATTAAATTCTGAAAATGCAAGAAAAGACTATGGACTTCTCATAAACAATCACTGGCGCAAATCCCGGGGGGACGAGGGGGACATGTCCCCCCAATGTTGGACCTGGGGGGGACAGTCCCCCCCAATAATCTGACTTAAAAAGTGCTTTATGGGATAAGCTTGATGATTTGTGTCCGGCTGCCACAAAGGAATGTAAGATGAAATTGATTTCTCTTGGCTTTTCCATTTTTAAAAAAGAATCGTAATCTGTAGTATTTCAAACTGAACTTCGTGCTGTAGTGCGTTTAGTAGTCTTATCAATATGTATTAATTCCACTTCCACTACTTGGGCACAAATTGCAACAAATGCCAGAGGATGAGATACCCCTCTTCTCATGCTGAAAAGTTGTCTCAGCTCTAGGTATGGGCACAAATTCCGGAGAAATGGGGATACATGTCCCCCCCATCATTGGAACTGGAGGCTCGCCGAATAATCCGATTTGAATAGTGCTTTTTGCAGAAAAGTGTGATGATTTGTGTCCGACTGTCACAAAGGAAAGTGAGATGAAATTTGTTTCTCTTGGCTTTTTCATTTTTAATGAAAATGTAGGCGTGCGACTGTGCGTGACGTAACCTGATATGAAATCTTATCTCCTTTTCTCCCCTAGGCCCTAGCACACGAAGAATATACATACTATCCAATGTCAGTAGAACCCATCTTTTCAGTAAATGGGAATTTAATCTATTTGTAGTATCAGCCTAGGCATCTACTCATGCTTCGTAAGCTAACTAACTCTATAGCCTATGGAACCCGAAGGTTCAATGCCGCTTTCACAAAAGCTCTTTACTGACTTCTATCCTTAGCCAACTGGATCCAGTTTCTACTTTGTATTCCTAATTTTTCGAGATCCATCTTAATATTGTCTTCTCATCTGCGCCTAGGTCTTCCTAATGGTCGTTTTCCGATTTGTCTTACCGCTAACACTTTGAAAGCGTTCCTACTTTCTTCCATCCTGGCTATATGTTCTGCCCACCTAAGCCTCCTAGACTTAATGATCCTAACAATGTTTGGTAAACCGTATAAATTATGTAGTTTCTCGTTATGAAGTTCCGCCATTCTCCATTCTCGTTCCTCTTGGGTCCGAATACTCGTCTCAGGATCTTGTTCTCAAATACTTTCAGTCTATGTTCTTCCTTTAGAGTAAGCGACCATGTTTCACAACCATACAGAACAACAGGTATGATTATCGTTTTATATATTTTAGGCTTCCAATTCCTCGACAGAATTTGCGACGATATGAGATTTGAACCGAATAGTAACACGAATTCCCTGCTTTTAGTCGACATTTAATTTCTTCGTGAATATGATTTTCCTCTGTCATGGGCGCCGACTTGAAGAAAATATTGGGGGGTCCAAACAATGAATAAATATATCATAATCGGTTTGTATTCAACCGTTTTCAATTAACTGCTTGATGAAGGCCCCCTTCCCCCCAAATCTCGATCCGCTAATCCGCTGCTAAATTCACACTGCATTGATCTTCACTTGTCAGATCAGTGTAGCCAGTGTTGGTTGAAGCTTCAGTGCTCTATTCAACACCATTCTGAAAACCGCCTTTTCTATCGAATAAGAAGGCTGTAGGGATGGCTACGAGCGACTTCGAGCGAGGTTTCTTTGAAACTTGACTTAACTCGAAACAGACATATTTAAGCTCGACTTGAATTCAAGTCGAGTTTCGAGTCGAGTCGAGCCAGAACGAGCCAAATGGAGCTAAATTTTGTGTAGTTTCAAGTACTCTCTTCAACTATCCTACATAGACAGTTTAATTATTATCAATGATACTACTGCTACTACAACTTATTATTATTATTATTATTATTATTATTATTATTATTATAACAACACAGTGTATAAACATGAAAGATAGGTGGTTTCTATCTGAATACTAAAAACTAATTGACTGCCGACTTCTGTAGTCGTGAAGGAGGCATGGCCATCGTTCACGAGATTCTGGATTTGAGTTCCGGGGAAGCAAGGATTTGGCTCGAGCCAAAATTTGTTAAAAATTATAGGGCGCTGGCCAAACATGTTCAAAACTGCTCGGCTCGGGCTTAGGGTTGTCGGCCTGGGTGAGCCGATCTACACCGATGGCTCACACAAACCGAGCCGAACAGAGCTGATGGCTCAGTTGGGGCGAATCGATGGCTCATCCTAACCATGCCGGCTTGAGCATTTCGCTCCGTTGAACCGAGCCGAGCAAGTTTACATCACTACCCGGGTTGAGCTTCTGTTTCGGTTCAAAAATTCGACCGTGCAGGTCTCAGCCTTGATATTAAGAACTAAAGTATATACTTAAATTGGTGCTAACGACATTTGAGGCCTTGTTATAAAATCCTTTGTCGTCTCGTTATCGAGACGAAACGAGATGCAAGCAGTGTCCCCTCTCGAGCAGTGTTTCTTCCAGACCTGTTTTTGGGAGTCACTGCCCTCCCCCCGGAGCTCTGAGAGTGCCCCCCGGAGGAGACCAAAATAATACGTCTACAATATATTAATAAATAGAATAGTACCAGCAGTGATCCCCAGGGTTAGTAAGTGTGCGCCCCGAAACACTTTTTCTGAAAGAATGACTGCTCTCGTGAACAATACTAAAAGTATTCCACATTATTGCTTACATTTCTCACGGCTTTCGCTTTCCAGTCTAATCATGCCATGATTTTAAAACGAGTTAAAACGTACTGAACGAGTGAGTTTTAACTCGACTCGTGCCCATCCCTAGAAGGCTTTTCCTAACGTTGAATTAAAGGAATGACGAAGTTTGCAACAGAAATTCTTGCTCTTCTTTGTTAATTCTTCCTCAGCCAGATTTTATTGGAGGGGCGAGGACCCCACCTCTAAATATTATGGGGGGGCAAAAGTGTCCTGCCCCCCCAAAGTCGGCGCCTATGTCCTCTGTTAATATTGATCCTAGACATTGGAAAATATCCTCTTTATCAAAAGAATTATTTAATATTTTAACGCATCCATAATTTACCGTATTACGGTCCCGACGCACTTCCATGTATTTAGTTTTCTCTGCATTTGCTTCTAAACCCATGCCCCTGCAGGCGTTTAATAAGATCTCTGCATTTCTTTCTATTGTTCTCCTGTCATCCCCTATTAAATTTACATCATCAGCATATGCCATAACCTGGTGAATACCGTTCAATTCTAGGCCCTGGTTGCTATCTTTGATTTTCCTTATAGTGTATTCCAGCACAAAATTAAATAATAATGGCGACAACGTATATCCTTGTTTCAGGCTATTATCGACGTGAAAGCTCGTGGCCAAAAATTTTCCTACCCGGAGTTTACTTTGGGATTCATTTAAACATGCCTTAATTGCTCTAATTAGCTTTTTAGGTATTCCAAATTCTGGAAGAACGTTGTACAATGTTTCTCCCCTAACCGAGTCGTAAGCCTTTCTAAAATCAATAAATAGTTGATGTACCGGGCTACTGTATTCCCACTTCTTTTCGAGTATTTGGCGAATGGTAAATATTTTGTCGATAGTTTATCGATTTCGTTTAAATCCGCACTGATAATCTCCAATAATTTCATCTGCGTATGGGGTCAATCTTGCTAATAGAATGTTTGAAAGGATTTTATAGGATGTTGACAGAAGAGAGATGCCTCGATAACTAATACAGTCAGTTTTGTCGCCTTTCTTGTGGATTGGAACAATGTTTGATTCTTTGCACTCTTGCGGCAATTCTTCCTTGTTGTAGATAAGGAGAATGAGTTTGTGTGTCTTGTTCCACAAATTTTCGCCTCCAGTTAAAATTAACTCAACCGGAATTTCGTTTACACCCGGATATTTGTGTTTCTTTAATTTCTTTATAGCGATTTCTATTTCTATTCGGTTGGGTTCTGGAATATACGTTTCTGCGGTGTGTATCTCCCTTTCTCCATGCACATTAGTTTTTGCTGCGTGTTAAGCAAATCATTAAAGAAATTTTTCCATATTTTTCAAATGCTATCTGTATCAGTGAGAACTGTTCCATCAGATTTCTTTAATATAAGCACGAGGTTGACAGCCTTTCTTAAATTCGCTGATCCCTTTATACATATCCCGAATGTTTTTATTTTTACTATTATCTTCAATTTCATAAATTTTAGCTTTCAAAAAATTGCGTTTCTTTGTTCCGAAAGTTTGGGAAGTTTCCCCTCTGATGTCTACGAAATTTTGTGCGGTTATTTGATTCGGATTTTGTAGCCAACGTAATTTGCTTGTTTTCTCTTTTCTGCTCGTTCGAACCATGGTTTGTTGCTACATATTTCCGCGTGTCCCAATTTTACTTTTGCTTCGTAAGCAAAGAAAAGAATTCAATTGCTGGAATATTCTTCTCCATAATCTTAAGGTTACATCTGTTAACTAAAGTGTATATGACATGTGTTAGATTTCTGTAACGATTCCTATAATGTTATTGAGATCAAGGGGGCCGATCCCGGGAGGTCGGAGGACGCCCAAAAGCTCACGTGGACCTCCTGTATTTTTATGAATATGTATTTTCTCTTGTTATATGTATTGTTTTATGCATTTTTATGAATGTCTCCCCCCCCCCCAAGTTACAGAGCAATCGGCGTCCTTGATTGAGATTATCATCATTTTGCTCAAAGAGTATTGCTGCGTCATACATAATTGATATTCTTTCTTCATAGTTTTGGGGAAGTCATTATTTATATTATTATATTATTATAAAACAATTTTAACGTGTATCTTTGTGGATGCCTAATTAGAAACATACCAATTAGGGGGTCTATAAATATGCATGTATTCAGATTTCAGAATGTGTTCACGGCAGTGATTTGTAATACTGATATGTACTACTACTTCATCTACATCGCCTAATATATAATATACTCTACAACAGTTGATCAGATTCATCTACCGTTATACGAGTTTCATCTCCCTTATCTAGAATAAGCCTCAAATCTGCCCACCTCCCAACGTTGACGACAAGCAATGGCGTATTTAGGATTTTGTTTCGAGGGGCTATGCCCAATACCAGGAAGGAAGTGGGCAATTGCCCACCTGAGTTTGAGAATCAAATATATTTTTATTTATGCATAAATTAATGTTATAATGGCAAAAATTGCAGACCGATAAATCCTATATGATATGATACAAAAATTTAGGAGTGAATCTAACTCTTTATTCTATTCATACAAGAAAAAGGAAGCATTCTCTTGGCCTTCCTGATTTCCCGGGCTAATTATTCCCTCGTTTTGATTTTTTAAAATTCAAACATATCCTTCTTTTTAAAATAACTAAACGATATAATTTTTCCTTTGATATAATAACTCAAGTCCTGTCATGTCGATATCCGCGCAAGTTGGTGTGGAATACCAGTTTCGCTTATCAACTCCTCTTAGTTTCGGTGTTACTGATGACGGCCGACTTGAATCACAACTGACAACGGTCGATGAAGTATGATAGACGAAATGAAAGAAAGTAACGTCAAGTAAAAGAAACAGAAAAGTAGAAAGGACGAAAGAAAGAACAAAAGGACGCAGTTCTTACATGTAATGAAATTTGGCAAATACAGTATTATTTCCGAACAAATGGCATAAGAAAATGGAAAGTCAATGACATTCTTTAAATGGTTAGAATGATTATTGTTGTACATGGAATGCGAAAAACTAACAAATTTATTTCGGGGGGAGCTTGAGCTCGATGGCCTCCTAAATACGCCACTGAAGACAATTCTGTCCCCTGATTCTTCACAGCATTGTTTTTCAACTTCATAAATATTTTGAACATCGCTTAAATATATATATATACTAGCAGCGTTCACCCCGCTTCGCTGCGGTCACCCCGGAACGCAATAAACTTTGTTACTTAGATAATTTTTACTTTTTCGCTTTCAAGTGATATGATAAAAACCATAGAAGATTGCAGTAAATGTTAACATTATATCGCCTGTCATTTATGTTAACCCGCCCCGCTTCGCTGCGGTCACCCCGGAACGCAATAAACTTTGTTACTTAGATAATTTTTACTTTTTCGCTTTCAAATTGCAGTAAATGTTAACATTATAGCGCCTGTCATTTATGTTAACCCGCCGAGTGACACGGTCATGCGGGTTGCATATAAATACGTTTATTTTTATACCTATGATGAACTAACAAAGGATTTGTACGTTATGGACACTTGAATGGTCAATTATCTCAAGACACTGGTAATTAAAAATTAAAGTGATATGATAAAAACCATCTAGGGTCCAAATCCTAATAACCCCCCAAAAATAAAAGAAATTGGTTCAGCCGTATTAGCGTGATGAGGGAACAAAGGATTTGTACGTTCTCTTTTATAATATAGAATATACAGTGTTCGAAGTGGAAAAAAAGCAGAGGTGGTATGGCATACCACCGCATACCGTCTCACTTCGACCACTGGATATATATATATATATATATATATATATATATATATATATATATAATGGGAACGGTCTTACCTGTCCCCCCCAATGTTGAAGACAGATTTGCGCCAATGTAAACAATAAAATATTTGCGAGCTCCACCTGAATATTCAGTCATGTTAATAATCTAGTATTTCTTCATGTGCCAACTTTAGTACTATCTGCCTTCAATCTATAGACCTACAGGGTGTAACATTAATGCATGGCCAAAAGTGACGAGGTGATTGCGGACATGCAAATAAGTAAAATGTTCCTATAATCATGGGTCCGAGGTCGCTTCGTTTCCAAGATACAGGGTGTTTAAATGTCGGCGCCCTCCAATGGCTGACTATAAGAAAGTAAATGGAAATGTTCGATATTACAGGAATAATACAATCAAATGGAATTATGCCTGTGCAAATACATTTACACTAACATAGAGAATGAAACTAATAAACATTTGAGGTTATTGTATTGTCAGTGTTGCCAACCTGGTACACACTTTTATGTATTCTAATATCAGAAGACGTCGACACGTTACTATATGATTGCTGACATCAAAACGTTCATAAACATGGGGCAGATTCCGCTTCGTTTTCGAAAGACAAGGTGTCCAAGTGTGAAATTAATTAACCGCACGCAATAGGATACAACGGTTCATAGATCACACACTTGCATGAATGTGATCTCTCATGTGTTATTGTGTCGTTGCAAATGAATGCGCTTGAGAAAAACTTACTTATGAAGACACAAAGTAATTAAATGTTAAAATCCACAAAGTAATATTATTATAACAACTGCTATTGTTTGTTTTACTTTAGTCCTGATTCTAACATTATATTATCTTATTGAGCCACAATGAGTAAATTAAATTGACATAATGCAAAATGTCGTTTATTGTATACTTTCTTTTTATAAGTTTTATGATCCTTAAAAGGTAGTTTACATTATGTCTAACCTTGCTTCTGTTCCCATAGTAACATATAAATATGTCATCTTGGTGATAACAACAAAACATACATTGATTTAATACATTGCTTTATAACAAGATATATTTCCTTTTCTTTTTTACCTAGCTGGCTAGTGCATATTTATAGAAAAGATCACACATTTTGACCAAAGAATATAATTAAAAATACAATATATCGTTGTATTATGGCGGCGAACTATGGACTTTCTTTTATTTAGTTTACAAATAAAAGAAAAGAATCCTGGACTGTTAGGATTCCTACAGTAATCATCAGTACTTTTCGGACATTTCTCGTATATAAACAAAAATCACATTTCATAATTACTCATATACATCATATTGCACTCAAATATCATTATTAATACTTCATTTTACATTAATCTTATAATCATTTATATATTTATATTTTTATAATATAACGGCGATAAGGAATTTCGAATTATAAAATTGTATTAAGTCCATCCAGGGCCATAAAATGTTTATTAACAAATTTAAAATCATTTGGGCAAATTGAGAAGAAGAATTTGATAAAAAAGAACTGGTAAACAACTGGACGAGATTTTTCTTCTGTAACACACAATAAGACGTAAGTAGAGACATCCTAGGAGGCTGACAACCACTTTGACTATGTTCATGAAGAATGTTTTGAATACAGTTTGGATAAATATAAATTCTTGGAAGTCATGGCTAATACCGGTAAATTTGGGAGTGGTGGCAACATTACCTACAGATTTTACTTTGTTGCTCAAAATCGTTAAAGACCCGAAATATATTGTTGTCAAGCTGTCCGATGTTTCTTTTGGAACAAAAATGCTATAACTAATGCTTAAGAAAATATGAAGAAATCTCGAGTAAAATAATAATGATATAAAATGTATTTTATAAATTATTTCAATTATCTTTTGGTTTTATACCTAAAGTCATTATGCTATTTTTTCTCATAAATTCATTTTTTCTAATATTATCTTATGGTAACATTTTACAATAAGAAATAACCATATCACAAATATATTCAAATGAAATACACATTAAGATCAATTTATTATTAAACGCAAAAACAAAATTCAAGATTAGGAAATACAATCGACATAGATAGATAAATTATTGGGTTAAATATAAGTTTAGAGATGAAATAACGAAAATTGGAACACAATAAGTTGGAATATATATAAATAAGATTCTTCGTTTTGTCTATTGAGATTACCTACCATCTATCAAACGTCGTTCACATTTACATTAGTTATAACTTCAGAAGGAACGAAGATCTTCACTAAATCCATAAAACAATTCTTAGTATATTTAGAGGGTCGCCATAACTTAATTTCACCAATATTGTGTAGTCCCAAAATTTTTTCGGTTCTTACATCCATTAGTTCAAAAACTTTAGGGTTAACTTGTTTCGTACTAAATAGGGTCCAGCAAACAAATCACAAAATTTATAGATCCTTAATGATGCATCACTTTGGGGATGAAGTTTTGCAAAAACCAAATCATTAGGTCGAATCTTAATTTTCCCCCAATTGTCACTCTTCTATTTTCTGATTTCTAGAATTAAATTTGTGGTGTCTTCGAAAATGTACCATGCTTACAAGATGGGAGTAATCTACTTCACTATTCCCACTGAGTTGAATACCAAACTGCTGTTCAATTGGCTTCCCATAATCAGTATCATTATGAATGTTAAGAGCAGGCGCCACTCCCAATGTGTCAGACACAGAATAATTTAAAAAGTAGGTAATTTCGGTAACATATTTGACCCAATCTGAATGTTTATTACGGCAATAATGTCGGAATAGCATCCCAAAATTTCTATGTACATTTTCCACAACTGAGCTACTAGGATGGTAAGGCGTGACGAAATGTACCTTAATACCAACAGTATTCATTGCACGAAGAAACAAATTACTTCGAAATTGTCCACCATTATAATATGTTCTACAGGACCACAATGTGGTATATATATATATATATATATATATATATATATATATATATATATATATATATATATATATATATATTTGGTCTAGGAATTAATTCGTGCGGTTGGTACGCACACATTGAAGCTGTAGTACAAACACAAAATACATAAATACCGTAAGAAAAATATTGTCCATCGCTAGCCATTACTTTCGCCCATCTGTCAGGCAATGTACGGATTCCGTGGCGAAAGAAGTCCTCATCCTTGGAAGCGATCCAGTCAGAGACCCATGTTTCGATATCTTCTGAAGAAGTAAACCGCTGTCCAATCAAATCGTTGTTCATGCAATAGAACAAGTAGTAGTCCGAAGGAGCAACGTCTGGTGAATACGGCGGGTGAGGTAAAACTTCCCATCCGACATTTTCTAAATAGGTTTTGACCGGTTTTGCGACATGTGGGCGAGCGTTATCATGTTGAACAATAAGTTTATCATGTCTGTTCTCCCATTCTGGACGTGTTCTGGCCAGAGCTTGCTTCAAACGCATTAATTGTCGTCGATAACGTTCTCCATTCATAGTTTCACCCGGTTGCAGCAGCTCATAGTACACCACACCTTTCATATCCCACCATATGCACAGCATAACCTTTGCACAGTGAATATCTCGTTTTGGTTGTGATGGACCTGGTTCACCTGGTTTCACCCAGGCCTTTTTTCGTTTAGGGTTCTCGTAATGGATCCACTTCTCATCACCCGTAATAATTCGATGCAGAAACCCCTTTCTGCTCTGTCGTTGAAGCAGCAATTCGCAAATGGTTTTTCGTCTTTCAACGTCTCTGTCTTTCAATTCATGTGGAACCCAATGTGACATCTTTTGAATCATTCCCATGGCTTTCAAGCGTTTGGAGACTGTTGTTTGATCAACGCCTAATGCTGCTGCAAGTTGTTCCTGCGTTTGACACGAATCCTGCTCGAGCAATGCTGTCAATTCTTCGTCTTGAAATTTTTTTGGCTGTCCAGCTCGCTCTTGGTCTGCCAAGCCGAAATCACCACTTCTAAACCGTGCAAACCACTTCTGACACGTTCGCTCAGCTAGAGCATGGTCACCATACACTTCCACCAAAATACGATGACTTTCAGTCGCACTTTTCTGCATGTTAAAGTAATGCAGCAGGACACCCCGCAGAAACACTTTATCAGGCACAAATTGGGCCATGTTCACTTAACTACAAACTGGTGTTGTTGACGCTTTAATCCACTGCCCTATACTACGAACGATACGCGATGACAGGGGTTTGCAACACATGTGTGGATACACGGAACTGTGGGACGCTCCGTTCGTTGCACCATCTCTTGTCCACCCGCACGAATTAATCAGTAGACCAAAATATATATATTCAAAATCCGATTAACAATTGCTGACGATGTTGCTTTACGTAAAGGATAAGCTACTATATATCTAGTAAAGATGTCCATCACAATATGAAGGAAAGTTTTCCCAGTGGAAGCTCTCGGTAGAGGTCCATTCAAAGCTATAGAGATGAACGAATGGGGTCGTTCAGGCATTATTGAGATCATTGGTTTATATATAGATCGATAATTGTGTTTAATCTTCATGCATTCCTCACAATCGTTGATATAACTTTTAATTTGTGACCTCCAATAAAAGGATTTGCTAATTAAAGAATATACTTTTAAATACCTAAAGTGTCCGAAATCATCATATAAGCCTTCAAGATGTGAAGAACCAATTCTGGAGGAACACAAATTTTAGTCCTATTTTCATATTTAAAATCCTTAATTACCAACACATCGTTTGACATTAGATAAAGAGAATTCCAGAAACGAGGACACGCACAATTTCCATAACATGATGTCAAATGTTGTATGATTTTTACATGTGGTTCATGATTTCTTTGGGATTTTCGCAATTCATTCACAGGGATATTAGATATTTCTTCCTGCAAGATTTTAAAAATATTTATTGATAATGCACCTTGATTTTCACTGGGAAACAACTTAGATAGAGTGTCCACTGGGACGTCATCAATTCCTTTTATATGTCGAATTTCAAAATCAAAGGATTGTAATTATAAAGACCATCTTAACAAACGACTATTGTATCCCTGTACCCTCTTCTAATGACATAGGGAACTATGATCAGTAATAACAGTAAAATGGCATCCACTAAGGTATGGAGCAAATTTTTGTAAAGAGAAACGTACTGCAAGCAATTCGATTTCTGTAATTGTGTACCCTTTCTCAGCCTTCTTCAGTGTCCGGCTTACACAATGTATTACATTTTGTTCATTGGTGGAGACATCTGGCAGCCAAAGTATTCCCGAAATTCCAGAAAGTTCACCATCACATTGAACAAAAAAAGGACGATCATAATCGGGATGATTCAAGCGAATATTTTTCATAATACATCCTTTCAGTCGTTGAAAACTTTGTTCCTATGAGTTTCCCCATCGTCATGGAACTCCTTTCTTTGTAATCGAAAATAGAGGTTCTGCGATTTCTGCGAATTTAGGAATAGATCTCCTGAACCAATTGAATAGGTCTCGAACTTGTCGTGTTTCTTTTACATTAGTGGGAGTGGGTAGATCTCTAATAGCTTGCAACTTCTGCTCATTGTAACATATCCCACTTGCATCAATATAATATCCTAAGAACTCAATTGATTTTCTGAAAAATTTTGATTTGTCTATGTGCACAGATAGACCTGCATTTTCCAATCGTAACTGGACCATTTCTAAACTTTTCAAATAATCCTTTGGAGTCTTCCCATGATCAAAATATCATCAGCATAATAAATGACATTACTTCGCAAGTCTTGGCCTAATACCCGATTCAAGCATGACGCCAAAGCGACACTCCAATTAATTAAACCGAAAACAACACGATTGTATTCGTACAGTTGTCCTTAAAATAAAAACGCAGTAAAGGGTTTCGAACTCTCCTGTAATTCGATTTGGTTGTAAGCCATGACCAGATCTAAATTCCCAAACACTGTATTGCCTTGAAGAGAACTAAGGATTTCATCTACAGGTGGGTATCTCACTTGCTGTAATTTAATATGTGAGTTTAGCTTTCTGAGATCCATAACTATTCGCACCTTGCCGTCCATTTTCGGAACTAGATGTAAAGGATTTAAATGGACGCTCTGTGATGGTCGTATTATGCCCTGTGCTAACATATATGATATTTGTTTACGTACGTTCTCTCGGAACCGATACGGTATACGGTCTTGTTACAATGGGATCTTTAGAATCCACTTCAAATTTATACACGAAATCTTTACAACAGCCAGATTTAAATGAGGAGGCCTTTTTATGATTAAGAAGAATGTCCCTAAATAATGATACAAATTCTTCATCAACAAAATACAATGAATTTATAATGCCATCCACTCATTTATAAAACAAATGACTCATTTTCTCATTTTCTCCTAAAGATGACTCCTGTACAATTTCATTAACATAATTTACCTCCAAACTATTAGATTTAATATCGAGAACATTATTCACAAAAGGTTGACACTGGCAAGCTATTTTGTCGCTTGCGGGGATGAGTTTCTGAATTATCACATCATCTAGTGACGTTTTGTCTTCAAAATCTAAAAGAACACGCAGTTGTGTTAAGAAATCTAAATCAATTAACACCTCTCCATTTAATTCGTTAGTAACTAAGATTGGTATGATAATTTTGTAATCTTGTATACTGATTTCAATTTGTGTTTTTCCCATCACCCTATTTTTATGTTTGCCGGTATAGTCAACTAATATCGGATTGTCTATCTTTTGCACTCTCGGATTAGAATAATCTTTAGTAATTTCACGCCGAAACGAATAAGATAAAAGGGATACTGTAGCTCTAGTTTGAATCAAAGCTTGTAAAGGAATACCATTAATTTTAATAAGTATTCTGGCCGTACAAAAAGCTTTCAGAAAAACAAAATCATTTTTGATAGCATTATTGCCTTCTACTTCATCATCAAACATCCAAAAAAGAGTTGGCGACATGAATATATAGATACATAATATTCGTACCTATAATTTTTAAATTAGTCACAATCAGAAAAGGATTCAAATACGTTTAACGCTGATGTAGTTTTGACCCTCTCCACGTCAACAAAATGAGGTTTAAATTGCGATGATCCATAGCATCAATTAAATCGCATTAATATATTCTGCAATTTTGAGTACTTTGTTGTCTACTAAATGTTGTTGGCACACTTTGATCTCTATTACAACAGGCTCTGCCACCTATGAATCGGTTCTGAAAAGCCATTCGAGTATTATTATTTCTATTGTGATTCCGGCTATTTCTGAAATTCCAATTACCATTTCTACGATTAGATTGCGTCATATTACCGGTAGCATTTCTTCTATTTGTTCTATTGTTCGAATGATTGCTATTATAACTATTTCCATGTTGTACGTTAAGATTGTGAACAGAGTCATAATTAATATGAGTACGGCCAAAAGTACCTTTGTCCTCTGTCTTGACCTCTGTTATTATTTTGCATTAAAAACTGACTTTCGAAATTTTATATAAGCTTAATTAAATGACTAAAGTTAATACAATGTGCTGATATTAACATTTGCTGTAATCTAAAGGGCAATACGATATGCATTGAAGCGATTATTCTGGTCTCAGGATGATTAGGGTTAAGAGATTTTAATTCGTTATAGGTTGAAATTGCAAATTCGGTGATAGTTTTATGCACCTTAGGATTAAAAGGTCTGGTACGAAATCGTTTTCATAGTTGGACAACAGTACCACCTTAAAATCTGAATATTTATTAATATTATCCCTAATAGCTTGAAACCACGTTAGGCTTGGGGGCAATAAGATGGGCGGTAAAATTTTCAAAACTGAGCCTCATTTACAACCATTAATTCGCATACAATTTAAGAAATATTCTAGCCGGAATGTCCTCTGGCAAACCACTGAATTTTGTTAAAGATTTGATCTCACTAAATTTTATTGATTTACCTGTTTGCCGGTATTTAAAGTTTACAGGACTACTTGGTATACCTTTACTTCTAGGATTAAGGAAGTGTATACACGCATGAATGAAGAACGTGATGGTGAGCACAGGAATGATGGTCATCCGGTTTTTATTAGAGAGGAAAATGTACAACCTCCTAGAAGGATTTTAGAAGATAGTGATACTTCAGACTGCCATGAAGACAGTAAGAAGAGGGAAAGAAGACCTTTTAAAGGAATTGATTTCACTGTTTATGTCAGGAATACGGTTAGCATGTTCATTCGTGATCATTTCAATGGCTTCGATCGAATCCTGGACCTCGGTGAACTTCCGTGACATTCGTTCCATTTTATTATCATACTGCTCAAAATTCGCATCCATTTGATGATTCATCTGGATCAACTGCTGCTGTATTCCGACTAACTTAATATCAAATTGCTGCTGCTGTTTGTCCAACTTGCTATCAAGAAATTGATGTAATTCATCCTTAAGTTGAGAAAATTCATCCTTACGTTATTGTGAAAATTCATCCTTAAGTTGATTCACTTTTCCATCAAATTGTTGTGAAAGTTCATCCTTAAATTGTTGTTGCTGTTGAGACATTTGATACATTTGTTGTGATAGTTGTTTGAATAGATTAACCATACTTTTTGTATGATTTGTTCCGGTCTCACTCATACTAGTGGTTATCAACCACTTCGTTTTCTATATCACTCATCTGGACACGTTTATCTATTTTTGTGCCACTTCCTAGAATAGTAAAATTAATATGAGACTCAATTGTGATTGTAAACTAAAACGTCTGAACGATACACACAATTTCTAGGCGTTTCGGCACCATACAATATATATAACAACTGCTATTGTTTGTTTTACTTTAGTCCTGATTCTAACATTACATTATCTTATTGGGCCACAATGAGTAAACTAAATTGACATAATGCAAAATGTCGGTTATTGTATACCTTCTTTTTATAAACTTTATGATCCTTAAAAGGTAGTTTACATTATGTCTAACCTTGCTTCTGTTCCCATAGTAACATATAAATATGTCGTCTTGGTGATAACAACAAAACATACAAAATTGATTTAATACATTAATTTATAACAAGATATATTTCCTTTTCTTCTTTTTAACCTAGGCTAGTGCATATTTATAGGAAAGATCACACATTTTGCCCAAAGAATACAATTAAAAATACAACATATCGTTGTATTATTGAGTGACAATGTTATCCACTTCTTAAAAAGGCCAGAGTGTATTTGTCAGATTGGCAATACTGACAACCCAATAACCTCAAGTGTTGATTAATTTCATTCTCTATGTTAGTGTAAATGTATTTGCACAGGCATAATTCCAGTTGATTGTATTATTCATGTAATATTGAACATTTACATTCACTTTTCCATACTGAGCCATTGGAGGCACTCGATATTTTAACACCCTCTATCTTTGAAACGAAGCAGCATCGGACTCATGTTTATAGGAACATTTTTTACTTATTTGCATGTCCGCAATCATCTCGTCACTTTTGGCCATGCATTTCTGTTACACCCTGTATTTTATTCTCATACAAATATTCAAATTTTGCGAAAGAAAACATGTAATTATCAGAAAGTACTAGTAAAAATATTATTCTAATAGTATTAATTCATTTGAATTTAGCCAACGGGTGTAATTTTAATCTATGAACGAGGGAATTTGTACACCTCGAGTTCATTCGCGGTACGAGTTTACTTAGTACGTAACTCTTATTAAATTTTATATCTGTATCAGATGTTGTCGTTGATTTAATAAGTTTTTTTTTTTAAAAGAAAAATAACCCCTATAAACTTGGAGCTCCACTAAAGGTTTGCAGATTGCAATAGAAACGAACACAACAGATCTCTTGGGTGCTATAATAAATAATATTAATACTAATTTAGTGACTTACTCAAAAAAAAAAAAAAAAAAGACTAGAATGGCTGAATTTATTTATACATATTTCTAGGCATAACTAGCTTCTAAGCATTAAACCCGTCACCTTCGAGGGATGATGTTTCTCGGTTAGCACATTATGCAAGGAAGAGTAAAGGAAAAAGGAAAGGGAAGAGAAGGAAGCACCTTTGTACCTGTATGTATAACAATATACTTTTGTTATTTTTCGTTTTACTCTTCTGATTCTAACATTATATTAACTTATTGAGCCACAATGAGTAAACTAAATTGACATAATGCAAAATGTCGTTTATTGTATGCCTTCTTTTTATAAATTTTATCATCCTTAAAAGGTAGTTGACATTATATCTAACCTTGCTTCTGTTCCCATAGTCACATATAAACATATCGTCTTGGTAAAATATAAACAACAAACATACACTGGTTTATAACAAGATATATTTCCTTTTCTTCTTCTTTTTAACTTAGCTGGCTAGTGCATATCTATAGAAAAAATCACACATTTTGCCCACTTAAAAATATCTGGCTAGTGCATATTTATAGAAAGGATCAGTGTGGGTGTGAAGTGTTTGTGTATTAGAATTCACGTCAAATTCTAAAAAGTAGTGAAGGTAAACAAACGAAAGAAAGGAAAAGGACCACGCATACTTCTCTTGCTGTAAGAAGTGTCGATTTAAATGTCTGTTCTAACACTGTTTGATATTAGGAAAAGAAAAACATATTTCCTCTTTTTGCTTCAAAGAGTGCTCACTTCATCATTTTAATACACGTAAAGGCATATTCATTACTCAGTTTTAGAGCTCAAAGATAAAAGTAACCAAACATAATTGAGCTACGGCCAGATCAAAACAAGATTCTGGAACCGGGGCAGTTGCCCGGGTGCCAGCAAACTAATGTGTATGTTTATTGGTGTAGATGTACATAGATGAAAGGGGTACTAATCGCAAAATTTGCCCTGGGCACCAAATGTCTAGTTTCGTCACTGATTAGGCTACCATTTTTTAGAGCGTGAAATTTTGACATTTTTCTGAAATATTAAGAATATATGATAATTACACTAGTCAACAAGGTTTTTGTCACATGAAAGAAGAATGCTGATCTTTAAGGAACTTTGGCCGCTGAATTCGAATCTTCAATCCGTTTTTCTCTATCACGCACAGTTTTCCCGTGACAGAGGGATTTTCGGGAAATTTCCCCCAAAATTTCCCTTTTTCTTCATTTTTGTACCTCTAGCTCGGGTACCCTTAGGCATATAAACATACAAATTATATTCTAGGTTAGCTTAATTTATACTTAGTAAACCCTGTAAGTTTCATCTGAGTCGCATCATTCTTCATTGAGAAATAAATATATTTCTATAAATATATGCTATGTGTACTGTCCATTTTACCATATACAATAGGTGCAGAAAAATCACATGTAACTTCCACGGGAATTACAATATAAGCAAGGTTTATACTTCATTGGATTTGTAATGAAACATACTTTACAATGATGTATACACCATGCCCGCCATTTTTATAAGAGGGAAATTCTAGAGGGATTTTTCGGGAAATTCCCTAAAAAAGTAGATTTTTTTGTCTCATGTCACTGTTCATTTAGTGATACAGAAACGGGAATTCCGCCAGATTAATCCTATTGAAAAACTGATCTTTAACTCCAAAAGTATACAACAAAATTCTTAGTTTCCACGCCTTTTAAACGTTATTCAAGATAGTAAACAAAAAATTAATATTGACCTATAAAAACAAATATCAATAACTCACAATGGATCAAATGCACAACTGCTTTACAAAGTATGAAAATAAAATATTTGTACTTACATTTAATTCTTCCTTTTGTAGTGCCAGTCACTTTCTCTAACTAAAAACCAGCAGTAGTCGCCCATCATATGAGGAACCCATTTACCTTGATAACGTTGCTCCATTTTTTGAATGTCCTGATGAAATCGTTCACCTTGTTTGTCACTTACAGCTCCTAAATTCTCGGGGAAAAATTCCAAGTGGGAATGAAGAAAGTGAATTTTCAGGGACATTCTACATCCTAACCTTTGATAGCTATCCAAAAGCTCTTGAACCAATTGACGGTAATTTTCTGCCTTATGATTTCCCAAAAATCCATACACCACTTTACTGAAAGCTCTCCAGGCGGATAGTTCATCATTATTTAACTTTGTCTCAAAGATGTTGTCTTTTAATAGTTTCCGAATTTGGGGCTCGACGAATATCCCCTCTTTTACTTTCGTGTCACTAAGTTTTGGAAACTGACTTCTAAGGTACGCAAAATCTTCTCCATTCTTGTCCATGGCCTTAACAAAGTTTTTCATTAAGCCTAATTTTATATGTAAAGGCGGCAGTAGAATTTTTTTCTGAATTAACTAAGGGAGAATACTTAACATTGTGTTTCCCTGGCATATATGTTTCTCTTGGGGACCATTCTTTTTGAATGTAGTGTGTTTCAGTTGTCCTACTGTCCCACAAGCAAAGAAAACAACAGTATTTTGTAAATCCTCCCTGAAGCCCCAGTAATATAGCAATGACCTTTAAATCACCACAAATTTGCCAACAGTACTTGTTATAATGTATCACAGCTAAAAACACAGACAAACTTTCATAAGTTTCCTTCATCTCTACGGAATATACCATTGGAATTGATGGTTTAGTGTTCCCATTATGTAGCAAAACAGCCTTAAGGCTTGTTTTAGAGGAGTCGATAAACAACCTCCATTCTTCAGGGATGTGTTGGAAACCTAGTGCATCCATTAAACCATCTATATTTGTACATGCACAGAGGGAATTTTCCATTATATAGTAACCTGAAAATTGTTCATGTCGGTTTCTGAAAATTGAAATTCTGGTGGTAGGAGCCAGTAAATTCCATTCTTGAAGTCTCGATCCGAGCAACTCAGCTTGTTGCTTACTCAGATTTAGATCCCTCACTAAGTCATTCAGTCTGGACTGGTTAACAAGAAGAGGTGTGTTTTTGGTTAGTCTATAGTTTGGATCAAAGGAAGTTGATTGTTCGGGCAACTCATCTACTTGCTCTTCTGCTGGAGAAGATTCTTCTGACTGTGCGTATGGATCAGGGATTGGGAGTTCAGGTCCATGTGGTATGGGTTTTAGAGCGGATGGAACATTTGGGTACTCAATATTAGATTTTGTTCGTTTAGAATGACCCAAATTTTTGTTAGACAGAAATAACAGTCTTCAGCATGATTGGTTGGTTCTCGCCAGACCATTGGCACCGCAAAAGGCATAGCTCGAGTTTTATCGCCACTTTTCCACTTAATAAGAGTAGAATAGCATGTTACACAGCACACATGTGGAGCCCACACTTTGTCTTGATCACCCACATGACACCTAAAATAGCTATAATAAGCTTCTTGTAACGTTTCTGTTAATGCACGGCGCTGACTTTTCACAGTATATTTTCCACACATGTAACAGAAAGTGTTCGGTGAGTTTATACACGCACGCCGCGATCTCTTCATAGCGGAGAAAGAAATAAACACGCACACGCACTTATGACCACTTGTCACAGGTAAATCCAAATTAAAACTAAACCTACAATATGCATGCAGTTATACAACTTCCTTATCTATTTGCCATGGACCTGACAATTTATCAGTAGAGTCCGATTTTGCGCAGCTTTATTGCATCAGCTAAACACGTGTTGTTGTACAGCTGTATCAATGCAATCACATGCCAGGTGGTAGAAAACCGCAGACCTCTTACTCCATGTCGTATACTCTCATTTTTCGTATTTGTGCCTGTATGGGTAAATGAAATTGTGTTTTTTTCTTTCGGTGCAAAGAACGCAACATCACGTCTTAAAATAAGTAGTAAAAACAACATACATGCAGCTATATTTATTTCTCTAGAAATAATAATGCGATTGTTCTGAAACTTGCGAGGTTTCTTAAGTATAAATCAAAGTTTTATATGGTGTCATTTTGTATTTATATTTCAAGGGCCAGTGGTACGAAAATTAAAAAAAAAAAGGTATATTTTGAGGGAATTTCTCAGCCCCCTCCCCTTGTCACGCAAAAAACTGTGGGTGATGGAGAAAAACGGATTGCACTTTCGAATTCAGCGACCAAAGTTCCTTTAGGATCAGATGTTTTCTTTCATGTGGCAAAAACCTTGTTTACTAGTGAGCTATTGATTTATTGAATTGATATAAATCTATATTCTGGCGCAATTCCCGTTTCTGTATCACTATATGAACAGTGACATGAGACAAAAAAATCTACTTTTTTAGGGAATTTCCCGAAAAATCCCTCTAGAATTTCCCTCTTATAAAAATGGCGGACATGGTGTATACATCATTGTAAAGTATGTTTCATTACAAATCCAATGAAGTATAAACCTTGCTTATATTGTAATTCCCGTGGAAGTTACATGTGATTTTTCTGCACCTATTGTATATGGTAAAATGGACGGTACACATAGCATATATTTATAGAAATATATTTATTTCTCAATGAAGAATGATGCGACTCAGATGAAACTTACAGGGTTTACTAAGTATAAATCAAGCTAACCTAGAATATAATTTGTATGTTTATATGCCTAAGGGTACCCGAGCTAGAGGTACAAAAATGAAGAAAAAGGGAAATTTTGGGGGAAATTTCCCGAAAATCCCTCTGTCACGGGAAAACTGTGCGTGATAGAGAAAAACGGATTGCAGATTCGAATTCAGTGGCCAAAGTTCCTTTACGATCAGGTGTTTTCTCTCATGTGGCAGAAAAAAAGTTAAAATTTGTTGACTAGTGTTATTGGCAGTTTACTTTAAAGTGAAACTTAAGCTTCAAGAGCAAGGCTTATAATTCAAAGTGGGGTGGAACGGCAAATCACTCTCCTGTTAGAGTTCAGTTCCTGTTTATGTGCGACGTTTGTCTCGTAAGCACTTTGTCCTCGTACATCACATTTTACTTTATTATTATTAATAATACAGTTTATCTACCAAACAACTATTTATATTATTATGCGGTATTAAACCAAATTTGGAACTTGTGATATTTATTTACTTCCATAATTCCATCCGGGAAATAAATGTCATCTACATGAGATGGAATGTTTTCGGGTAAAATTTAATATGACTGCTGCCATGCTGTAACTTTAAGCTTCGCCTTATTTTAAGTAGATGCAGACATGTCGGAAGATTTGATTCTTGTAGATTCACTAGTTCAAACGCTGTCGGAAATGTGGTCTGGAGAATATGACTCTCAACGAACAACCAAATTTATCAAGAATATTTGTGGATATGCAAAGAAAATGGTACTGAAATTCCAGAGCCGGAAACAGATAGAATATAGGGGTTCCTCGTGGAAATGAACTAGATATTTGCCATCGAAATATCACAAATTCATTTCGGATGAGGAGGCAGAAAAGGAATTTTCTAAAGATAATATATACTAAGAGATATTTTACTGCCTACTATTGATAAAGTAATCACTGAGACGGGAAAATGCTTTGGATCATATAGCAAAATCATTAGATCAATCACCACTCTACATCCAAAAGGTGAAAACTTTCTAAATTACAACATTGTGGAGCATATGGCCCAATATTATGAAAGTGATCTGGAAATATATAATGTAAACTCAAAATCGTCCCAAACACAATTAAGTTGTATGAAGACGAGAGAAAGCCAAAGTTGATTCCTTGGTGAATTTCGTTGATCTTTGTGTCTACAAAAACGCATTCCTTGAAACCTACAAAATAGCTATCATCTCTGTGACTTTATCAGTTTCTAGTGCTACTTGTGAAAGGTCATTCTCATCTTTGAAAAGATTAAAGACATATAGGCAATTCAATGACTGATGATAGGTTGAAAAACTTAGGATTACTTTATATTGAAGAAAATTGCTAAATCGTTAGATCTAGAAGAAGTTGTTGATAAGTTTGATGCTGCCCACAAGAATAGAAAGATCCTCTTTTAAGAAGAGGCATGACCCTCTAAGTTATTTTCTTGACCTGTAAAAGTGTATTTCTCTGCTTCCACTTAAATCAACCAGCCACACATAATTTAATTGCAGCGATTAAATTACTACTTACTTATATTGGAAATCTATTGTATTAATGTATCCTAGTTGTTTGAAGAAGTACATTCATATATTTTCACCGTAAAAGAGTAAAATTATGAACAACAAAGATGAAAACATTCAAATTGAAAACACACACACACACATTTATATATATATATATATATATATATATATATATATATATATATATATATGAAAGAAATTTCGTTCATTGGAGATGGCCCCCTCAAAATTTTTTTGGGCCCTTCATGGCCCCCCCTGAGAAAAATTCTAGTTACGTTACTGTCTGCTACTCTCGGTTGTCAAGTGCACACAACAGCATATTACAATACAAGTACATCCATAGACTCCACAAAGGAGGGCATGGCCTCTCCCTAACAAGGAAATGAATAGTTTGTATTAAATTTCCAGGCATAAGCAAAACTTTTATAAATTTATTGCCGCAGTAGTTTATTTTTTTTTACAGCTTCTGTTGTAAAAATAGATATTACGTCCAGGGAGTATTGTGCAAACCCCCAACACCCCCAAATTTCCTTACATACACCCCTGGGCGTAAAAATATTGTTTTCTTTGAGTTTGTATAAAAATATATATCATTATATTGGGTGCACACCCTCTTTTATTTTGAACACTCCACTAAATAAAAGTTCCTGGCGTTCTTACTGATTATGTAATGCGATACTAACGCAAATACCGACATGAGTAGTAAAAAATGGATCGATCTGGATCAGACCTGAGCCAACCTAGGACAACTCACAAGCCACTGAGAAAATGACCACCGTGAACCGTGAGCTCACGGCCTTTTATGACCTCCATTTTAGGGGTGAATTCGTTCTCTTTTATGACCACTTTTTTTGGGGGGTGTATTCATTCTCTTTTACGAGCACATTTTTAGGGGGTGACCTCGTTCTCTTTTACGACCTCCATTTTAAGGGGTGAACTCATTCCCTTTTATGAACCCTTATTTTAATATAGCAGAAATTACACTGAGATTACGAACACATAGAAGAGAAGATAACACATAACACTACGTAACACACAGCAGAACAGATAACACATAAGAGTACTAACATAACAAGGGTGTATTCATTCCCTTTTATGAGCATATTTTTCAACCCCTATTTTAATTACGAACACATAGAAGAGAAGATAACACATAACACTACGTAACACACAGCACAACAGATAATACATAAGAGTACGTAACATAACGAACATACAGAAGAGCAAATTGAACTCGTTAGCACATTTTAAGGGGTGTATTCGTTCTCTTTTATGAGCATATTTTCCAACCCCTATTTCAACATGACAGAGACTACGAAACATGGCGGACATAGCACAGGGGGTGTATTCATTTTCTCCACCTCTAATTGAACATAGCAGAAATTACACTGAGACTACGTAACACACAACATCCTCCATTTTCAACCCCTACGAACACATAACACTACGTAACACACAGCAGAACAGATAATACATAGCACAGCTAATAAAAGAACATGGCATATTTTCCAACTCTTATTTTAAGATAACAGAAATTACACTGAGACTATGAACACACAAGGGTGTATTCATTCTCTTTTATGAGCATATTTTCCAACCCCTATTTCAACACGACAGAGACTACGAAACATGGCGGACATAGCACCCCTAATTGAACATAGCAGAAATTACACTGAGAGTACGTAACACACAAAAACCTCCATTTTAGGGGTGGACTCGTTCTCAATTACTTTTCCAACCCCTATTTTAAGACAATGAATACCTATGTAACATAGCGATTCGATACGCTCTTTGAACCGATTTGGATGAAACTCAGCATATGGGGGTTTTCGACCATGCTGATTACAAATATCATACTTATTTTTACCTGGGTCTGATAGTTTATGTGGCATACGCCCTTTCTATGACACTTAAAACCTAATAACTCAAAAACGAAGCAACGTATTGAGATGGTATTTCCACATTTAGTAATCGACCACCAACTACTACAAGTTCCAAAATAGTGGCCATCGAGGTCAAAGGTCAACATACTTAAAACCTAATAACTCGACAACTGAGCCATATATTGAGATGCTGTTTCCACATGTACCAAGAGGTCATCAACTACTACAAGTTCCAAAATAATGATCATCGAGGTCAAAGGTCAACATACTTAAAATCTAATAACTCGAAAATGGATCCACATACTGAGGTGCTGTTTCCACATTTAGCAATTGGTCATCAACTACTACAAGTTTCAAAATAATGACCATCGAGGTCAAAGGTCAAAATACTTAAAACCTGATAACACGAAAACTGAGCCACATATTGAGGTGCTGTTTCCAAATCTAGTAACTGATCATCAACTACTACAAGTTCCAAAATTAGTGGTCATCGAGGTCAAAGGTCAAAATACTTAAAACCTAATATCTCGAAAACGGAGCCACATACTCAGGTGCTGTTTCCACATTTAGTAATTGGTCATCAAATACTACAAGTTCCAAAATAATGATCATCGAGGTCAAAGGTCAAAATACTTAAAACCCAATCACTCGTAAACTGCGCCACATATTGAGGTGGTGTTTCCACATTTAGCAATTGGTCATCAACTACTACAAGTTCCAAAATTAGTGGTCATCGAGGTCAAAGGTTAAAACTCGAAAACGGAGCCAAATATCGAAGTGGTGTTTCCAAATCTAGTAACTGGTCATCAAATACTACAAGTTCCAAAATAATGATCATCGAGGTCAAAGGTTAAAATACTTAAAACCCAATTACTCGTAAACGAAGCCACATTTAGTAATTGGTCATCAGGTACTACAAGTTTCAAAATAATGACCATCGAGTTCAAAGGTCAAAATTTAAAACCTAATAAACTTAAAAACGGAGCCAAATATTGAGGTGCTGTTTCCAAATCTAGTAATTGGTCATCAACTACTACAAGTTTCAAAAATAATGGTCATCGAGGTCAATTGTCAAATATTTAAGCCTTAATAACTTTAAACAAAGCCTGTGTGATCTAGTCAATTTTGTACAAGTGAAGAAGGAATAAATTTGAGTGGCTTATTTAGTTTTGTATTAATGAGAAAGAAATCAAATTTTAACTAGCGCAGAATTTCTGTAACAAGAAAGAAAGCAAAGATATGCCATATTAACTAGCTGAGAATTATATGTCATCTTGTATTATTTAAGCAAAACGAAGAAAGCGAACATGGACCATTTTACTCAAATTTGGATGGAGTATTCATCTTTGTATGAACCAGAAAAAAAATGAAGAAGGTTCAATATTTCTATACAATTTTGTACTACACAAATAAACGAAATTTTATTTTTGCATCAATCACAAGAAAATCAAATAATAGAGGGAACAAATTTCAGTGGTCTATTTTATTTTTGTACCAATCAGAAGAAAAGCAAAGATATACCATTTTAACTATTTAAACAAACGAAAAGATAAATTTGAATGACCTATTCAATTTTGTACCAACGAGAAATGCAATTTTATACCATTTTGTATTACTCCAATAAACGAAGGAATACCAGAAAAAAAGAAGTGAAGATTAGGTGGATTATTTTCTTTTGTACCAACTAGAAAAGAGAAGAAGAGCAACTTTAACTAGCTCATTATGTACTGTTTACACAAACGAAAATTGACCATTATGTAACTTTTGAACTACTGAAATGTTCTATTTTTGTATCAATCAGAAAAACCCGAAGAAGGATCATTTTAAGAAGTTCATAATTTCGATGTTCTACTTTTTATACCAACGAGAAAAAAAAATGAACTAGCTGAATATACAAAAGAATAAATTTAAGTGACCTATTCAATTTTGTACCAATGCTGAAATGTCATTTTTAACTGGTTCAGAATTTTACTACTCAAATAAACAATGGAATATTGCACCATTTTGGAGTATTCAAATAAACAAAGGACTTATAATTTGTGTCAACTCTAAAAAGGATCATTTTAACTAGCTGAGTATTTTATATCATTTTGTATTATTTCAACAAGCAAAAGGAAAAAGCAAAAAAGGACCATTTTATTTAGTCTAATAAACGAATGCATAAATATGAGTGAGCTATTTAATTTTGTAGCAACGAGAGGATTATTTTATACCATTTTGTACTACTCAAATAAACGAAAGAATAAAATTGTAGTAACCAGAAAAAGCGAAGAAGGCCCATTTTAACTAACTGAGAATTTCTGTACCTTTTTGTACTATTTAAACAAACGATGGAATAAATTTGAGTGGCCTGTTTTTTGTACTAACCAGAAAAATCGAAGGAGGTCCCTTTATACTAGCTCAATGAACGAAAGAACAAATTTGGGTGTTCTACTTTTTATACCAAACAAATAAGAACCATTTTGTACTACTCAAATAAACGAAAGAAAAAGCGAAAAAAGACCTTTTTATCTACCTTAGAATTTCTAGTGCATGTTGTATTATTTAAACAAAACGAAGGGCTAAATTTGAGAAAGCGAACATAAACCATTTTACTCAAATTTGAATTGAGTATTTAGCTTTGTATGAACCAGAAAAAAAGTGAAGAAGGACCATTTTAACTAGTTCAATATTTCTGTACAATTTTGTACCAATCAGAAGAAAATCAAAGAAGGGTCATTTTAAATAGCCAAGCAGAAAAAAGGAAAGAATTAACACTTTGTACTAATCAAGTAAACGAAGGTATAAATTTATTGAGGTGTCCTATTTCCTCTTTTACCAACGAGAACCATTTTAACTGGCTTAGAATTTTATACCTTTTTGAAAAATTTGTATCAAATCGAAAAAAGCAAGGAAATACCATTTTAAATAACTCAGCATGTTATAGCTTTTTGTGTTTTTGATCTACCCAATTTAAACAAACAAAGGAATAAATTTGTGTGACCTATTCACTTTTATAGCAAGCAGAAAAAGGAAAGAATAAATTTGAATGGCTTAAGCAAAGAAGGTCAATGGTAACTAGCCTTTTAGTGCTTGACCTATTGAAGAATGAATAAATTTTGTTTGTAATTAAAAAAGCGGAGAAGGTCTACTTTCTGTACCAACCATAGAAAAACAAATTTTTTTGACCTATTCACTTTTATACCAACCACGAAGGTTCATTATAACAAGCTCGGTATTTTTATCTTTGTGATGCTACATTTTGTATTATTTTTGTGTCATCCAGAGAACGATTTAAATTGCCTCTTCCGTCACTAAGAAAGGCTCATAAAATATTTGAACGTGAGATTTGACAAACCAGAGTTGCGTAATAATTGTGTAGAACAGACTACATAGCAATTTGCGTACTAAAGAAAAAAAGAAGAAAGAGCATACTTGACCAGCAGAAGAAGAGATTATATCAAAGTAAGAGAAGTTTTCAAAGTTCCATGTTGCTGCGGATATTTAACATTTGTGCTGCTAGACTTTCCTTCCTCATCTAAGTCAAAAAGACAAATATATATTTTTGCATTTATGTATTTTATTATAATGGAATATAAGTTTATGGAGTATATTTGGAAATAATAGAACATACATCACGATGTTGTATTGTTTTGAAACATATTATTAAACACGGAGAATGCATAGAATGTTTTTATTGTAGATATATAAAATTATTTATTTGATTTGTTTTTGCTGAAGAGCAGAAAAAATGACTAGCATGGAAATTGTTTATGTTTCACCTAGAGAAAAAGAAATTCAGCGTGAAAACGAAAAACCTATACTGTTAATCCAGCCGTCTGACCCCGATTTGCCAGATGAATTACGTGATAAAGTGAGAATCATATATCCAACACAGGAAATAGAAGATGTGTATTATTTTAGACGCTATAATAGATATAATGATGAAATACTCCCGGAAAGTGATGATGACAGTGTTTCAAATATTACCTGTTTTGAACTGGAAGCTAATGAGTGCGACTGTACTAGTGAAACTATTAGTGATACATGTGTTATACAATTATTTAATGAGTATACACCAAATTCAGTATTATTATGTGAAGCATGTTCTAAACATAATGAGAATGAAAAAGATCACAACTGTTTGCTGCAGCATGATTACGAATTATTGCAAAAGGTGTGGACGATCTTAATTAAACGTGAAATGAGAGAAAAAATCTATAAACTTTATATAAAAAAGCATTTTAAAGGTTGTAATATTAAGAACACTTATACTTTGGAGAAAAAATTTAATCTGGTATATGAATACATTACAGAGTGTGATTATTATATCAACAAAATAGTAGAAATGTTTTTAGAGAAAGATAAACAATTATTTAATTCTGTAAATGAACACTGAGCTCACTGTAGCATATGCATTTGATTGTGTAAGAATAAAAGAACTTGAACTGTTAACTGGATCAATTTGTAGTACTGTAGTATTAAGAATTTAATAGATAACTAACATTGGACTCTGGCAACTGAATTGTCAGGGAGAGGCAATTTAAATTGTTCTCTGGATGACACAAAAATATAACATCACAAAGGTATAACATTCTGAGCTGTTTTCTTCTGATTGTTACAAAAATGAAATAGACCACCCGTAATACAAAATGGTACAAAAATACCTAGCTTGTTATAATGAACCTTCGTGGTTGGTATAAAAGTGAATAGGTCAAAAAAATTTGTTTTTCTATGGTTGGTACAGAAAGTAGACCTTCTCCGCTTTTTTAATTACAAACAAAATTTATTCATTCTTCAATAGGTCAAGCACTAAAAGGCTAGTTACCATTGACCTTCTTTGCTTAAGCCATTCAAATTTATTCTTTCCTTTTTCTGCTTGCTATAAAAGTGAATAGGTCACACAAATTTATTCCTTTGTTTGTTTAAATTGGGTAGATCAAAAACACAAAAAGCTATAACATGCTGAGTTATTTAAAATGGTATTTCCTTGCTTTTTTCGATTTGATACAAATTTTTCAAAAAGGTATAAAATTCTAAGCCAGTTAAAATGGTTCTCGTTGGTAAAAGAGGAAATAGGACACCTCAATAAATTTATACCTTCGTTTACTTGATTAGTACAAAGTGTTAATTCTTTCCTTTTTTCTGCTTGGCTATTTAAAATGACCCTTCTTTGATTTTCTTCTGATTGGTACAAAATTGTACAGAAATATTGAACTAGTTAAAATGGTCCTTCTTCACTTTTTTTCTGGTTCATACAAAGCTAAATACTCAATTCAAATTTGAGTAAAATGGTTTATGTTCGCTTTCTCAAATTTAGCCCTTCGTTTTGTTTAAATAATACAACATGCACTAGAAATTCTAAGGTAGATAAAAAGGTCTTTTTTCGCTTTTTCTTTCGTTTATTTGAGTAGTACAAAATGGTTCTTATTTGTTTGGTATAAAAAGTAGAACACCCAAATTTGTTCTTTCGTTCATTGAGCTAGTATAAAGGGACCTCCTTCGATTTTTCTGGTTAGTACAAAAAACAGGCCACTCAAATTTATTCCATCGTTTGTTTAAATAGTACAAAAAGGTACAGAAATTCTCAGTTAGTTAAAATGGGCCTTCTTCGCTTTTTCTGGTTACTACAATTTTATTCTTTCGTTTATTTGAGTAGTACAAAATGGTATAAAATAATCCTCTCGTTGCTACAAAATTAAATAGCTCACTCATATTTATGCATTCGTTTATTAGACTAAATAAAATGGTCCTTTTTTGCTTTTTCCTTTTGCTTGTTGAAATAATACAAAATGATATAAAATACTCAGCTAGTTAAAATGATCCTTTTTAGAGTTGACACAAATTATAAGTCCTTTGTTTATTTGAATACTCCAAAATGGTGCAATATTCCATTGTTTATTTGAGTAGTAAAATTCTGAACCAGTTAAAAATGACATTTCAGCATTGGTACAAAATTGAATAGGTCACTTAAATTTATTCTTTTGTATATTCAGCTAGTTCATTTTTTTTTCTCGTTGGTATAAAAAGTAGAACATCGAAATTATGAACTTCTTAAAATGATCCTTCTTCGGGTTTTTCTGATTGATACAAAAATAGAACATTTCAGTAGTTCAAAAGTTACATAATGGTCAATTTTCGTTTGTGTAAACAGTACATAATGAGCTAGTTAAAGTTGCTCTTCTTCTCTTTTCTAGTTGGTACAAAAGAAAATAATCCACCTAATCTTCACTTCTTTTTTTCTGGTATTCCTTCGTTTATTGGAGTAATACAAAATGGTATAAAATTGCATTTCTCGTTGGTACAAAATTGAATAGGTCATTCAAATTTATCTTTTCGTTTGTTTAAATAGTTAAAATGGTATATCTTTGCTTTTCTTCTGATTGGTACAAAAATAAAATAGACCACTGAAATTTGTTCCCTCTATTATTTGATTTTCTTGTGATTGATGCAAAAATAAAATTTCGTTTATTTGTGTAGTACAAAATTGTATAGAAATATTGAACCTTCTTCATTTTTTTTCTGGTTCATACAAAGATGAATACTCCATCCAAATTTGAGTAAAATGGTCTATGTTCGCTTTCTTCGTTTTGCTTAAATAATACAAGATGACATATAATTCTCAGCTAGTTAATATGGCATATCTTTGCTTTCTTTCTTGTTACAGAAATTCTGCGCTAGTTAAAATTTGATTTCTTTCTCATTAATACAAAACTAAATAAGCCACTCAAATTTATTCCTTCTTCACTTGTACAAAATTGACTAGATCACACAGGCTTTGTTTAAAGTTATTAAGGCTTAAATATTTGACAATTGACCTCGATGACCATTATTTTTGAAACTTGTAGTAGTTGATGACCAATTACTAGATTTGGAAACAGCACCTCAATATTTGGCTCCGTTTTTAAGTTTATTAGGTTTTAAATTTTGACCTTTGAACTCGATGGTCATTATTTTGAAACTTGTAGTACCTGATGACCAATTACTAAATGTGGCTTCGTTTACGAGTAATTGGGTTTTAAGTATTTTAACCTTTGACCTCGATGATCATTATTTTGGAACTTGTAGTATTTGATGACCAGTTACTAGATTTGGAAACACCACTTCGATATTTGGCTCCGTTTTCGAGTTTTAACCTTTGACCTCGATGACCACTAATTTTGGAACTTGTAGTAGTTGATGACCAATTGCTAAATGTGGAAACACCACCTCAATATGTGGCGCAGTTTACGAGTGATTGGGTTTTAAGTATTTTGACCTTTGACCTCGATGATCATTATTTTGGAACTTGTAGTATTTGATGACCAATTACTAAATGTGGAAACAGCACCTGAGTATGTGGCTCCGTTTTCGAGATATTAGGTTTTAAGTATTTTGACCTTTGACCTCGATGACCACTAATTTTGGAACTTGTAGTAGTTGATGATCAGTTACTAGATTTGGAAACAGCACCTCAATATGTGGCTCAGTTTTCGTGTTATCAGGTTTTAAGTATTTTGACCTTTGACCTCGATGGTCATTATTTTGAAACTTGTAGTAGTTGATGACCAATTGCTAAATGTGGAAACAGCACCTCAGTATGTGGATCCATTTTCGAGTTATTAGATTTTAAGTATGTTGACCTTTGACCTCGATGATCATTATTTTGGAACTTGTAGTAGTTGATGACCTCTTGGTACATGTGGAAACAGCATCTCAATATATGGCTCAGTTGTCGAGTTATTAGGTTTTAAGTATGTTGACCTTTGACCTCGATGGCCACTATTTTGGAACTTGTAGTAGTTGGTGGTCGATTACTAAATGTGGAAATACCATCTCAATACGTTGCTTCGTTTTTGAGTTATTAGGTTTTAAGTGTCATAGAAAGGGCGTATGCCACATAAACTATCAGACCCAGGTAAAAATAAGTATGATATTTGTAATCAGCATGGTCGAAAACCCCCATATGCTGAGTTTCATCCAAATCGGTTCAAAGAGCGTATCGAATCGCTATGTTACATAGGTATTCATTGTCTTAAAATAGGGGTTGGAAAAGTAATTGAGAACGAGTCCACCCCTAAAATGGAGGTTTTTGTGTGTTACGTACTCTCAGTGTAATTTCTGCTATGTTCAATTAGGGGTGCTATGTCCGCCATGTTTCGTAGTCTCTGTCGTGTTGAAATAGGGGTTGGAAAATATGCTCATAAAAGAGAATGAATACACCCTTGTGTGTTCATAGTCTCAGTGTAATTTCTGTTATCTTAAAATAAGAGTTGGAAAATATGCCATGTTCTTTTATTAGCTGTGCTATGTATTATCTGTTCTGCTGTGTGTTACGTAGTGTTATGTGTTCGTAGGGGTTGAAAATGGAGGATGTTGTGTGTTACGTAGTCTCAGTGTAATTTCTGCTATGTTCAATTAGAGGTGGAGAAAATGAATACACCCCCTGTGCTATGTCCGCCATGTTTCGTAGTCTCTGTCATGTTGAAATAGGGGTTGGAAAATATGCTCATAAAAGAGAACGAATACACCCCTTAAAATGTGCTAACGAGTTCAATTTGCTCTTCTGTATGTTCGTTATGTTACGTACTCTTATGTATTATCTGTTGTGCTGTGTGTTACGTAGTGTTATGTGTTATCTTCTCTTCTATGTGTTCGTAATTAAAATAGGGGTTGAAAAATATGCTCATAAAAGGGAATGAATACACCCTTGTTATGTTAGTACTCTTATGTGTTATCTGTTCTGCTGTGTGTTACGTAGTGTTATGTGTTATCTTCTCTTCTATGTGTTCGTAATCTCAGTGTAATTTCTGCTATATTAAAATAAGGGTTCATAAAAGGGAATGAGTTCACCCCTTAAAATGGAGGTCGTAAAAGAGAACGAGGTCACCCCCTAAAAATGTGCTCGTAAAAGAGAATGAATACACCCCCCAAAAAAAGTGGTCATAAAAGAGAACGAATTCACCCCTAAAATGGAGGTCATAAAAGGCCGTGAGCTCACGGTTCACGGTGGTCATTTTCTCAGTGGCTTGTGAGTTGTCCTAGGTTGGCTCAGGTCTGATCCAGATCGATCCATTTTTTACTACTGACATGGTATCAAATAAACCAGCCTCAGTGCGACTTCTTTGCATATCCTTTCTCTTATTTCAGCGGCGCAAATCTGTTTTCAATATAGGGAGACGGGTAAGACCGTTGCGCTCTTTTTTTTTTTTTTCGATGTTCAAAATAATTATGAAGTTGAAAAACAATGCTGTGGGAGATTAGGGAAGCAGAGTTGTCTTCAACATTGGAAGGCGGGCAGAGGTTTATTCTGGGGGACATCAATTTCATCTCACTTTCCTTTATGGCAGTGGGACACAAATTATCACATTTCTCTCCAGAAAACACATTTCAAATCGGATTATTGGGCGGGACAGTCCCCCCAGTTTCAAGATTCGGGGGACATATCCTCCTCATTTTCCCGGGATTTGCACCAGTGCTTATTATAGCAATATTAAAAATACCAAACCAGAGGACAAACTTTGCCCTCTCCTGCGAAAAATCCCGTGATTTTAATTTTTAAAAATCAAGTCAGCAAAACCGAATGTATACTTTTTATTATTATTTTTTTTTTTAGTAGTGCATAATGAATAGGTGTCTGTTTATGAAAGTTTGCCTTCTTACTCGAATAATCCAATTGAAAATATGCCGTTCATCTTCCATCAGTTCCTTAAGGTTTGTGATCGTCTCATCACCATTTCATTTTGTTTGCAGCCGATAATGATTTCAAGCTGATTATACCTTTCGTAAATAGCCACCTACAGTTTTCTCACTAGCGTAAATTAGGTTTTCCTGATTTGAATTTTTTTCAAAAGGATCATCAAAGATTTGAAGCATTACGTGACCCTCTTCCTATTTTAAAAGTCGAGAGAGATATAAGATGACCGACTTCAAGACGGCGGTCATGATAAACATACCCCCGAATAAATGTCTACTTCCTCCCGGTGTCAGTTAACGTATTTTTGCTTCTCATCCCTTTACCCGTTTTACAAATGAAATTAAATTTTCAAATGTCTTCTGACTCTAGAACAAAAACGCACTAGGTATCTCCTATCCGTGGACAATTTGAAACTGTTAGGACGTGATGTGGACGACTTTCTCTGTCGTTTCATCACTATGGACGAGTGTTGGATACACCATTACAGTCAGAAACAAAACAGCAATCCAAACAATGGAAGCACTCCTCCTCCCCTATCCCCAAAGAAGGAAAAGGTGACCCCCTTAGCTGGCAAAGTGATGGCCTCTGTTTTTTGGGATTCCCAAGGTGTGATATGCATTGATTACCTGCAAAGGGGTCATACCATCACAGGACAATACTACAATGACCTTCCGAAAAAAAAAAACTTCGAGTCCAAATTCAAGAAAAAGGGCCGCAAATGATCTCCACAGGCGTTCTCTACCATCATGACAATGCTCCTGGCCACACATCAGCAGTTGTCATGGCTACTATTCATGAATGCGGCTTTGAACTCGTTCATCATCCACTCTATTCTTCAGATCTGGCCCCTCGGATTTTCACTTAATCCCTAATCTAAAAAAGGCTCTAGAAGGACGACCTTTTGCAAGGGATAATGACGTCATGACAGCCGTGGATGAGTTTATGTGGTCACAACCTAAGGAACTTTTTTCTACTGGGATAAGAGCACTGCAGAACGTATGGAGCAAGTGTGTTGCTGTCCAATGGGATTATGTTGAAAAGTAAAGGTATTACCAAATCTGTACTTTTTATAGTTTCCTCAAGGCTCAAAACTTTTCAGTCACCCCTCGTATATATATATGGTGTTCAGAAATATGGTGTATTACCAGATTACCAGATTAATATGGTGTCGGGCCACCTTTCGCATTCAGAACAGCCTTGATGCGACGTGGAATGGAGGCATAGAGGTCGTGAAAGGTAGCAAGTGGAATTTTACACCATTCCTCGTGCAGGGCATCGGCCAGTTCTGTGAGAGAGGATGGAGGTGGAAATCGTCGCCGGAGTCGTGTTTCCAAGACGGACCACAGATGTTCAATTATGTTGAGATCTGGGGATTGGGCGGGCCAGGGCAGGTGTTGAACTTCATCCCGATGTTCCTCAAATCACGCTGCAACAATGCCAGCTGTGTAAAGGGTGCATTATCATCCTGGAAGATGACGTCATTGTCCGGGAGCAACATCCTAAAATTGCGACATAATCGTTGGCAGTGATAGTCCGCTAAGTGTGACCACAGGACCCAATGAAAACCATGATATTGCGGCCCACAGCATCACCGAGCCGCCGCCATGTTTCACAGTTGGGCGGAGACACTGCAGATTATAAGCTTCTTTGGGCGTTCTCCACAATTAAACACGGCCCGTGGTTGGGAATAGGGTGAAGGATGACTCATCCGACCATATCACACGTTTCCAGTCCTCAACGGTCCAAGTTGCATGGTCGCAGCACCATTTGCGGCGTGCGAAAGCGTTATGGTCCCTGATGAGCGGTTTGGCCCGTGCAACACGACCCCGTCCATGTCATGTAATTCCCGGCGGACTGTGATTGTCGAAACAGGGTGGGGGAGGTGCTGATTGAATTTCTCCGTCACTTGCTCCGCAGTGGCACGACGGTTCTGCGTGACAATGCGCTTTAATATCCGGCGTGACCTGTCACTCATGATTTTCTTCCGCCCACTGTTCCGCTTCCCCGATGTGGTTTTCCCGTGTGTTGTGTAGGCCGTCATCACCTTCGACACTGTCCCACGCGACACACCTAACACAGTAGCCACTGCCGTCACACTCACTCCACATAACTGCGCACTAACAATTTGCCCTCTTTGAAAATCTGAGAGGTCTCCCATTTTACACTACCTCCGTCTGAGGCAGCCACTGGACACTGCTGTTCCACTGCGCCTGACGTAGTATGAAGACCGACCTAACAGACCACCACCAGCGGTCCGGCGCTGCGGGCGCCAAGACACCACTGCCAACTCATACATCTGACGTGTTGCCAACTACAGGTGTTTCCACTTTTCTGATCACCATCTGTATATATATATATATATATGTGTATATATATATATATATATATATATATATATATATATATATATATATATATATATATATATATATATATATATAAGTAGTAGAAAATGGATCGATCTGGATCAGTTTTAATCAACTCACAAGCCCCTGGGAAAATGACCACCGTGCACCGTGAGCCCACGGCCTTTTACGACCTCCATTTTAGGGGTGAATTCGTTCCCTTTTACGAGCACTTTTAAGGGGGTGTATTCGTTCTCTTTTACGAGCCCATTTTTAGGGGGTGAACTCATTCCCTTTATCAACCCTTATTTTAATATAGCAGAAATTACGAACACAAAGAAGAGAAGATAACACATAACACTACGTAACACACAGCAGAACAGATAAGAATATGAAACATAGCAAGGGTGTATTCGTTCTCTTTTCCAACCCCTATTTCAACATGACAGAGACTACGAAACATGGCGGACATAGCACAGGGGGTGTATTCATTTTCTCCACCTCTAATTGAACATAGCAGAAATTACACTGAGAGTACGTAACACACAACATCCTCCATTTTAAGGGTGGACTCGTTTTCAACCCCTATTTCAACATGACATAGACTACGAAACATAGCAGAGGTGAACACACAGCAGATACATAAGACTTGTTCCACCCTTCCAACCCTATTTGAATCCATGGTCTTTTAGGGGGGTGAACTCGTTCCCTTTTCCAACCCCTATTTTAACATAACAGAGAATACACTGAGACTATGAACACACAGCACAACAGATAATACATAGCTACGGAGGGAGGGTGTACTCGTTCTCATTTTTCAACCCTTATTTTAACATAGCAGAGAATACATTCGAACCCTATAGCAAAGATTCTTTTAAGGAGTGAACTTGTTCTAACCTATATTTGAACATAGCAGAGATGATTATTTAAAGAATGCGAAACTTCCGTGTTTTGTTATCAGTTACATAATAACTTCCGCCATATGTAGATAATTCTCATTACGTCATTCATCCGGATTTTTAACCTAGTTTTCTCTTTAACAGACAATAACTTGTCATTCAACGATAGGAATCCCTGAACGTAATGTAATCAATCACAAAGGTATAAAAAAAAAGAGGGGAATTCCCGAGGATGACTCATACTATTGCGCAACATGACGTAATACTGTCAGACAGGTATAAAAGACTGACCGACATGTTTTTTGTAATCACTTCCTGTTCACCATCCGAAGCGTAAAGTTCAGATATTTTTTGTGTGTGTGCGTTTATATTAGTAGTGTGGTTTATTAATAGTGTGGTTTTGTTTTCTTTTGTAAGTAAGACATTTTATAATAATAATATATTATAAAAACTCAGTTCAAAATTATTATAGTAACTTTGAAGAGTTAGTTTTTTAAAAAAAATGGCAACAAAAAAGGTTAAATCAACTACTATTAATTCTGATACTCTATTTAATAATAATTAAAAAAAAATATTTTAAAATGTGATACTGATTTAAATAAGGATAGGATGTTTTTTAAAGAATAAAAGAAAAGACTGTTTAGATATATTACAACAAGAACAAACTAAGACATCGTTTAAAGTAAATTTTTCTTTGGGTACAACTTTTGTAAAACCAGTAGATTTAGAAACATGTCGATTCTTTGTAAATAGTGGTAACGAAATTATTTTACCGAGTACAGATTTGAATTCTATAATAGAAAAACTATTTAATAAAATTTTAGTTGAACAAGAAAATAGGGCAATTAAGAAATCAGGGTGGTCTTTATGTTCTGAACCAAACCATCAATTAGAAATTAAAATCAGTAAATATGATCCGCTTTCCGCTTCTTCTTTTATAAAATTACCTCAATGGATTTTATCCAAAAAGAAATGTGTTTTAAATATTCAAAATAATGATAATAGATGTTTTATGTACTGTATTCTAGCTGCGTTGCATCCCGCAAAAGATAATCCACATCGTGTGAATAATTACATACAATATAGTAATACTTTATTACCGTTATTTGAAAAATTTCCAGTCGAAATAGAACACATAAGCAAATTTGAACATATGTATAATTCCGTATTTCCTAAAGAACAAATTTCCATTAATATATATGGCATTAACTATGATCATGAAACTATTTTCCCATTACATATAAGCGAAAACACAGCTGTAGGTAAACATATTGATTTACTATATTGTGAAGAAAATTGCAACAGTCATTATTGTCTTATAAAAAATATCAATGCGTTATTGAAGAGTCATAAAGAGAAAACTTATGTAAAATTGCCTCAATGGATTTTATCCACAAAATGTGTTTTAAATATTCAAAATAACGATAATAGAAGTTTTATGTATAGTATTCTAGCTGCGTTGCATCCCGCAAAAGATAATCCATATCGTGTGAATAATTACATACAATATAGTAATACTTTATTACCATTATTTGAAAAAACCAATATACAGTTTCCCGTCGAAGTAGAACACATAAGCAAATTTGAACATATGTATAATTCCATATTTCCTAAAGAACAAATTTCCATTAATATATATGGCATTAACTATGATCATGAAACTATTTTCCCATTACATATAAGCGAAAACACAGCCGTAGGTAAACATATTGATTTATTATATTTAAACTCTCATTATTGTCTAATAAAAAATATCAATGCGTTATTGAAGAGTCATATAAAATTGCCTCAATGGATTTTATCCACAAAATGTGTTTTAAATATTCAAAATAACGATAATAGAAGTTTTATGTATAGTATTCTAGCTGCGTTGCATCCCGCAAAAGATAATCCATATCGTGTGAATAATTACATACAATATAGTAATACTTTATTACCATTATTTGAAAAAACCAATATACAATTTCCCGTCCAAGTAGAACACATAAGCAAATTTGAACATATGTATAATTCCGTATTTCCTAAAGAACAAATTTCCATTAATATATATGGCATTAACTATGATCATGAAACTATTTTCCCATTACATATAAGCGAAAACACAGCTGTAGGTAAACATATTGATTTATTATATTTAAACTCTCATTATTGTTTAATTACAAATTTAAATGGTTTAGTCAGACATCAGTTAGGTACTCATCAAACATTTATTTGTAGACGATGTTTAATATCATTTTATAACAAATCAAAATTACATGAACATGACAAATTATGTAAAGAACACACTCCAACCAAAATTAACATGCCGAAACAAGGAGAAGTTTTAAAATTTCGAAAATTGAAATTGTTATTACAGAATGATGTGATAATAATTGCAGATATGGAAAGTTTATTAAAACCTATAAATAAACAAAGTGGATCTCATACAGTACAAATTCACCAACATATACCATGCAGTTTTGGTTATATTGTATGTTGGAGTAACAACTATATGAAATCAGATTTAGTTATTTATCGGGGAGAAAATGTATCGATGAAGTTTATGTCTGCTATGGAGAATGAATTAAGAAAAATCATAAACATATTAGATCAAGAAAAACCATTAATACCATTAACTAGTTCTCAGTTACAGGAGTTTAACCTATCCACTGAATGCTCAGTTTGTGATAGTAAATATACGAGTGACAATAGAAAAGTTAAACATCATAACCATTTAACTGGTCAATTTATTGCCACGGTGTGCAACAATTGTAATTTACAAATTAAGCGTCAAAGTAATTTTATCCCTGTCTTCTTCCATAATTTGTCTGGGTATGATGCACATTTATTTGTGAAAGAATTAGGTTGCACCCCTGGAAATATTATTGTAATTGCTGAAAGCACTGAGAAATACATAACATTCTCTAAGCATTTTAATTTTAATGGTAGACCTATCGAGTTACGTTTTGTAGACTTATTTAAATTCCTACCGTATAGTCTCGAAAATTTGGTGTCAAAATTAAAACCTGAGCAATTTGTCTATACAAAGCAATATTTTTCTGATGAAAAGTTTCCTTTAATTCTTCGTAAGGGAATTTATTTTTATGAATACATAACAAATTTAGATACATTTAAAGAAACTGAATTTCCTGGAAGAGAGGCGTTTAGTAGCAAATTGAATGGAACACAAATTTCCGAGACTGATTATCAATATGCAAAACTGATTTGGCGTGTGTTTAAATGTGAACATTTAGGGGACTACCACGATCTATATTTAAAATGTGATGTACTTCTCACAGCAGATGTGTTGGAGAATTTTAGAAAGACATGTTTAAATGCTTTTTGTATTGATCCGATTAATTGTTTTACTGCACCTGGGTTGGCATGGCAAGCCATGTTATATAGAACAAAAATTGAACTTGAACTTTTATCAGATATCAATATGTATATGTTTGTAGAAAAATCGATTCGCGGAGGTATTACTCAAGCTGTGTTAAGATATGCCAAAGCTAATAATCCTTACGTACATGATTTTGATGCGGAAAAAGAAAAATCTTATTTACTGTATATTGACATGAACAATCTGTACGGACTATCAATGATTGACTATTTACCATATGGTGGTTTTCGGTGGGAGGATAAAATTGACAATTGGCAAGACAAACATAAAATTATCAATTGGCCCACGGATAGTGAATGGGGATTTTTTCTAGAAGTGGATTTAGAGTATCCAACTGATTTACACGAATACCATTCTGATTTTCCGTGTGCTCCAACTAATGAAGTTCCACCGAATGGTAAATACTCAAAATTACTATTGACACTTAAATCGAAATCGAATTATATCTTGCATTATAGAGTATTACAATTTTATCTAAAACAAGGTTTAATATTGGTAAAAGTACATAAAATATTATGGTTTCGTCAATCTAAATGGCTTGCATCTTATATTCAAGAAAATACTCAACGCCGTGCAAATGCTACAATTGAATTTGAAAAAGATTTCTATAAGTTATTAAATAATTCTGTATACGGAAAGACAATGGAGAATGTACGAAAACGAATTGATATAAAATTAATTAACAATGAAAAAAGTGTAAAAAATTAGTAGCGCAAAATCAGTTTGAAAATTGGGTAAAATTGGCTGATAATTTGGCATTGTTTCATATGGTAAAAAAATCGGTAACCCTTAATAAACCAATTTACGTAGGAGCGACAGTTTTAGAATTATCAAAATTAGCAATGTATGAATTCCATTATAATATAATGAAACCGCGATATGGAGATAAAATTAGAATTGCATATATGGATACTGACTCTTTCATTTACCAAATTAAAACTAACAATATTTATAACGATATAAAAGATATGAATGAGTATTTTGACACCTCAAATTATCCTGAAAATAATTCTTTATATAGCACAAAAAATATACACGTTTTGGGTAAAATGAAAGACGAATTAGGTGGAGTTCCTATGATTGAATATATTGGGTTACGAGCAAAAAATTATGCTATAAAAACTGGTGAAAATAAAGAATTGAAAAAATGTAAAGGGATCAAGAAAAATATAGTTAAAGAACAAATTACGTTTGACGATTATAAATCATGTATATTTAAAAACGAAACGATCTATAAAACACAATTTGAAATTAAAAGTAAATACCATAATTTAAAAACAAATCAGGTAAGAAAATTAGCATTAGATCCGTATGATGACAAAAGAAAAATTTTAAATTGTAATATACACACTGTTCCTTGGGGGTATAATAATAATAAAGATGTAAAATGTACGATTTGTATATTGTAAATACGATATAATTTTTTTTTTGGATATATTAGTATTAAAAAAAATGTCACAATCAGTTCGAGAACAAATAGTTGCAGAATTACATAAAAGTGCAAGACGAAACTATCCTCGAATACCTGTTATAACGAAAGGGATTCATGATTTATGGCAAGCTGATTTAGTTGAAATGAATAGTGGAAAATTGAAAGGTCTAGCAAAAATTAATCGAAATTACAAATATTTATTAACTGTGATAGATACATTCTCTAAATATGCTTGGGCTATTCCTGTGAAAAATAAAACTGGGAAAGAAATTACACAAGCATTTATAACAGTACTGAGAAAAGCAAACAAAAGCCCTAAATTTTTACAAACTGACAGGGGTCGAGAATTTTATAATTCAGAGTTTCAGACGACGATGACCCAAAATAACATTAAACATTATTCCACGTACAGTGATGTGAAAGCAAGTATTATTGAAAGATTTAATAGATCGTTACGTAATTTAATGTGGAGAAAATTTACACTGCAGGGAAATTATAAATGGATTGGCATTCTGCCGGAATTACTACATAATTATAATAATACTATTCATTCCACTATTAAAATGAAACCTATCGACGCTGTTAAAAAAGAAAATGAAAAACATCTATTGACAAACATCTATTGCAAAAAGTTTTCTGTGATAAAAAGAAAAAATAAATTTAAGATAGGTGAATATGTAAGAATTAGTAAACTTAAGCGTCCTGGTTTTGATAGAGGTTTTACACGCAATTGGAGTACAGAAATTTTTCGAATTGCTAAAGTTTTCTTCACTAATCCTCCGACATATCACTTAGTAGACTCAAATAATAAACCTATTGAAGGAAGATTTTACGGACACGAATTACAATTAACGAAATTTCCAAACACATATTTAATTGAAAAAGTTTTGCGAAAGAAAAATAATAAGGCCTATGTGAAATGGTTAGGTCTGCCAAAAAGTGAAAATTCTTGGATTGATTTAAAACATACTATATTGTAAAAAAAGAGAAGTCAAGAATTTATAGATGAAGCATGTCGTCACAAGTATTTTAAATTCTAGCAACACTGTAAATTTTCGTTGCTTAGTTAAATTGTCATCATCATCACGAGGTCTATCAGTATCACAAGTAAAAAGTATATTTAATCAAATTTGTTCTTCCACAAACGCTGTTTTTTTATGTAAAGGAGAAAAGAAAGCAAAATATTTAAAAACGCTATTTAAAATAAATGCAATATATCTGTAATAGAGATGGAATGGAAAATTCCTTTTACTTGTATGGTAGCAGGTCCTACAGGTTGTGGAAAATCATATTTTGTTAAAACATTTCTTGATCATTATAGTAAGTTATTTAAAAATATTGTATGGTGTTATGGTGAATGGCAACCGTTGTATGATACTATTTCAAACTGTACGTTTAAAGAAGGTTTACCTCAAAATAATGAATTTCAAGCACACGAGGGTCCACATCTTGTCATTATAGATGATTTAATGCGTGAGTGTGACCATCGGATTGTAGATATATTTACTAAGGGTAGCCATCATAGAAATATAAGTGTAATATTTATCACACAGAATATTTTCCATCAACAAAAAGGAATGCGGGATATATCGTTAAATTGTCATTATATTGTTTGTTTTAAAAATCCTAGAGACCAAGCTCAAATTAATTATCTCGCACGACAATTGTATCCAGGTAATACAAAATTTATTCAAGAAGCATATCAAGATGCAACTCGAATTGCACATGGTTATTTACTCTTTGATTTAAAACAAAATACTCCTGATGAGCAGCGAGTTCGAACAAATATCTTTCCAACAGATTCTTTTAATTATGTTTATGTACTTGTAAAAAAATAATAATTGTAATATGGTTTATATTCTAACAACTATTTGTGCTTTAATAGCCGTAAAAAATGATTAGTAAGGAAAATGCACATATGTTAAAACTTTTAGCAAAGTCAAAACCGAAAGCACGTAAGGCAATTTTACAAAATGCAGATCCTGATTTAATTCGCTCTATTTGTGAATGTTCCTATAACGTATTACAGGGAAATGTTCCATTAAATAAAACAGAGATAAATAAGCTAAAAAAAATATAAAAAGGAACTGAGATATTTGGTGAAAAAAGGTCCGTCATTAAAACAAAAGAAAAAACGAATAATTATACAAAAAGGTGGTTTTCTTACTGCTTTGCTTGCACCTATTATTGGAGGTATACTATCTAGTTTAATTAAATAAATATGCAAAACGCACAAAAACTTATTTTAATCTCACCAGAAAAATTACATCATTATCAAACGATATCTAATCTTGATGATGAAATGAAAGAAATTTTAAATAATAAAAGTTTAAATGCAGAAGAAAAATGGACAAAATATAGAGAAGTCTTACAAAAATATTTAAATATAATTCAAAAACCGGCAGCAGTTACAACAACAGCAACAACTACTACGGAGGAAGAAGAGGATGAGGACGAGGAGGACGAGGAGGAGGATGATGAAATAATATCTACTCTCCCTGAAATTTGTAAACGTAAAGCGAGACCTTTATTACGTAAATTGAAACAAAATCCAAATATTCAATGGGACGATAATGGAAATGTGAATATTAATAATAAATTAATTCCAGGTGCAAATATAGTGGATTTGATATCCGATTTTGTTAGATGTCGTAAGAAAAATATTTCAGTTGCCGGCTGGAAACCTTTTGCTACATTATTAGCAAAAGCCAATATACCCTTAGAGTACATTGGTAATCCTCAACGAATAGATTATATTAGAAAACTAACAGAAGACGAAGAAGACGAAGAGGATGGTCCTCCACCCCGTAAACGCAAATGGTGTTCTTATAAGCAATAATAATAATATTCTATTGTAATCTATTGATATTTTTAAGTATATAGAAAGAAAGAAAGATGAATGAGCCCTACCTTAACTATTACATATATCAAGCAGGAGGTAATTATAACGTGTATAGAGGTACACCATATCAAGAAGGTTATGGCATTGGTAGTTTTCTAGGAGGTTTATTTCGTACTGTATTTCCTTTATTAAAACAAGGTGCAAAAACTGTTGGTAAAGAATTGATACGTACAGGAATTAATGTAGCAGGAGATGTACTAGATAATAATAGACCTATTGAAGAGTCTTTGCATGATCGATGGCAAGAAGCTAAAACAAATTTAAAAAATAAAGCTCAAAATAAATTAAATCAGGTGTTGGAAGGATCTGGAAGAAGAAAAAGAAAGAAAGTTCATTTTAGTGGTGCTGGTGTGAAACGGATAAAAAGATCCAAAGATATTTTTGATTGATTAATTATGGAGCAAAGTGATAGTTTTTATCTCACACTTCCTAGCAATAGTTCTATGAAATATTTTCCTCAAAATACTCTTGCTTGTTATACTACTAAATTATATCAACCTATTGTACTGGAGAAAGGAGTGTGGGAAACAGCTGTTGTTGAAGTGCATTATACAAGTTCATTTCAGAATGTTTCCAAATATACAAATAATATTTATTATCGTCTCATGAATACAAAAAACTGGAACATAACTCAAATCTTACCAGGCCACTATTATCATGTTGATGATATTCTATCTCAAATTAATCATAAAAGTGATATATTAAATTTACAATTAAAAGTCAAAGCATCAGTGAAACGAATTGAGGTTAATAGAGTAATAAAAGATCAAGAGAAGCATATAGAAGTACGCCTATCTCCTAAACTAGCCCGAATACTAGGTTTTGATCATATACAGCAGGAAGATATTGCACTTGTTCATCATGCTCGTTATCCACCTGATTTACAAAAAGCGCTACCTACACTTATGTATATTTACAGTGATATTGTAGAACCACAAATGGTGGGTGACACCGTAGCTCCATTGTTACGTATTATAAATACAAATATTACAGAGCATGGTATTAATAATGTACATATTTTTGATAATCCTCATTATGTCACTGTGCAACGTAAACAATTTGATCAAATTATTATTGATTTAAGAGATAGTACAGGTAATCCACTTCCTTTCCAATATGGCAGTGTATGTGTAAAATTACATTTTCGTAGACGTAATATGGTATTGTAAATTTTACCATGTGTGAATATTAATAGTAAGAAAAAAAAAGACAAAAATGCAGTGTGAGTGTATGAAATCAGAATTAGATTTATTTGCTGGTTTACCCACTCAAACCAGTATTATAGGTAATAAAATAGTTCCATATAAACCTGTGGCTTCAATAGCTGATAATGCACCAATAGAATTTGTAGTCCCCGGTCATGGGGATGACTATATTGACTTACCGCACACAATGTTATATGTTAAAGGTAAAATTACTAAATCAGATGGTTCTAATTTAACTTCTGCCGATAAGAAAATCGGCCCTGTAAATGATTTTCTCAATGCAATGTTCAGTGAATTGCAATTATATTTAAATAATCAACTTATTTCCTACTCTTCACATACATATCCATATCGATCGTATATTGAAAAACTACTAAATTATAATACTGAAGCTAAAACAACGCATCTTCAAACATCAATGTGGTTTAAAGATACTGCAGGGCATATGGACAGTGTGGCCGATGCTAATGTAGGATTTAAACAACGTTTTCTTCTCACTGCTTTAAGTCAGTCATTTGAACTATTGGGCTATATTCATGCTGATATATTTAATCAGGAGAAATTTTTACTGAATGGTGTACAACTGCGCATTAAACTAATTCCAGCTAAACCTACATTTTGTCTAATGGGTGACGCAGATGCTGATGGAAAAGTTGTAATTACAGATGCAACATTGCTTGTGAAAAAGGTTGATGTGTCACCGGCTGTTAAAATAGCACAAAATAAAGTATTACAAAATCCTAAATTTAGAGTAAAATATCCTATAACAAAAGTGCAGGTGAAGACAGAAACTCTGCCACAAGGAATTATGGATAGTACACTTCCAGATCTATTTTCAGGCCTAGTGCCTAAACGTATTATTATTGGTTTTGTTAGTAATACTGCTTTTAATGGTAATTATCAAACAAATCCATTCAATTTTCAACATTTTAGTATGTCATTTTTTACATTGTATGTTGATGGAAATCCAATACCCTTCAAACCTTTACAGCCAGATTTTGATAATAAGCTATATGTACAAGCATATTCTACGTTATTTACAGGTTCAGGTATTTATTATTCTAATCAAGGTAATGATATTTCACTTGCTGAATATCCTAATGGTTATACTCTACTGGTGTTTGATTTAACTCCTGATTCAAGCGCAAGTGCTGCATTTCATACTAGTCCGCAACGGCAAGGAAGTGTACGTTTAGAGGTTCATTTTAAAGAAGCACTGCCATCTCCTGTAACAACAATTATTTATGGTGAATTCTCTTCAGAATTAGAAATTGATTTTCAGAGAAAAATATATATTAATTAAAGAAAAAAAAATGTTAAATACAATTGAGCTTTATGAAGCATTACAACAAAATTTGCCTAAAGATCATTTCATTGGTATATATGCTGCTGATGAGTTACCTTTGTTTATTCATACATTTCCAGCCGCCATAATTATAAACACTGATTCTAGTAAGAAGCCTGGTGAACATTGGGTTGCTGTTTATATATCTAATATGTGTGTGGGAGAGTATTTCGATAGCTATGGTATACCTCCCTATATACAACATCATATAAGGTTTTTAAAACGAAACTGTCTGTATTATACATGGAATAATAGACGTATTCAAGGTGATTTATCTCAATTTTGTGGACATTACTGTTTCCTATATTTAGCATGTCGTGCATCTGGTTATTCGATGCAGGATTTTTTAAACAAATTCTCACTCACTACTATTGATGCTAATGATATTATGCTTTATTCATTTATGAGAGTATGATGATGTTATTTTTTTAAACTCCGCCATTGCCGGTCCCAAGCCCTGGATGAGAAAGGAGGAGGGTTGGGGGTGTTGCTACCCCCGTAAAAGAAAATAATGTTCGGTTGGAAACGAGTACACTTCTATTCTCTGCTATGTTAAAATAAGGGTTGGAAAAGGGAACGAGTTCACCCCTAAAAATGGAGGCCTGCTATGTTAAAATAAGCCATGCTCTTTTATTAGCTGTGCTATGTGCTATGTTAAAATAAGGGTTGAAAAAGGGAACGAGTTCAATTTGCTCTTCTGTATGTTCGTTATGTTACGTAGTCTGATGTTCTGCTGTTTGTTCATAGGGGTTGGAAAATGGAATGAGTTCACCCCTTTAAATGTGCTCGTAAAAGAGAACGAATTCACCCCTAAAATGGTATGATATTCGTACTCAGCATGGTCGAAAACCCCCATATGCCTAGTTTCATCCAAATCGGTTCAAAGAGCGTATCCAATCGCTATGTTACATAGGTATTCATTGTCTTAAAATAGGGGTTGGACAAGAGAACGAGTCCACCCTTAAAATGGAGGATGTTGTGTGTTACGTACTCTCAGTGTAATTTCTGCTATGTTCAATTAGAGGTGGAGAAAATGAATACACCCCCTGTGCTATGTCCGCCATGTTTCGTAGTCTCTGTCATGTTGAAATAGGGGTTGGAAAAGAGAACGAATACACCCTTGCTATGTTTCATATTCTTATCTGTTCTGCTGTGTGTTACGTAGTGTTATGTGTTATCTTCTCTTCTTTGTGTTCGTAATTTCTGCTATATTAAAATAAGGGTTGATAAAGGGAATGAGTTCACCCCCTAAAAATGGGCTCGTAAAAGAGAACGAATACACCCCCTTAAAAGTGCTCGTAAAAGGGAACGAATTCACCCCTAAAATGGAGGTCGTAAAAGGCCGTGGGCTCACGTTGCACGGTGGTCATTTTCCCAGGGGCTTGTGAGTTGATTAAAACTGATCCAGATCGATCCATTTTCTACTACTTATATATATATATATATATATATATATATATATATATATATATATATATTTCTAAACCTGGGGCCCCGCACTACCTAAGGCCGGCCCTGCGGACATAGGAACCTTTGCAACGTCAATTGAACTTCCTGTCCATATGCTTACAAGATATGTACAGTCCGCAGTAAAAAAACCTGCAACATGAGCATGTAAGTTTATTTTTTACGAAGTATTTTGCTCCAAAATAAGTGTGCAGGGGAGGACGCCGAAGTTTCTCCTGGCGTGATTTGTGCCACTTAGACGTTATGTTGATTCCCTGCGCTGTTAGGCGTAGTTTCATTACATGCACATATTTGCAGGTTTTTTGCTGCGGTCTGTACCACTGGTTTCCGCTGATGTCCAGCGAAGTTTCTCCAGATACAAAAATATGAGCTCCAAGCAACAGAAACTAACATTAGAAAACATAGAAATGTTGTGCATAATCAAGTATAACCAACTTCTCAAGACATAGTAGCATGTAAGGTTTCTCAAGCCACAATGTTACTAAATTAAAGTTCTCTTTTTTTTTAAATACCGAGTTGGTTTTAACCACAATTTTATTACAACAATGTTGAATTTTGTACAACTTTCTGATTAACTGAATCAATTTTGCAATTTATGTTCGATGTTTAAAGCCAAGATTTTAACAATATTTGCTGGTGTAATGAATAAAGAATGTTCATGTAACTGTGTACTAAAGCATTTAAGAAAGATATTCTATTAGCAAAGACAGGTTTTACTTTACATTGTTATAGTTCGCATGATACTCTTTACTACATTTACCAGAGTTAAATGTGATTAATTTTGATAATATAAAGATTTAAAAAAATGTTTCACATAACTTGGAAGTCTTGGAAGGACGGACTACAGCGTAATCTGTCTCATGTTCAATCAGCTCAGTGCAAGCAAACTCAGCAAATCACAACTTTCATCACAATGAAACAAATCACTGTAATCTGCAAACAAACCGAATTCATTAAAAAATAAATAAATTTCTAAGACATAATCTCAAAAGATCATTCTATAATACCCAAAAATTCAAGTTCTACTCTAATGCGTTTGTATTGCACTACTGCTTTTACCATCTAAGAAAAAATATTATTTTAATTGTTATAATATACATATTACTTGATTATTGTCAGCACGAAATAACATCCTATTATGGCAAACCAACTCAACTAGCAGAGACAACTTGGAAACCGCTCGCTGCAAGCTTGAATTGCAAGTAGGCCAAGCTTACATGCATTTTGATTGGAAAACGTGCAAGCATGACGCAAGCTAGATTCCAATAACGAAGTTACATTGCGCAAGCTTGCCTTCTGTGTTTCATTTAAGCTTGACGCAAGCGTTTTACAAGTCAAGTCAAGTCAATTGCTAGTGAACGGCTAGTGATGCTATGACGCTCTGCGAAGAGTCTAAAGCTTCACTTGCAAGCACAACGGAACGCAGATCGTATGAAAACGTGCGCTTCAGGTGCAAGCGTAGAAAGCCAAAAGCCAAGCAGGCTCGAACTGGCCGGAAGCTTTTTTGCTACTTGGGAACATTCTCCAAACAGGCTTCCTATTTAATGAAAGTGTATTTTCTGTGAAATAACTTTCATATTACTATCGTTACTGGTTACAAGTACCAATATACGTACGTACGACATCGTAAATTTTATCTAGAACGAACTATTGAAATCTCACAAGAAGTTTTACAACACATATTGAAATCTCACAAGAAGTTTTACAACACATTCTAAAATTTACCCAACTATTAAAAAACATTTGTGTATTTCGTAGATATTAAGTCTTTTGGAATTCAGTATATAGAAATTTTCAGAAACAAAATAAAATTTGTGCAAGCACTCAATAGAAGCTATCAAACCCAAGCGCAATGCAGAGAAATATTCAAATACGGGAGGTCACGTGAATGATATGATAGAGGGTAACAGTGGCTCCATACTAGTGTCATTAATATTACCTACGAAATCCTCTTTCACAGAAGTCATCATTGCGTGGGCTTTCTGAAAGACATTGAATGAAGTAAATATATTTTTAGCCTGTGTTGCTGAAAGTTGTTTTTTTACTTCCAGTAAAAAAAAAGAAACAAGTCTCCATCCTATAATGGATAAGTCGAGTAATTTTGTCATTTCCTCTGCCAATCCAAGTGCACGATACCAAAAGTCACATTTTGCTTTCTAAACAAGGGCGCTCATGTTGTGGTTTCCAAGAGAGGACAAGTATAAGCGACATTCCAAATGTAGTCTTCAATTTTGCTATAAATAATCTTAAAAATCTATTGGATTTTCGATCTTCCGAAGTAAAATTTTATGTAGAGGGGGCGTCCGCCCCACCTTGTCCCCCCTGATGGGCGCCCTTGTTTCCAAACGATACGTTTGTTCGGTAAACAAACAATAGGCCGATGTGTGTTTTACTTAATTTTCATATAAAACTATTTCTTTACATTATTTAGTATTATTACACTGTTCTAGACACATTTTATTACGTAAATGATAACCCGCTGTTATCTAATTTGGAGGTGCTCAATACGAAAATGAAATCAAAAAAGCCAGATTGGCTCGCGTTTGGGCGTACAAGGGGGATGTATCTAAGCGTTCCCATTCTTTATATATATATATATATATATATATATATATATATATAAGGCCTATATATATATATATATATATATATATATATATATATATATATATATATATATATATATATATATGGCAACACTTTTCAAGGTTTGGCAAGGTCACAGTCCAATATATTATGTCAGCATTGGTGGCAAAATATACCCGTAACATAGGTCGATAACCAGACGGGTCATGGGTGCCTAGTTACCCTAAATTATAATTTAGGGGGAATAGGTCCCCTGGTACTACGTAATATTGCTGTTATTTGACGAAAATATTAGTAATTCTATTGGGTCCCTTCCTTTCTAACGTCCCCTTATACGTTATGGCTGGCCAAGAGGGGTCAAGGGGACCTAGTCCCGATAATTTAGGGGATTAGGTTAGCCTGGTCCTAAGTAAAATTGCTGTTATTTGACGAAAAATCTTAGTAATTTCGCTGGGTTCCTTCCTTTCTAACGTCGTGCATCCTTAAACGTTATGGCTGGCCCAGAGGGGTCAAGGGAGGCCTTAGGGGGACTAGCCCCCTCTGGTCCTACCTAAAATTGTTATTATTTGATGAAAAAACTTAGTAATCTCGTTGGGTCTGGCTTCCCATATATTCAAATTTATGGTATTGGAACACTTGCAATTTTCATAAATAAGGCTTTATACTCATCCTTCCTGAAAAGTAATGTCTGGCTGCGTCCCTTATTGAAATAATTAGTATGCATTCAGTTGTGCTGTATGCATTTAGTGCCTTAGGGAATATTTTATGTATGCAGGGTGTGCAGCAACGTTGCAACATTGTTGGCTCGTTGGCAACATGCATGCTTATCAATAGCACTCGCTTGAGACATTCCACGCGTTCAAAGAAGTATTTATCTTCAGTCTGCGCGCACGTTTGTGCTGTAGAGACTTGATTTGATTTGTAAAGGTGCTAATCATGCCTCGTATGTGTGTGAACAAACCGAGAATTTTTGTTACATATGTGGGGAAATTACGTTTAAGTCGAGAAAACATGTCTTAACGCCTGAAACAAGGGAAGCCTACTTCTTATACTCCGGATGCAAAGTGAGAAACAAGGACCAAACTGGGCCACTCACATTTGTTCTACTATGTGCTCTTCTACTCTTAATGCATGGGTGCATGAAAAACGTCGCCGTATTAAGCTTAGATTGCCCATGGTGTGGTGAGAATTTACTGATCATACCACTGACTTCTCTTTCTGTTTGGTCCCACGTATTCGGAAAGGCTCTACCAGAAAGAAAAAGGAGGGTTTGGTGTACCCGGATCTACGTTCAGCCAGACGTCCTGTTCCACACGGCCCCGACGTGCTAATACCAGATCCACCAGAAAATATCAACATGGCTATAGATGATGATGATGATGATAGAAAATAACCCTCAACCTCTCAAGATCCAGACTTTTCCACAACTTTACCTGACGGCAAACCGCATAAGGTAACACAGGCCGAATTAAATGAACTAATCAGGGACTTACAACTTCCCAAAAACAAACCCGAATTCTTGGCCTCACGGCTGCAACAATGGAATTACCTCGCGGCAAACACAAAGGCAGCTGACTGTGTGCCATGACATTGAAGGACTCATTGCAGCAATGAATATACCATTAAAGACCGCAGAATGGAGACTGTTCATTGATTCCTTCAAATTTTCTTTTAAAGCAGTTTACTGGGCAATGGCAATGTTCATCGTTCAGTTCCTGTTGTGTATGCAGTTGATATTCAAGAAACTTATGAAACTATGAAAGAAATTCTTAAGTTAAAGGAATATTATATATATGGGTGGCAAATTTGCGGTGATTTCAAGGTTATTGCTATTCTTCTGGGCTTACAAAAGGGTTATACAACGTTTTGCTGCTTTTTATGTGAATGGGACAGTCGTGCTAGAGATTTACATTATTAGAAAAAAAGACTGGCTTGTACGTTCATCATACACACCTGGTAAGAAAAGTGTTTCTTCACAACCTTTTGTAGATCCTACGAAAATATTGCTTCCACCACTTTACATTAGATTGGAACTGATAAAGAATTTTGTGAAGACTTTGAACAAAGATGGACTGGCATTTAATCCACAAACGCTCCTTGTGCCACCAGTGACCCACTTTATGTTTCACTACGTTACATGGGCTATATCTTTCATTTAGTCAAAACCCCGTTGTTCCACTTCAGGCACACTACCCATTCTCTTGTTGTAAGAGTTTCGTTCAGTTTTCTTCTCAGGTTTTCGATGTAGCACGGTATTGTTCAGGCAGTTGCTAGTGTATGCAAATTTTTGTGACCTAACTGGTCTTGGGCGTTTGTGGGTTAAGTACTTGTGTCGCAAATTCCCACGCCTAAGTTTAAAAAAAAATAAAAGAGGGAATATTCATTTGAGCATAAGTGCGTTTTCTGCTCCGTAATTTTCAATTTGAACAGACACTAAGTGTTGATGAGCAAGCAGCATGTAATGCACTTTGAGAAATGTGTCGTAGTTTTCTGGGGACAGGAGAGCGGAGAACTGCGAAGGACTTGTGGGCAATATTCTGTCATCTTACGAGAAAATTGGGTATAGAATGTCCCTAAAACTGGATGTTCTCCATTCTCATTTGAATTTCCTTAGTGACAATTGTGGTGATGTCAGCGACGAGCATGGGGAACGCTTTCATTAGCTAATTGCTACAATGGAAAGAAGATACAAAGGGAAGGGAAGTGTAGCGATGTTAGCTGTTTTCTGTTGAAGTGTTATTAATGAAGGAACAGAAGTTAGTTACAAACGGCAAGCTAAAAAAATCCAGGAATTAAATAAGGTAAGCCTAGTAATTCAATATTTGTAATTTTTTGTGCTTGTAATGTTTAAGAGCTCTATTTTAGTTAAAAAAAAAAAAAAAAACAGCTAATTTCTACTATAAAACAAACCAAGCGTGCAGTCAGTAACTATACTATATTTAAGCCAGCCATAACGTATAATTGGATGCAGAACGCTAGAAAGTATGGGATCTTATGAAATTACTAAGTTTTTGCATCAAATAACAGCAATTTTAGGTAGGACCAGGGGGCCTAGTCCCACTAAATTATGGGGACTAGGCCCGCTTGACCCCTCTGGACGAGCCATAACGTATAAGGGGATCCACGACCTAAAAAGGAAAGGGCTCAACGAAATTACTAAGATTCTTCATCAAATAACAGCAAATTTACGTAGGACTAGGGGGACCTAGTCCCGCTAAATTATAAATTTGGGGGACTAGGCCTCTTGACTCGTCTGGTTATCGACCCATGTTGCGGATATATTTTGCCACCAATGTTGATATACATAATATGTTGGACTGTGACGTTGCCAGACCTTGAACAGTCTTGTCACATATATATTATAAAAAAAAAATGATAACGTTTAGATATACCCCACTGTTACTCCAAAACACGAGCCAATCGGATTTTTTAAATTTCATTTTCGTATGCAGCATCTCCAAATTAGTTAAGAGCGGTTGTTTACATTTATGTAACAGAGAAAAAGTTAAAATTTGTAGAATAGTGCTATTACTATATATTTGCTTTTTGGCATTCTTCTTACGGAAAGTAAAAAATAGAACACAAAATAGAATCATTCTTAAGTATCATATGTCCTTCACAGTGGCGGTGATTGGACGTTCACGGTGGGGGGAGGGGCAAGACATGATCTGAATATTTATATTTCAATGTTAGTTTTTCTCGTTGTTTCTAACACTTTGACGAAAGGTTATATAACTAATAGGATGCTATCTTTTTCAGTTAAAATTCCATATATCGTATTTCATATTTTCTTAAGTAAATTGTCAAAAGCAATGCAAGTAGGTATTAGCCCTTTGTACTCTTAAACAAGGAAAGTTTAAAAAGAGATTTGAATCCTTGCTCCTGAACATCTTAAAATTCTGTCTCGAAAATTGTGTGATCAGATTATTTAATTCAAATTTGCAAAACAAATAAATAGAAAGGATAATATTAACCATAGTAATGAATAATGAGGCTTGTTCTGTAGAACTTATATCGAAACTGGGAATTAATGAACAACTTATAATTTTAATTTCACAAATGCCATTAAATGTACGTTACCTACTATTCTTAGAAAATGAAAGACAGTATATACTACAAGCACACACTACAGCATTTAAACAAATACGCAATTGCAATATTAATTGCTTTGAATTGCACTTAAAACGCAATTCCTGTAGCTTTCTTAACTCCACAAGACAAATAACAATACAATAACAATACAACGACAAATATTATATGGCACCATTTTTTCTATGAACCAGTAATACTACGAAAACTTTACGTTTCCAAATGAAACTATATACATTAAGGGGTCACTCCAAAAAAGTGGGGGTAATTGCTCCCTCTTGCCTCCTAATCGCCGCCCCTGGTTCTTAATATCTTTGGAACCCACCTAAAACAAATTATACCGGAGGTACAGGGAAGTACCTATGCTTGACTCATCCATTTCTTTGGAATCCACCTGAGATAAATATAGACGTAACTACGGCTGGAAGTACGTCATGCATGACCGATCGATTACTTTGGAACCAACCGAAAACACAGATGGAAATATGCCATGTGTTATCCATTCATTTCATTCGAACCCATCAGACACAAATCATGTCGGAAGTCCAGATGGAAATATGTCTTCCTTGACCCACCTATTTCTTTAGGGTCTATAGGAAGCGAATGATATCAAAAGTATAGATGAGAATACATCGCGTTGACGCATCCATTTCTTTGAAAACAAATGATGCCGGAAGTACAGATGAAAATACCTCATCTCTAACACATCCATTTCTTTGGTGGCCTACCAGAATCAAATTACACGAAAGTACAGATTAAGTACGTAACGATTGTCCTGTCTATTTTTTTTTTTTTTTGAATTATCTGAAAACAAATTACGCCGGAAGTGGAGATGGAAATAAGACGTCCTTGATCTATCCGCTTTGTGGAAGTAAAGGACATCGGAAGTACAATTGGAAATACGTCATACTTGTCCCTTCCATTTCTTTGGAAATGATCGTAAACGAATGATGGAGGAAGTACAGATTGAAATGCGTCATGATTGACTTATCCATTCCTTTGCAATACATCGGAAACAAATTATGTCGGAAATATAAATAGAAGTACATCACGATTAACTCATCCATTTCTTCGGAACCCACCGGAAACAAATGACGCCGGAAGTACATCATGCTTGATTCGCTCATTATCTGTAAATAATTAAGTAAGCGTTATTATAGAAAGTGAATTACAGAAAAAGTCAGTAAGCTACAAATATGTTGATTATATATTATTATCATTGTATTGTTATCAACACATATAAATAGAAAAAAAGCAGAAAGAACTTATATGGCAATTATCTTAATTTTCCTGTATAACTGTATTTAGGGTGGAGCGTCTTGCACTTTTGTTGGAAATTCGATGACGGCTAGTGCGGAAAACGTGCCATTAGTGGCACTGACCTTACTGAATTTTGTTGTTGTTGTTTTTTTTTTTTGGACAACCCCTTATCCTGCCCCAACGGACTTAAAGTTTTTTAAGTGTTTTGTTAGGCAACACGCACAACACCAAGGACAGAAAACCTACTAGTAGCCGGTTTTAGAGTTACCTGATGGCTATAATAGAATTATTTTATTAAAAGAAACTTGTAGCAATGCCAATGCCAGTAAATAATTTTAAAATGTTTATGAGTCAAAGTACAGTCATATTAGCTCCGTTGTTGGAATTTATGTCCAGCTTTTGTTTGGAATGCCACGTTAACGATGATTATAGGCATAACTCTTGATATAACACATTTGTTTGGCAACTCTGAGCTTATGTACGCCGATAGCAAATCTCATCTAGCGGCAGGCTACTCAACTTCGTGGTGGCTTACTTTGGACACGCTCTTCGACCGTCGTGGCAACATCCGGCTCCGTCCAGAGGATTCGCGCACCTGCCGCTCGCCTCGTTGGCTACAGAACCTACGCAGACATTTCTAGAATATTCTCGCTCGAAGTCCGGCGGTGGTACACATATTGCGTACTTCGGCCAACCAATCCAACAGACAAGTTTATTGCAGCTTAAGATTTTAGTTCGCTATTGTTTCTGTTAAGACAGAGAGTTTGTGCATTGAACCTAAAGTTACAGTCTTCTTAGTGCGATACGATTCAGACATTTTGTGTACTTTGGTTTCCAAGTTCGGAAGCAATGGAAAGCAAGATGAAGAAAAAGCCTCTTAGCAGACCAACGCGGTAAAGTGTGAAACGAGACTTATTTGGCATTCCAAGTGAAATAAGTGAAGTGCAGTTACACACGAACGCTGACGTAATGTAACACTATCATTGGTTTCAAAGTGGTTTAAGTGGTGACGAAAGTGTAACTGAATTACCAATGACTGACATTTGTAAACTAGTTGGACAAAGAGTTGTACATATTTGGCGTAAAGCAAGCTTTCGTGTGGTTTCAGAAAAGAGAGTTTTTCACATGCTCAGAACATTTTATAATAAATGTCGCAGCAAATGAAAAACATTTTAGTCGACAAAGACAAGAAGCAAAACTTCGTGCAGGTCTTGTTGCACACGCGGAAAAGCCTCTTCTGGATATTGCGTCTTGCAAATGTAAAACCGCCGAAGATTGCAACTCTGAGAGCACACGCAAGATTCCTAAACGAGAATTCAAGTTTCTTTTGGACCACAGAGCATCACGGAAAATGAGCATTTGTAACATTGACGTCCGAACAAGCAAATCTCTGTCAAAGATGTTTTTCCGTAAAGTGAGCAGATTTAAGGGACAGACAACCAAGAAAGACGCTGGAAGTGTTGCAGCAAGTCCATCAACTAGTGGGATTAGGCATAGCCACAGGTCAAAGATACTGGCCTCGCCAGGGGAATCCAGCGAAGCTGTTGAATCGGGAAGCACGTCGAGATCTGATTTCGGGGCGCGACCAAGAAGGACACATAGCCTAAAGCGCATCTGTCTTCAAAATACAGCGGAGGAAACGTTTAGAACTGGAGCTTCAGACAATCAGGTTCCTTTGATCGCTTTGCCGTACTTCAGAACGCGAGACTCATAACGCCAGAGGACAAAAATCATGTTGTTGACAGATCTAAAGTACGAAAAGGAAAAGATAAACTGGGTGAGAAGATCCAGAAAGAAAAGGCTCGCCTAGACCGGGCGATTACAAGTATCTACTTCGACGGAAAAAATGATGCAACTCTTGTGCAAGAAAAAATTAACGGTAAACTACGAAGACTAGAGGTTAGAGGAAAGCATATCACAGTTCTATCGGAGCCCGGTTCAGAATACTTGGGTTATGCTACGCCTAAGTCAGGCACTGGCAAGGATATTGTCAACTTTATATTGGAGCTTTTAGAGAAGAACAAGTACGACGTGTCAAGTCTTGAGGCAGTCGGCAGTGATGGTCAAGCCACGAAAACAGGATGGGATAACGGCGTGAAAAGTCAGATGCAAAGATCCCTAGGAAAGGAACTGCAGCATCTTATTTGCCTTCTTCATACCAATGAGTTGCTATTTCGAAACCTGGTTACCGAATTGGATAGTGGGACGACCGGACCCAACGCTTTTTCCGGCCCCATCGGAAAGAAATTAAAGGATTGTGAACGTTCACCGATCGTATCTTTTACACCCATTCCCGTTGAATGGGCGTCTGAAATGAAAAAAAAAGGATAGTTTAAACAGAAACCAGAATTATATCTTTGAAATTTTTAAGGCTGTTGCTACAGGAACGTGTACTACCGATCTAGCAAACAGAATACTAGGACCATTATAACATTCACAATGGCTTACATTGGCTTGTAGGATGCTTCTACCACTACATCAGTACTGATAAACCTAGTTCAAGTTGGTGTCTACTTTGCCATTACATTGTTAAAGGATACTCTTCCGACTGGTTTTCAATACTGCGAAATCCTTCGTGCGAAATGGGAGCCATGCATCTATTTAGCATAGTTAAGCTATCACGTTTTCTGCCAGAAAATCTACAACACATAGTTCATTCTGTTCTACAAACAAACGGATACTACGCTCATGAAAACCTGGCGATAGCGATCACAGCAGATGAAAATCCGCATATTCCAACGTTAGGCTGGAGAAAGATTAAAAGTGTCACAGCCAGAAGACTCCGAGATCAAGCCGCCCAGGTGACTTCATTGTTCCGAAATTTAACTTTACAGCTAAAAATTACTACGACGTGATTAATTGGCCTAAATGTCTAACAGAGCTGCCAATAACACGAAACATAACGGATCAGCAGGTTGAAGAAAACATCCGAACTTCAGCTACTCTAATAACAACATTCCCTTGCCATAGTCAAGGTGTGGAGCGCACAGTGGAGCTGGTGTCCGAGGCAGTGTTGAAGAAATGCGTCCAGAACGCAAGAGATATCTACGTTAGAGCCAAACTGAAGTCTATAACAAGGATACCCCGCTTCGAGACCTAGAACTACGTGAGCTAAGGTCAAATGTCAACGTTTGCCTACTGGGTGGGTGGGCGGGCGGAACTCGATGTGCAACCATCTCCCCGTGGTGAGTTCTTGGTTATTTTGCGTACAGAGCAAAAGAAGCGAAGAGTTGCACAAAGGAAATCGTGTTATATCAAGGGCTATGCCTATAATCATCGTTAACGTGGGATTCCAAACAAATTCTGGACATTAATTCCAACAACTGAGCTAATATGGCTGTACTTTGACTCATAAACGTTTCAAAATTATTTACTGGCATTGCTACAAGTATCTTTTAATAAAATAATATTATAGCCATCAGGTAACTCTAAAAACGACCACAAGTATTTTTTCTGTCGTTGGTGTTGTGCGTGTTGCCTAACCAAACACTTAAAAACTTTAAGTCCGTTAGGGCAGGGTAAGGGGTTGTCCAATTTTCTTTTTTAAAAAAATTCAATAAGGTCGGTGCCACTAATGACACTAGCCGTCTTCGAATTTCCAACAAAAGTGCAAAACACTCGATCCTACTGTATATACATTGAGATATTTATCCCACTGTGAGCTTCCCGATACCAGCTGTTTAGAAATTTGTGGGTTATTGCCATAATTATCTTAGGGCGTTTCATTTCGTTACACGTTTGGGTCATCCGCGGATCGTTAATCGCTAATCTGACATTTCAGTATAGGCTACCAAATAATTGAAAATAATTTCAGAGCTAGTTCAGGAATATATCTTGGCGCCAATTGAGGACGTTACTATCTCAATTTCGTAGAACACTTTTGGGTCGCTCGGGTCATATGACATGTGACACTGTGATGAAGTAGCACGCGTCTATAAAGCAATGTCGGGCGCGTTCGGTTAATGGCAGCCGGAAGTTCGACAAAGAGTGAGAAGTACGACGTAGCAATCATACCATCTCGTAGCATGTGAATAGACAAGCAGCATATGTTCCCAGTAGACGCTAAGTATAAATTTCCCATCGGAGGACGTAACGTTGAGTTTTGAGTTTAGTGTAACGTATAGGTACACAATATGCGCACACGTTTTGAAAATTCAGCTACTTGCACAACATGTTATAGGGTCATTCACATAAACACCAGTAGAAGTTAAACTTAAAACACAGCTATTGTCATATCAGGGCGTTGATGCATGTGAAGGCGCGCAAACGTTTTACGAGTGTTACTTCAATATTTAGGGAACCTTCTCACAAAAGCATACTCTCTATTTTCACACTCAGTAAGATTAAATTCATTGTTGTTGGTATAATTACTTTCATTTTTAACTTTCAAAGCCAGTGAAAAAATACTGATTCTGTTGAACGTCCAATTTTACATGAACAATAAAGTCAATTGATGTACACCTGTCCTCACGAAGGATATCGTCTACCTGGATTAGTTTTTTTTTCTTTCTTTCGCAATCTTCAATTCCTTTCCTGTCGTCAGTCCTTATTTGTCATTGTACTTCACATGGTTTGCGATTGCCTGCGTAACTCAGTTGTCCATTGCTTTCCGTACATACACTAAGCCCCTTAAATAAGTAGCATTTCCTTTTTCGATTTATTCTGCTCCTCTTACGTATATTCTTCTAGTACGATAGCCATATCCACACTACCAAATCACGTCCACAATCAGTGTTGGCGATTAGATGCCTTCAGATAGTAGCTACTTAGTTAGTTTCCGTGCAACAAGATAGCTGCACGTGTTAGAAACAAAACGAAAGAGAACATTGTTAGGCAATCACTGCAGTATTCTTTCACGCTGTAGGGAACGATCACGCTGTTGCCGGTAGTTCAGAGCTGAATCTTCTGTTAAATTGTTACTTTAGTGTGCAGCAGAGTGTGCTGTGTTAAGTAATCTTTTCAAATCAGCAATAATTGTTGGTTATGAATAGTTTCAGTGTGTGCTGCATTTACAAAATAAACGTGACCACTGAAAGTTCTAGAACAAAAATTAAAAGCAAGTGGTCCAACATATAGAAGTTACTCACGGGAAATGATGCACAACGCTCGGTGTTATTTCCAAGATGAGAAAGAACCTAAAGGACCCCATTGATTCAACCTTAATTCTTTCTCTTTCTACAGAACCGATAATACGATAATTTATCTACGGGAAGGAAGTCAACACTGGGGAAATTAGTTGAAAGGATAGGTATCGATATAAAAAGTTTTTGGAAGATTTTATGAGAGATAGACGATATACGTTTTTTAAAGAGTAGTGATGGGCAAAACGACTCATTTCGGAGAATCGATTCATTTACTTTGATTCACTAAAATGATTCGATCATTTAATTCGTTCATATGAATTGGTCGTCCACGCATTCATTTTGCGCAAGAGCTCCTCCGTGTATAAGGGGTTAGCGTACGCGCCTTTGGCGTGGGAGGTCGGGGTTCAATTCCCGGTGAAAGCTCATGTGGTTCGGATTCCACGTTAATCAGTAGGTCCACGTCTCATATAACTTTGCTGCTGAAAAGGGACGTAAAACTCAAAATCAACTCAACAACTCAACTCCTTTTGCGTAAGTGAATTGGTTGGAAATGATTCGCTTATTGAATCAGTTAGGTTTCCGCGCATCTCTTTTGCGCAATGAGTTATTCGATCATATGAATTGAGTGGGAATTATTCGATCATATGAATCGCTTGGGCTACTGCACTTCTTTTCTGCGCAACTTCACAAATTCCTTGTGAGAAAATGCAATCTCGTGAATCATCTTTGCCACATGACACGGACAGCGTTGCATTGGCATACTGTGTTTGGTTATTGAAGTGTGTAGACGTGTCTTCGCTCTGTGTTGCAAGCCTTGACGTGTTTACCTTCAGCGTTGCTTTCCTTAGCAATGGAGTTTACTTTTTTTTTCTTTTCTTGTTGTGTTTGTCTTCGTGACTGATTTAGTTGAATACATCATGTCGTTAAAAAGAGTAATACCTATAAATACGATTTTGGTGGTGTTTCGGAGCGACCGAGTAGCTTGACCTTGCATCAGTGGCTCAGTGATAATTTCCGATTTTCTGTTGATGATGTATTAAGCATAGAAATGGACGTTTATCGTAAATTTTTGTTTGTGAAACTTCGTACGAAAGACCTATGTGAAAACGTTTTGCGTACTTCTGATGGAACTGTGTATTATGCTGATACAAATGGAAAACACACAATCCCTTTTCCGTGGGCTGATGTTCAAATTGTGACTGTTAAGTTGTTATGTACTTCAATGGAACTTGCCGAATCAGACATTCGAAAAGTACTTAGTGACTATGCTGTCATATCTAACATCTCTGATGAAATGTATTCTGTCGAACATGTGTACCCAATACGAACGGGACGTAAGGTAATACGTATGGAAGTTAAAAAACCTATTCCATCTTTTGTAGTTATTCAAGGGCAAAAGTTTTGTGTAAACTACCCTAATCAGATAAGGACCTGTCTCAGGTGTAATGGTGGACATATGTATTCCAATTGTCCTCTTCGCGTACCCAGTGATCCTAACAGTCATGCTGGAAAAGTGGCTCCTACAATTAAAAATAGTGATCCTTCAGCTACTCTTATGCCTAAATTTGATAGCATGCCAGTTCCATCTCGCAACAGGAAGAAGGCATCAAATATAGTTTCTTGCCCACCTAACCCAGTATGCCTACTTTTGACGAAAATAATTTTCCAGTACTATCAAGTTCCATGTGTGAGACAAACAATACGAATCCTCTTTCGTCAGGAGTTCAAATAAATACATGTAATGGTATTCTTACTGAGAAGCCAGTTACCAGTGATCATGATCCTCAGCTACCGTTATCTCCAGTACAACAGGTACACATTTCAACGGAAGTCCCTCCATCTCATTCTGCATGTGACATGGCGACTATACCTAGTGAGCAAAAAGTTTCTTCTGATAAGTTGTATTCTACAGAAAGTGATGGTCAGGTTTGCAGTTTCCCTGGTTCCCAAGAGCGGAATGACTTGCGTGATAACAATGCAACTGATCACACCATATCTACTCAGTCTAGTGACATACAGGTTGATTCTCCTATCACAGACTTAAGTGAAATTTCCGAAGAAACCCGTACTCGTCGCAAACGTACAAAAAGGAACGAATTAAGTCAAAAGTTGTTCAAAAAGTCTGAAACTGACGCAAATATTTCTAGCATGTCTAAAGGAAGTGTTGCTATGCTGTAATTCTTTCTCTTGTAAGTTGTATTTTTATTGGGTTAAGTTACACTGGGTTCAGCTATATTAGTTTCTTTTTTATTAATTGGGTCAAGTTTACTCTATGCTATTTATATGTTCTAAATTTTGTTTAATTAATTCCTATGTTAGTTGCTATGCTATTTTTGCTATTTTATTTCAAGAACTTTATTTTTTATTGGTCATTGTTTGTATTTGCCAATGTGATGTTGCTTAAAGTAGCTACAATTAATATTAACAATTTACAAAGCCCGGTCAGGAAGTTTGCACTCTGTAATTTTCTACGAAGTGAAGGAATTGATGTTGCTTTTTTCCAAGAAGTTGGTGTACCGGACCTCAATCTAAGTCCATCATACATAGTCGAAAATAATTTTAACAATAGTGGTACAGGTACAGCAATTGCTTTCAGGTTTTCCACTCGTTTCTCTTCTCCTGTGTGTCACCCCTCTGGTCGCATACTAAGTGGTAAACTAGGAGATATCAATCTTGTCAACCTTTATGCTCCGAGTGGCTCACATGCTCGAACCGATCGAAATTCCTTCCTTTCCCAGGATGTAACTCTTACACTAGGACCTAATGCTGATAGATTAATTATGGCAGGGGATTATAATTGCGTTTTACGGCCTGAAGATCAAACCTCAGGCTTTAATTTCAGTCATGCCCTCCAGGAACAAGTGACTGAACTTCATTTACAAGATACATGGATATGTCTGATGCCACAGGCACGTGATTTTACTTACTATCCTATCAAAGTCCATCACGCCTTGACCGTATATATGTCTCCCCACCAATGGTGCCCTGTATTAAACAAGTTGATATTGTACATACTTCCTTTTCTGATCACTCTGCTTATGTTGTAACTTTTTCTTTAAATAATCTAAATGTTGAACGAGGTAGAAGTTACAGGCAATTAAATATATCGTTATTGGAAGACGAACACTTTTGTGCTGAGTTTCAATCGAAATGGAAATACTGGCTTAGGCAGAGGAAATATTTTCCCACTATTACAGAGTGGTGGAATACTTACTTCAAACCACAATTTGCGAGTTTCTGCCGTTGGTACTCCTCCGAAAAGTCTCGAGATCTTCGCAAATTGCTTTACTTCTATAACAGATGCTTACAAGAATCTCGATGTGCTGCTGTTTCTGATTTGTCCATGTTACCTCAGGTTAAACGTTATCAAGCATTGCTTTTAAATTTGAATCGCCGACGTGTAGGTGGACTCAAGATTAGGAGCAAGGTTCTCTTAGTAGATGCTGGTGAAGAACCATCCTTATATCATGTACTTCGTGAAATGAAACGAGGCCAAGGCAAATTGATCCATCACATTCGTGATGAGGAAGGGCAACTTCATGAAGATCCTGCCTCCATTAAAAGATCATTCTTGTTGTATTACCAGAACCTTTATGGTCTTTCTGAAGTTAATACAATGCCTGAGGAATCTTTCACACCACCGTCTTGTGTTCTTGATGATACAGCACGACAATTTCTAGTGCGCCCATTTACTATTGAAGATGTACAACAAGCAGTCATGACAGCTCCTAAAGGAATCCTCCAGGACTAGATGGAATACCTGGAGAATGGTATATTAAATTTTTTCCTATCGTTGGTGAGTTATTAACTTCTCTAGTTAACGAATATTTCAGCGACAATCCACAGAAACTGTATCGTACTCCTGGTGTTACAGTGTTTGTACCCAAACAAGCACATCCTACAAATGTTACTCACTATCGACCCATAACTCTTCTCAATTACGATTACAAATTACTTGCTAGTTGTTTGAACAATAGACTTCTTCCATTTATTGAAATTCTTGTTGGACCATTTCAGTATGCCCGAGGAGGTGATAAGAAAATTTACCACGCGCTACAAACTCTGCGTGATGTTATTGCGAATTACCAGTCTCACAATACTAGTCATGGCTTGTTTGCCTTAGATTTCAAGCAGGCATTTGATCGTGTAAATAACAATTATTTGTGGTCTTTGTTGCAACATATGGGAGTAGACAACTTATTTATCCGTTCGATTCGAGTTTTGTATGATGCCATACAGTCAAAACTAAAAGTCAACGGGTTTCTGATCACTCCTATTGCCATAAAACGTAGTGTCAGGCAAGGCTGTCCATTAAGTATGAGTCTATTCATAATTTTTATATGTCCTTTACTATACAGCATCAATCAACGTATCCAAGGTCTTCATATCTGCACTGTTTCTGTCAAAGTGTGTAGTATTGCTGATGATGTAAATGTATTTCTTCGGGACCCACAAGATTTAGAACTAGTTGAAGATTATGTTCAAAACTACTGTGATCATTTAGGCGCACTTCTTAATCGAGCGGAAACTAAACTCATGCCCTTAGGGAATGGTTCTACAAATTCATATGACCATTTCCCTATAGTGGTGCCAGTTCTCAAAGTATTGGGCATTTATTTTTCCTGCAACTTGCATGAGAGCATTTCTAAAAATTTTGAAGATGTTTTCTTGAGGGTCAGATCTGTTTTATATCAGCAACAATATCGTCAACTTTCGTTGATATCTCGTGAGTATTTTGTGAACACTTATGCCTTTTCTAAGTTGTGGTACATATGTCAAATTTTGCCTATGCCTAAACTTTATATTCACAAATTTACAAGCATCGGTAACTGGTTTTTGTGGACCGGTATGATTTTTCGAGTGCGGTATCCAGCTACCTGTTTGCCCTATCATGAAGGAGGACTGAACTTGATACATGTTGAAAGTAAAATAATAGCTTTATTCTACCACAGGAGATTCCAAAATATACAAGGAATTGGAGACCAACTCAGCAGTACATTACTTTCATCTCTAGTTGATACCAATGATGGAACATTACCTGTGTGTTAGCCTCTCATTCCTCCCGACTTTTGGTATTTTACGGACGTTATATGTACTTACTTTTATTTGTCTGCCAGTGTCACCTAACATATTCCTAAAAGTGTCAAACTTCTTTATACGTTGCTATTACAACAACAAAACAGCCGCTTTCATCGCGTAACTTTCAACTTACCTAATACGAATTGGACGCAGATATAGAGGAACATTTCCTTGAATTTTCTATCAACCTCAGCTCGTTCGTTATGGTACAGGGTTGTTAACAACATCATAGACAAAAAGGGAAAACGACATCATTTCCAGATTACAGACGACAATCGATGTGATCTCTGTGGAAAAATGGATACGTTGGAACATCGTCTCACGCTTTGCAACAGATCAACACCAGTTTGGAACATTTATTGTGAAATGATTCAATACCTGTGTAAAATCAGCTTTGACTGTATTACTGTTGAAATTCTTATGTTACCTGATTTTAAACATTTTCCACAACAGAAACATCATTCTGTCGTTTGGCTTAGTGCAAATACCACAGAATATATTCTGTCTCCTCGTTCTCCTCAAGCACATCACACGTACAAGGACTTCCTGTGTCTACAATATGGTAAATTTCCCCCACCAAGGAAGAAAACACTATTTGCCAATTACCTTCATTATCTCTTCTATGGTCACTCTGTGTAACTATAATGTAAAGGTTTTTCTTATACAAATTTTTGTGTGCAAGTAATTACAACTGTAAATTATATAACTTTCTCACTGTAATTCGAAAATAATGTAAATAAAAAGTAATTAAAAAAGGGGTTAGCGTACTCGCCATTGGCGTGCGTGGCCTGGGTTTGATTCCCGGTGAGAGCTCATGTGGTTCGGATTCCACGTTAATCAGTAGGTCCACGTCTCATATACCCTCGCTGCTGAAAAGGGACGTAAAACTCAAAATCAACTCAACAACTCAACCCCTTTTGCGTAAGTGAATTGGTTGGGAATGATTCGCTCATTGAATCAGTTAGGTTTCCGCGCATCTCTTTTGCGCAATGAGTTATTTGATCATATAAATTGAGTGGGAATTATTCGATCATATGAATCGCTTGGGCTTCTGCACTTCTTTTCTGCGCACCTTCACAAATTCCTTGTGAGAAAATGCAATCTCGTGAATCATCTTTGCCACATGACACGGACAGCGTTGGATTGGGGTGAGTGGAGTGGCTCGGGAACTCTTAAGCTTCAGTACAATTATGAAGTTTCAATAATATGCTGATGCTCTATTCCCATTGTTGTTATTTTTGCGTCCTGCTTTCATATTAGAGCTTGAGACAAACAATAAAACTGTTGCAATCTCCACGCTTTTTCTGTCAACTTCAATTTTTCGAGGTAATATTTTGTTGAAATATACTCACCGGATATGAGCAGTTATAAAAATTTATTTTCAACTTCTTATTGTCGTACATATTAATATGGGGAACAATATAGAGCTTTGTACAGGCGACATTCATGCTTTTGGTTTTAATACAGAAAGCATTATACAATGAGTCTATAGTGTTATATTCATTTCTAGTGGGTATTATTTGCCCAGGTCATATAAACTTTGTAAACTACACATCATCTTAATGGATTTCTTTTGTTGCTGTAAGTCAGAGTTATACCCTGTAGGGTAAAGATGATGCGAATGATTAATTAAAGTAAATTGTTATCACGCAGTCCATTCTATTTTATCCTAGGGGTTACCGTGGCTCACTGATAAAACTCTTGCCTCCTTTGCGCGGGGTCTCTGGTTTGATCCACTGCTAAGTAAGTTTGCGGTGTGCATCATCATGTCCGTGGGTTTTATCGGGTAAACCCACTCCTCTTTCCTTCCACACTCTCATTCCAGCTATTCTTCCATCGTCATTTACTTGCCTTAATCATTCGTTTCCCTTAGGCTAATGGACATAAACATGGAACGTTAAACTGCAAGGTTTCTATTTTATTCTATTATATTCTAAAATATGTTCTATTTTATTCTTGACTGGAAAATATACTGATCTTCGAGGTAGAGAAAAAGAGGGAGTTTACACATGAACATATATTTAATAGACCCTACTATTGTGATAATTTTAAAAGATTTAGCTCGGGGAGACTATGAATAAACGCAAAATGAAATGAAACTTTAAAGTTTTACGTTCCATGATTATCATCGTGTAGACTAAAGAAAACGATAATGATGAGAATGAATGAAATGGTGAAATGAAGGAAGTGAGCAAAAAAAGAGAACCCCGAGAAAATCCACACATATGGTGTTTGTCCACCATAAATCCCACTTGGCGCAAATAGAAAACCACGGACTCCATCCACCAGAAGTGAACGCTTTACCACTGAGCCACTACTACTTAAATAAGCAAGAGATAAACATATATTTGCGTAAATACTGGTAACCCCAATAAAACCCAATCTGAGAAATGCCCCGGGAGAAACTTCTTGGCCTGGTGGATTTTCTTCTCGGCTATCCCTGTTATCATCAGTGTTTGTCTTCATTTCTAAGAGAAAACCGTTAGTTAGTTAAATTTCAGTTGAGTTGATTTTCAGTTTAACGTCCGGTTCAGCAGCGAGGCTATATGAGGCGTGGACCTACTGATTAATATGAAACCACGTGAGCTTCCGCCGGGAATCGATCCCGGGTCTCCCACATCTTGTTTACATGAAAGCTCAGAAAACTATTTGTGTCTTCATGTATGTTTTAATAGAAGTAAAGTGAAAAGTAGGTACCACTAAGCTTCGTTCCATGTGGACAAGTATTTTTACTGAAAGATGCAATACACATTCTTCCCAGAAAGAATCGTTTTTCTACATATACATTTTTAAAATCAATTACGTAAGTACAAATAATTTACAGTGCACTTTTTCTGTGTAAGTACTGTATTTACATTGAATATAATATATTACCTTGAATTAGTTATAAAACATTAAAATTGACCTTTTCGGCTACTGCAGTTGAAAGTGATGAAAATAATTTTATCCAATACACGTACAGTATCTTAATAAAATGGAAAAATGCTCATCAAGAGTATGATGAAATTAACTACGAAATCGTATTACCTCTAATTGAGCAACACTGCCAGTACTTCATAACAAGAGGCAAGCAACAAGAAAGTTTATTCCGAAAGTAATCTAACAATGCGGCTTCCTTCCTTCCTAGGAAACAACCCTACCACGCAGAAAGAAAGAAAAAAACGCACGCATCTACAAAAGCAGGAAGAAAAGATGCGCGTATGGTTTTCTTTCTTTTTTACTCCCCGTGAACTTCAAGCGCGTTTGCAGAAGCAACCTCACCAATTGTGTCACACAAGCTGGCAGTTTGTGATTCTCAATTCATTTCGATCACTGCAAGCAATTCAGTGAGAAGTACAAATGATTCATTAGAAGCATCGATTCATTTGTGAAAAGAATCCTAATTCATTTGATTCACGCCATGATTCGTTCATAATGATCGAATTGTTCATGATCGACACAACACTATTTTGGAGAAAACAAATCTCCAACCCGAGAAAATAGTGTGGTTTAAAGAAACATGGATCAATGCTAACAACTCAAATATTAAATGTACTAACTCGACACCTAAAAGTACAATGCCTGTCTCAATGCTTCATATCGTACTCTCTCCTTCTATTTAGATCACATAAGACAACAAACAACTTATATTTACGAGACGAAACGAGAAAACATTATATCTCGTCTCGGTCGTGGGCAACACTATTTATCTTCGAAGTTCAAGATTTTGGTTAGCTATGGGTCTATGCACGAACGATAAACTATAACGAAAAGGTTTAACTAAAACAAATAAAGTTTTGAAAGTATAAGACGAAACCAAGCCCAGTAAATCATCTGTGGTTGATAATTTTCTGTTCTGATGCCTGTCTTCCAATTACACTAAAAAGAAATGAAATGATTTAGTTGCCTGTTAACACAAGAATTTGTAGGATTTAGCATTTAGATTTTTGGGGCTTTCCGCATCTATGGCCACGTATGAAGAATGACGTCCCTGGGCGAGCACACTGTCTGGAGAAAGGGAAGGAAGTTACTTTTGACCTATATTTTAGGTACCACCCCACATTTGGCTGGTGTGAATGAAGAAAACCCAGGAAAACTTTAAGCAGGATGGCTGGCCTGATATAGCATTTTATACTTTTTCGACCGAGTGCCACCACTGGGAATCGAACCCGGGACCGCTCACACCGAAGGAGACAAGAATTCGTATTCGAAGTATATGGTAGAAGTAACTTCTACATTTTTGGAAAGCCATTGAATAATTAATCTAACTTTGTAAAAGTTTAATGAAAATTTAATGAAAATACTTTTCTGGTATTCGATTCAATATTAGAAGATTGCGAAGTATCTCCGTTAGATGAATAAAAATATTGAAGCTGCGTAACTTTTGAAGTTGATGTACACTCGAGGTAGAAACAGTTTTTCACTTTTCTTGTAAAATATCAATATCCCAACTATTATTATTGTTTTAATTTGGAAGTCATACGTTCCTGTTATATGTTTACGATTATAAAATGTTTGACTTATTAAACGTCCTAATTTGTCCTTAGACAGGCCAGTAGCCAGCCCCAAAATTTAGGGGGCCCGACTCAATCATATTATACTTCATCACCATATTAGTTCATTTGCAAGCCTACCGTGAAATATTATGGGGGGCAGCCAAAATTTAGTGGGGGCCGGTCCCCTTGCACCCCCGTGGATACGGACTGGTGTGTCTGTTGCAGAGCCTTTGACACAAGCCTCTCCAATACTGTGCGCACTATACCAAAATGTCACGAGCCAGCTATTGTTGTACAGAGAATAATTATGGCTGAATTTGTACACAACAAAATCTAATAAATTAAGTAAAACATTTCGCAACTGAAGTATACTAACTTAAAGTACACGCAAACTGCAATACTCTGATAATCACAAATTAAACTCATAATAAAATATTTAAATACCTTCAGTCAATCATTGACTAGAAGTATTGAAATATGTGAGTTTCAATTTCGGCTCTGTTAATGACATTACTGATTTACTACCATCACATTAAACACATGCATCTCAATCGCAGAACGTGTGTGAAACGAGTCATGCAAAAATGAACTAACAAGTAAACCTTACGTTTGGGTGAATCGAGTTGCTGACTGAGACACATATGAGAAAGTAGTACTAAATGTGGTCAGTATTTCAGTGAAGTTTTAGGTGCGAAGCTCCAGAGGTTTAGGAGATACAGCTACCAGAACATCACATGGAAGTACAGAATAGTCATCATACAGTTGGAGGTAAAAGCTCTGTAAGACCTCTTGTAACGACAAAAGGTGAATAACAAATATATGGATACATATTAGGACTAGGGGGAAGTCATATAGTAAGGGTATACCTGACGGCGGCCATCTTGAAATCCGCCATTTTGAATTAAGGTTAAGTTTTTAAAATAGGAATAGGGTCATGTGATACATGATTTAAGGCGCAAATTTAATCAGAAGAACAATAGTGACGTTAATTTTGATTTACGCGCAATTGGTAAAAAGTTACAGGGAAATTAAATATTGTTGCAGCATATGTATTAGTCCTTTACCCCACCTTGTAAATTTTGTGTTAATGATAATAATTAAATAAAAAGCAGGTGGATAAATATTAGGTCTATGGTAAGAGTTGTCTTGATGGCGTCCATGTTCAAATCCGCCATTTTGAATCAGACAAAATTTTTAAACAAAACGCATAACAGTGACACCTTATTAATAGCAAATTTTACCATAAATCCAACGATATAACCATTTTTGCTTTATCATTACCCAGCATTTGTTATCGCATAAACAAGTTGCAAATTTAAGGAAAAATGACCAAAGTGGAATTGAGTCATAATTGAACTTGGGTCTTTCTTCCAGAAAAGTCCTTAATTAGTACAATCAATATGTAGTTCAAAAAAGAGTGCATGACTTGCACAAATGCTCTGCTCACAGTGAGCACACCTGACAAAGGCAATCGAGTTACACTTGACACATTTGTCGTTAACAATTCCGTCAAAGCAGTAGTCGTAAGGAGCGATCCATTTAATTTTGTGCTGGTTAATGATAAAACAAAAATGGTTATACCGTTGGAGTTATGGTAAAATTTGCTATTAATAAGGTATCACTGTTATGCGTTTTGTTTAAAACTTTTGTCTGATTCAAAATGGCGGATTTGAACATGGACGGCATCAAGGCAACTCTTACCATAGACCTAATATTTATCCACCTGCTTTTTATTTAATTATTATCATTAACACAAAATTTACAAGGTGGGGTAAAGGACTAATACATATGCTGCAACAATATTTAATTTCCCTGTAACTTTTTACCAATTGCGCGTAAATCAAAATTAACGTCACCATTGTTCTTCTGATTAAATTTGCGTCTTAAATCATGTATCACATGACCCTATTCCTATTTTAAAAACTTAACCTTAATTCAAAATGGCGGATTTCAAGATGGCCGCCGTCAGGTATACCCTTACTATATGACTTCCCCCTAGTCCTAATATGTACCCATATATTTGTTATTCACCTTTTGTCGTTACAAGAGGTCTTACAGAGCTTTTACCTCCAACTGTATGATGACTATTCTGTACTTCCATGTGATGTTCTGGTAGCTGTATCTCCTAAACCTCTGGAGCTTCGCACCTAAAACTTCACTGAAAAACTGACCACATTTAGTACTACTTTCTCATATGTGTCTCAGTCAGCAACTCGATTCACCCAAACGTAAGGTTTACTTGTAAGCATAGAAGTTTTCTACAGGAAGACAAGTGTTTCACGAGTTCCATCTGCCATGTGCGTGTCGCATAAGCGAAAGTGATACAACTAAAATACTTTGATGTGGCAATATAGGCACTTTTTAAAGCAATCTATAGTTCATTTTAACTAATATTTTTGTAATAAATTTTTTTATTCAAAAAGAATAAATGGCTAAAAAGTGGCAATTATGATTGCAGAATTGGCTAAATTATGGCTAATAGAAAACCACATTTTTTTCTATGTAATCAGCATGTGAAAATGGCTAGATTTTGGCATCAAATAATAAGATAGGTAATATTGTCCTTAATGGTTCTAAAAGCTTCAGTACAAAGTTTGACAACATCTTTCGAGTACATTTGTAAAATTCACTCCTATTTCGAGTTTTTCATATCAATTTTAGTATGTACTTAATGATTTTTGTCGTGTGTTCAGTACATTTGAAAAGCACATTTCTGTTTCTAGTTTTCGATATCAGTTTTTAAATCTATTTAATGATTTTTTTCTCGTATTACAAAGAATTGGTGGAAGGAGAATGCTGAAGGACACTAAAGGACTCAAAAAAAAATCACGGATACGATACTATCCATCAATAACTCGTTTCAAACTACTACCATTCATTCGTTGTTACCCAATCATTTCTTAAGAACCATTTAACCACAATTTAAATTGTGCTTTTTTATGTTTGTTTACACTTTGGTGTATTTGCAGTTGGTATACACATAGATATACTCAGTGGCGTATTTAGGGAGCTATCGGGCTCAAGACCCTTTGAAAATAAATTTGTTAATTTTTCGCATCTTGATCCAATCTTTCGAATCTTGAAGATACAGTTCATAAGATTCACTACTAGAGTCTGTAGATGAACATGGTTCAACTGACTTCTGCACCTTCTTCGGAGGATCACGAATTTTAAAAGGACATTTGGCGCCATGCCTAGTTTCTCGTCTCTCATGCGAATATGCTACGTGTTTCTTGTATGGTGAAGAAGTCAGAACATGTGTTGAGCTCCTTGGATGTCCGCATGTATATAGTTTGGGTTTCTGCGATGATGGTGGTGAAATGTAATAGGATGAGCTTGTTGACAGTCCTCAAAAGAGAAACAGAAATGTTTTCCCTCATTCTTTTCCTATTCAGCAAAGTGACATATTGTCGAGAGAAGTGTTCATGAACAGTTTTAACGACCAAAATAATCGACTCTAGTCTACCGCTTGTAGCAGCTACCTACTGAAGACTTAACATTTCTTTTATCGAAATCCAAGTTAAACTGTAAACTGATTTCGTCCATGGCAATCGCAACAGTTTTGAGATGCAAAAAGGTTCTGGGCATGAATAAAAAGTGGGCATGGGTCTATACTAATCAATTGTAGCTGTAGGTTTATATGAAATGGTTGAATGCAATCTACGTCAAGTTTACTATAGACCCCTATTCTCTCTAGTCTTTCTAAACTATACCGAGTGCTTGGGTTTCCTCGGTGTACTCCCTTTTCCTCCCACTTACTTCATTCCACCATTTCATTTATTTCTCATCATCACTGTCTCCTTTAGCCTAGCCGGCATAATCGTGGGACGTAAAACTGAAAGATTTCATTTTCATTTCTTTCTAAAATACACCTAGAATACTCTACCTAATCCACTAACCTGGAATCGTTCTGCCGCATCAGGTACTTTGTCCTTGTGCTGCAAAGTATCTTATCTCACAACCTATGCTAGGGGTCTATCATTATGCTATACGTTTTCAAATAAGTATTCCGTAAACACCTCTCATGGCCATTTTGTAAAACACTCACACCCCAAATAAATCGTGCATACAACGTGACATTTCGTTCTGTTTCCTATAGAAACACAACATAAGGCGCACAGAGTAGGACTGTAGAGTTGGACATTCAATTTGCAAAATCATTATACGAGATAAGGCCACGAAGCTTCTTCTAGGACATAGTTTCGCTTATCCCCGTGAGAGTAAAAAACACAACAGAAGCAATAAGCCACGATTCCATAACCTCACTGATATTCCATAACTCACTGTTTTCCTCTACAGTATTTGTTAAATTTCATTCCACGTAAGAACTGCGTTCTTTTTTCTTTCTTTCATCCATTCTACTCTTCAGTTTCTTTCCCATAGTTGTTACTTACTTTCCTTTCTCCTATCATACTTCATTTCTCCTATCATTGTTAGTTGTGATTCAAGTCGACCGTCGTCAGTAATAGCAAAACTAAGAGGAGGTGATAAGCGAAACTGATGTTCAACACCAACTTGTACGGATCAACTTAACGGGTTTTAGTTATTATAGCAAAGGAATATTTACATCGTTTAGTTATTAAGAAAGGTTGAATTAAAGAAAATCAAGAGGGAAAATAAGGGGACCAGGAAATTAAATAGGCCAAGAGGACGCTTCCTAAGATTCACCAGTCTGCAGTTCTTATTAAAACTGCAATCAGTATATTTCAGCTTCAACTTGCCTCAACAGTTTCTTTTACTAAAAACGTACACAGATAAAACTGAATATCTCCCTTTTTTCTAAAGTGAAATCAGTTAAGTTGAAATGAGATTACAAATATTCAGCATGTGTTTGCAGGAGCGTCATTTGAGATTTGCCTGGGAGGGGGCAGATTCTCCTCCGAGAAACAAGTTTCAAGTTTTTTCCAAGTATATATTAGTAAACAATCGATTAAAATATATATTTAATTTTCGAGCTCAGATGAGCAATTGGCCCCCTGCTTTCCCGTGTTGTGCATATCCTCCTGAAACAAAATCTTAAATACACCACTGGATATACTAAAGTGGTATGAATTAAATGTCCGCCCTAACTGCAGTATTTTCAGAGACTATATCTGATTAAAGAGAATACTTGCTGTTTCCAGATACACGCTACTTACAGCTATCGTACCAACGATTAGATCCTACGGCGAAAGAAATCTGGAATCTGTGAAGCACATTGGGCCGGCCAATCATCACAGAAGGTTTTGCTCCAAAGAAATTATTGAGATACCGGGAAAATGGTATTAGCAGAGATATTGAGGGAGCAAGGATGATGACGCACTGCTCTTTGCACGCCATATAAGCGAGTGTTGTTGTTTAACATGACAATACAGTCTATTGGCCATTGTTGGATCTTGTGTAGAAGTTTGCTGTGCATTTCATGGAGTTCAAGATTGTAACGATCCGTAGTGATGGTTTCACTTCACCTAACACTTCACCAACCATTGTAAGAAAGACACGATGGACCACATATCACTTTATCAGCAACAGCACCTTCTGTGGGTGGAGAGGTGGTTTAGGAAATCGGCCTGGATCTTCATCAAGATCCAACCATTGTCCTGATAGTATACGATTCTCACAGAAAAAAAAAAAACATTTTTTATGTGAATGACAATTTGATGCATGAATACTTCGCAGCTACTCCTTATACTCAAAGAACTGCAGAATAAGTATGAGGGAAAAGTGTGTATTGGTATACAAGCTTTTCTCTCACATCTATTCCCTCTATCAATACAAAACATGCTACATTCATTTCTTATCCCTATAGTATTTTTCGAGACATTTGGATTGTGCAGTTTTACACGAGAATCCAAAGTTGATGAGGGGGATTACTGCAGGATACTTTCCCGACATTCTCCCAATTTTCCCTATTTAAGTACGTTATGGGCCGCAATATATAACATCTCAGGAAGGATTGTTTCATGCTGAAGAAAATGAACTATAAACCATGACCTTCCAATGAACAGTGTTTATGTAATAGCTATTTCACTGCGAGTCTACGATTTTCTTTATACTAACAAGGTTAATGGGCCCCAGGGACTTACTCCGTTGTCCATGGCACCTAATGTTTTGTGCATGAACATATATTTGTTATGTTTATCGAATTGAGTAGGTTTGATTCGGATGTCCGGATGCACGTTCATGTTCGTTCCTTGTCAGCATGTGTGAATATAAACATCATTTTACTGTAAAACTTCTCTTTACACACCATCACTTTCGGGATACTGAAAAAAATATATAAATCACTTCCTCATTATCACTATCTGTAACTAATAGCTCACAAACTAGAATTATCAGTATTTGTACTGCATATCATATTTCAATGTAGAACATAATACGTATTTTGCTGCAATAAATAAACAAGAGTGGTACCATATCACGCCAACCTACGTAAATTTGGGCGGGCCCATTCAGATGCAGAAGGTATATATATGAGGATTTTAAGACAAATTGCATTCAAACTATAACAATATTTTATATTCATAAATACAATAGGGGGCCCACATCAGCTTTGGGGGGAGCCCGAGCACTCCCGGCCTCCAGGGATCGGTGCCCTTGCTCGCATGTAGTATAAGTAGTAGTTATTTTTATAAATTCTGAAAATGTACTACGATGGGTGAGGCAGTGTAGTTTGTTCTGTGGTGTATTTGACTATATGTTTTATTTTACTGTCATTTGTTGTTCACAAACGTAGCTGATGATTGTGTACATCTGTTGAGGGCGCGGTGGCTCAGTGGTAGAGCGTTCACCTACGGTGCTTGGGGTCCCTGGTTCGATCCTAGCTCGCAACGTGTTCACTTTGTGGAGGACAAACTTCGTTCTCGTGGGTGTTATCGGGGTTTTCCCGTTTCCTCCCACTTTCTTCATTTCACTTATTTCTCATAATCACCGTCTCTATTAGCCTAACTGGCATCACCTAATGACCCAATACCTAATGACACTTTTGTAACCTTCTGTATTTGGTTTTAGATGAAGCATTTGTATGTCTTGCTTTGCGTATGTCTTGAATGCATTGTCATTTTCAATATTTTGTCGTTATTGTTAACATACTGCATAACAACATTAAATCTTTTATTCAACATTTCATCAAAGTCATATATTGCCTCTATAACGGAAGGATTCACAAAACAATATTTTCAAATATTTTTCAGTCATTCGAGGCAAACCCTCAAGATCCTGTGAACAAATAGATGTAAACAGTAGTCATAACTTCTTCTGTTCACCAAAGGTTGCAGAGGTATTTTCGTTTCCTGAAGTTTTCGCAGATTTCATGATTGCGGTGACTACGGAGTGGTTTTGATCTGGTGTCACACGTATGGAGAATTCATTGTGTAGAGAAGTAGCAATTCTATAATACGGACCGATACTAGCTATTATTTCATTGTTAAGTATTTCATCTAACAGACGACACTTTTCTTTCAGCATTCAATGCGTAGCTTCAACTGCCAGATGTATTCTTGTAACAAACCTAGTATCACTGCTTCTGCAGTGGACAATTGTGATTTTTTTTTTGCCTTTAAATGCAGGCATAGAAACGTCATAACCTTTGTCGTCAATATAAGTTTTACAGGGCCTATATTTTAATCCATTGACTACTAATTTAGTAATATAAAACGTACAATTCTTATGTAGATTACGAATCTTGCCCCCTGCCTCCCCCCCCAAGAAAAATCGTAACAGGCGCTCCTGGATGTCAACATTCCTTTTCTCGCGTCAAATTCACACAGCCATGAAGATTAATTAATTCGTGTTTGTTTTAAAGTGACAAGGGTGTTAATTCCCAAATAAATTGTTAAATATCAATAGTTTCACTATATCCAAAACTAGGGATGGGGGCAATACAGGCAATCAAATTTAGCACTTGAAATGTGATTTCTCATTCATTCAGTTAGCAAATATACGAAAGCTTAATCAATAGCTGTTGTTTTTGCATTTGCCCTTTTATAGGTGCGGTATGGTTGGTTTTGATTAATTTTGACCATGGCGTAAGGGCGGGAGAAATTTTACCAAGAATCCTCACAATGCCCCAAATTACCGCAAAAGACCATGATCTCAGGTTAAAAATTTCCTGAGACATCTCTATTTACCCTAATACTATAATCCGCCAATCATTCTCTTCAGAATAGAACTGCCTTTCTGGCGGTACCATTCACTTGTCTCTATCATGTATCTAAGGCGGGAAATCCCTAAGAAAGGAATTTTTTGGTCAAAATTTCCCTTTTTTCAAATTTTTGCCCCTCTGGACCCCCTGTTTTAACGCAGAAATCTAAAAAAAATCTGTTAAATACTACAGGTTAGTCGGAATGATTGTGCACAATTTCAACCTTCTAGGTACAAAAGTAAGCCCGCCAAAAAAATATATATACAGACAATGTCCCATATTCCCAGATCGGGGCCGCGGTGGCTCAGTGGTAGAGCGTTCACCTCTGGTGCTAGGGGTCCCGGGTTCGATCCCAGCCCCCGCCAAGTGAACTTTGCGGTGGACAAACGCCGTGTGCGTGGGTTTTCTCGGGGTTCTCCCGTTTCCTCCCACTTTCTTCATTCCACCATTTCATTCATTTCTCATCATCACTGTCTCCTTTAGCCTAACCGGCATAACCGTGCGACGTAAAACTCAAAGATTTCATTTCATTTTTCATATTCCCATATACAGAAGGATATTCTTTAAAAATTCCCTGAGACGTCCCTAATTACCCTAGGACCATAATCCGCCAATAATTCTATTCAGAATAGAACTGCCTTTCAGGCGGTACCATTCATATGTTTCCATCATCTATCTAAGGCGGGAAAATCCCGAAGTAAGGTAATTTTGGTCAAAATATTCTTTTTTTAAATTTTTGCCCCTCTGGATGCTCCCTGTTTTAACGCAGAAATTTGCAAAAAAAAAAAAAAAAAAAAAAAAAAAACTGGTAAATACTACTCGGTGGACTAAATGTTTGTGCAAAATTTCAATCTTCTATGTGCAAAAATAAGCCAGCCAAAAAATAATGAACATAGGCTTAATAAAAGAAAATATATATTTTAAAATTATAACGTCATCACCTCTTATGTCTCGAAGGAAGGTGTGAAAAGATACATAAGGTCTTCTACAATGTCACTGAACTTGAAAAACAATACAAAAAAAGGGACGAAAAAGCTCAAATAGGAGAGTTATAAAGCAATGTAAAATGAAACACCCGTATAGTACAAATTGTACCATAAGATCCCGATCTAAAATTGGGGTTGTACCAGGGATAAAAGTGGATCTGAAGAGGTAGGAGGACGGTACGTAGCTGCATACCGTCACGCCGTTCCCTTTGCTTATCTTTGTCCATTGTAATTTTTTAGAAACTGGTGGTACGCCTTATATATTTTTTTCGAGGTGGGAGGACAGCGTCCCCCACGTTCCTCCCCTGAGTTGTACCTTTTAAAATTTGTTTTATATAACGCATTTAGTTTGATAATGCGACTTTAGTTTTTAGCTTCCTACTCTCTTGGTTGCAGGGTTGCCACACTCGAGACTGCCAAACACGGGCCTGAATTATGCTAGATTTTTGCAAATTATGCCAGATTTTCAAATTATCTTTCCGTACTAATTTCAAAGACCTGCCCCTGTTATATATACATACATACATATACCTTCCCTAAGTACCCCCGAAATAAAGTTTCTGGAGAATCCGTTTCTAAAAAAAAAAAAAAAAAAAAAAAAAAACCTGCCTTGTTAACAGCCTGGCAGCCTGGGAAAACATTTGTGGAAACTTTAGACAACAACAACAACAAAAAATCCCCTTTAGCGATCGAATTAAAAGAATGTTATCCTCAGGTTAGTATTCACAGAAAATATTTTTACAAAATTTAAGTTTCATGGGTAAATCAGTAGACTTTGAATACATTCACATCGTATCCACTTGAGTTGCGAAATAGTGTATCTCCAGACATGGGCGCCCGAAGAAAATTTTCTAGGGGGGCATCTCCATGGTTGCTATATTATGTCTGGTGGTTCGCTATGTTACGTATACATTTTCGTGAGCCAGGGGGGCATTCTTATTAGACATGGAGATTACTGAACAAATAAAATAAAAACACTAATTCGAATTTCTATCATCCCTCAGTCCAACCCGAGACTGAAACATAAGAGATGGGCTTTGTTTTTAAACAACGTAACGTGCCTTGCGAAGGCTTCACATTGTGAAGATTATATTAGTGAAAGTTATACAAATGCAATTTTACAACTTAATATACATATTACTAAATGTTGAGCTCCCTGTTGCTGTGTGGTTAGAGTATGCGTCTTTTGTGAACGAAGTGTGATTCTCGGTAGGAGCTCATGTGTTTCAAATCCGACGTTAAGCTGTAAGTTTGCGTCTTGTAGAGCTTTGCTCCTGAAAGCGACGCTACACTATAATCTAATTTAATATCACTAAATATTTAAAAAATAATGACTTACCGAGATGACGTGAAATGACAGCCATCAAATCTATTTTATATTTTCACTTATCTAGTGTATATTAATATAACAATTACAAGGCATACGTATAAATACTCAGAAACAAGCACACACACGTACACGTACACAAATATGAACCCCTTAAATCTGTTTACATCTGGTGGACTTTCTCTGCATCAAACACTGTTATCCTCAAACAAACGTTCTCATCATCTTCCCATGTATCTGATTTATTTGATTCATCTACAGATTTGTCATGTGCACGCATCATTGCTTTTAGCATTTTCGGGGAGGGTTCGGGGTTCTTTCTTCATTTAAAGAATCGGTTCTCTGTATTGGAAAGAGAATCAGCGGAGGAAGGGAGAATTTATATTTTATGAATGGATTACATTTTAAGAAATATATACAAAACATGCTGCTTCCGACACAGCATTGAAGCATTTCTTTTAGCGCTTTATTACTAGTGGTCCCCTAATACTCATACCCTCTTCCCTCTATTTCTGTTCTCCAGAGGGAAGAATGAAATTATGCTAGATTTGGCCAAGATGCTAAGGTCAAGATGCTAGATGCTAAATGCGTATGAATTGTGCTAGATCTAGCACCAAGATGCTAGATATGGCTTCACTGCTTGGTTGTAAAAATATAAGTGAGTCACTGTGCTGTTAAAATGAACCGATTAGTGAGCGGACCATTAAGTGGTAATCTGAGAAAATAATAGTTTTGTTCACCACTCAGTTGTTCACAAATCTTACTCCTAATAATCAAATTTTACTCTGAGTCTTAATAGGAAACACGGTGAAAAATTCGCATTCTTGTCCTCTAAAAATGTGGAAGTAATATATAGGAAACTCACACATTAAGGAATGTGGAAGTTTGTAGTTTCGTAAAAATATTTTCCCCTTGTGTGAAGCTTGAAATAATACTTATTCCAATTTTAAGTTACAGCTTTCAAATTTTGCTTTAGTGGACTCGAAGTTTCAGTAATTTGATTACAAAATATATAGTGGTATTCTTAACTCTGTCTTTAATTTTTAATGGCCATCTGTGAAATGATTTTAAAATTTCGGGCTACATAATAAATCTGTAAGTTTTTATGATCGCCCAAAGAGGGAGGCAAAGGGAGAAGTTACAGCCACGGATTTTCGAAAGGGACACAGTTCTTGAAAATATGTCAAAACGGGGGCGGATCCAGGAGGGACATCTGAGGGGGGCGGTGGGTTCCAATACTGCTAATTAGAGCTACTTTTAAGAGCTCCAAACTCTGGAATGGGATTTATTTATATATAAAATAAAAGTTTCCTTTTCTGGGGGGGGGGGGGAATCGCCCTGATCGCCCTCCTGGATCCGCCACTGAGTCAAAACAATAATTTACTTCCTAACATGCTATAGTATTTAATATATTTACTATAGTTTGTTAACCGCAGCTATTAAGAACATGCTCGTAAATAATACATTTTGAATGATGCATTATGTTCACCCGTGCTTCGAAGTGTGTGTGTATGTATTTGCGAGTAGGCTTGTGTGTTGACGTTTTGCCCCCTTAAGAAAAAAAAAAAAACTGCGAGCTTGTAGGGACCAGTAGCGTCATTTCACATTTTGTCAAGGGGGTCAAAATATTAAAAAAAAAAAACTCAAAAGTTTCACATTTACATCCATACATATAATCGATTAAAATGTTTAGAATCTGAAACTTAAGGGGAGGTTCTTCCCTGCCTTTTCCAAATGACGACCCTGGAAGATTTATTTCCTTTATCATAATTTACTTCTTATTAGATTTCCAAATTATGCCGTGTGTAACGTGTAAGTAAGCGAAGTCGATAAGAAAGCTATTTCCATGTCTCCATCTGCCGATAATTAATAAAGCAAGTATAGTGAAAAATGTTGTTTCTGAGTAGATTCAGCATACGAACAAGAAGATCCATTTGCCGCTTAGAACTCTATTTAAACGTGAAGTAGTAGACATAGACCATTTTCAGTCTTAATGTTGATTTCCAAATAGCAAAATTAGTAGGTTACATAACGCGGTTTTCTAAAGTCTTTCCAGCCTTAGAACCAAATAGACGTAAACAAAGAGGAATGTATTACTCCGCAGCGCACACATGCTCCGGCAGCGAGAGACGTGAACAGCAAGATCACCTGCTTACTCACTGTCGTCACATAATTTCCAAAGTGTAAAGCTTCAGTTAGTTGATAAATAATTAACGCACTGACAGTGACTACTGCTATGTTGGAGATATGTATTTTCTTAAATCCTTAAATAAATAAGATTGCCTCTGTTCCTATTGTTCTCTACTGTGTTTTCTAACACGAGACGAAAATGGATTATTGTCACACATCGTCGCTATGAAACTCTGCATTTTATAATAATTTTAAATGAGTGGGGTAGGCGCGTGAACGCATACGCATGCGTAGTAAATACTATATATATTATATATATATATATATATATCTTTATTTGAAATTATTTTTTTTTTAGTAGGGATTATATTGTTGTAAGGTACTTGTGCAGTGAGACCAACAACCAATCACAGGTCATCGACCCACTGGTAGTCAGGTGGGTTTGCTTACATCTATTTAATCTAAGGCTGGAAAGAGAATAGGTTCCAAGTATAGGTTTGCCACTACCTTTACGTATTAAAACCGGAGGTAATATAAATCCACATTTCCGGTTTCAATTCTGAACTTGAAAGAGCAAAATCAGTAAGAGATGGCGAGTAATAGTTTTTGATGTGAATTCTGTGACTCGAAAATAAGTTTTATTTGGATATTTAACCATCTACTAAAGCCGGAAGTGGTAAAAAAATGACGAGTTCTGATTTTAACATTTTTACTGTAATGAAAAAACCGTATATATATTTAGTATCTCAAAAAGAGGTGAATTCTCCGACTTTAATTTTCTATTGCAAATGGAAACGGTAAAAATCTGTTAACTTCCGGTTCAATATTGATATCAATAGAAAAGAAATGAAATCTTTAAGTTTTACGTCTCACAGTTATGCCGGTTAGGCTAAAGGAGACGGTGATGATGAGTAATGAATGAAATGGTGCAATGAAGATAGTGGAAGGAAATGGGAGAACACCGAGGAAACCCACGAGCACGATGTTTGTCCACCACAAAGTTCACTTGGCGGGGTCGGGATCGAACCCGGTTGATCCCAATCATAACACATTACTGTTTTCTTTGCCAACTTTACTACTTTCCTGGCATCATTATCAAAACAGTAGATGGAATCATTTATTGCATATAGCGGGATCATGTTGATAGAGCGCTTATCTCTGGTGCGTGGAGTTCTTTGTTTGATTCCCAGTCAAGTAAGTTTATGTTGGAAAACAACGTATCCGTGTATTTTCACATGCTACGCCTGTTTCCTCCAATTATCTCATTCCAACAATTCTTCCATCATTATTCACTTGTTGTAATCATTGTCTTCCTTAGCCTAAAGGACATAAAAACTTGGGACGTTAAATTCAAAGATTTCACTTCATATTCTATAAATGAAATGAAGTCTAATTTGAACTTCGTATTTATAAACTTGCAAAACGGAACGGAAGTGCATATGTTAACTACTTATTTTGAAAACAATAGGTAAAATAATAAAAGTATTGCTATCTACATTACACTCATATAGAAACAAAAGATGATTTTCTCGGGGTTCTCCCGTTTCCTCCCACTTTATTCATTCCACCATTTCATTCATTTCTCATAATCACCGTCTCCTTTAGCCTAGCCGGCATGACTGTCGATCGTAAAATTTATACATTTCATTTCATCCTTCATTTCTCTTATCAAACCATGTAACGTTGACGCCTTGTCACCACTGCATGGCGCATCCTCATGTTGCAGATCAAGGAGACGACCTTTAGACACAGTCATTAGCTGCTAATATATTGAATAAGCAGTCGCGAACAGACGCAAAGTATGGTCGTCCAGCTAGGGGGTTTGGCATGAGGCTAACAACTTCATCCAGAAAAAGAAAAAGGTGCTTCTTCAGAAACATTCGCAGAAACTTCGGCCAAGCACTGATACTTGAAGGGAACAGAAAACGGACACAACTGCGTTGGCTATAAGACGCGAACGATACAACAACACACAATTTTGTTGAAATCAGGTCGGAAATGTTCAAAGCTTTTAGAGCAAAGGAACAGGATGTTTTGAAAGCTAAACTTATTGAATTTGAAAAATAACAGTAAAAGCAAAAATATTTGGAACATGTTCTGTATAAGGGCACCAACAATTTCACGGAAAGCTAGAGAACCTCTTGCATATATATTAAAGAAAAGGAACTACGCAATTTTCACTGATACAGATAGTATTTTGAATACAAAACAAGATTTCTCTGGTGATGTTCTTAAGACGCTGCCAAAACCTAATGTTGTGAAAAAAAGGAAATCACACACAGCAGAACCGTATATTTCATAGCCTAACTGAGCAGATGTGTAATTTTTATTTCCAAGTGTAGATGAAATCTATGCTAAGTTAATTTTAGCTGGAGGTACGAGGTACAATCTCATCTTTAACAAGGAGGAATTACCACAAGAGTACAGAAAATCAATTATTGTTCCAATTCACAAGAAAGGCAATAAAACTTATTGTATTTACTATACAGGCATTTCTGGTTTCTCAACACCTTATACAATCCACTTAAACATTCCGTTAGTAAGATTGAGTCATGCGCAGATGAAATTGTTGTAGATTATCAGTGCGGGCTTAGGCGAAATCGATCAACCAGATATTTACCTTTCGTTAAATACTCGAAAGCAAATGGGAATATAATACACACGTGCATCAATTATACATTGATTTCATAAAGACCTACAACTCGGTTAGAAGGAAAATATTACAAATTTTCGCGAATTTGGTATACCAATAAAGCTAGTTTAGTTAATTAAAATTTCTTCAAGTTGATCTCCAAGTAAAACCCTCGCGTACAAAAATACTTCTCCATAAAGTTAGCCTTCGGGAATGGCCTGAAACAAGCAGATGCGTTGTCGCCATTATTATTGCATTTTGTTCTGGAACACACTATAAGGACAATCAAAGATAGGAACCAGGACCTAGAGCTGAAGGATACTCAGCAGGTCATAACATGTACTGATGATGTTAATCTGATAAAGGATAATATGAGAACAATGGAAAGAAATGTAGAGGTTCTATTAAACACCTTCACAGATATTAGCTCATGTGGGCAGGTCATGTAGCTAGAATGAAAGGGAAGAGGACCGCTTTAAAATGTTAACTGGACAAATAGAAAAAAGGCCATTAGGAAGACCTAGACGCATATCAAGCGACAATATCAAGATTGATCTCGAAGAAATCGGAGTTCAAAGTAGAAACTGGCTCCAGTTTGCTACAATAGAGAGTTTTTGTAAATGGAATACTTAGCCTTTGAGTTCCATATACCACAAAATTAGCTTTTTATTTTTCTTAACAAAGGTGTTTGAATAATTGTTTTGACAAGTTGATGCTCCCCGGTACATTTCTTGACACTTGTTTTTCTTTACAGAATTTTTGTTGATAAAGGAATAAAGCTCAAAATATGAATTTTGGAAATTGGATATTTTAATACTTATAAATGCCATTAAATAAATATTTTCAAGACCTTTCACGAATGCAAAATCGTAACTGCCAGATAATTATGAGTGGTTTGCGTTGAATTTAGCTTCAGCAGCAGGGCTCTATGAGACGTGATCCTACAGCTTAACGTGAAATTCGAACCATGTGAGCTGCCGCTTGGAATCAATACCAGATATCATTCGTCAAATCGCATACGCAATCATGTATCACCACGACGAAGTTCTAGATGAACTATTTTCAGAGATTTCTGGGGTACAAGAAAACAAATATAAGTGCAGTTTCATTCCCATCAATAGATGAAAGGACTACGGAAGGTAACGCCTTTTCTTGGGCAGTGACATCAATTTAAGTGTGTTAAAAAGGTATTAGGAGAGGGTATCAGAATTTTTTAGTTTGTTGACTTAATATTAATTTATTGTCATTAATATATAAGAATGCGGTAAGAGATGAGGTGATGGTAGCAATGAAGCACTGTTCATATAATATGAGGGCGCAAGATGTTAGTTGAGGCAAGGGTGTTAATCCTTTGCCCTAGGGCTACTCAGGGCGGGTTGAGATAACGGGAGAACAAAGAAGTGCAAGGAAGAAATTATCCGCAATAGAGATGCGCATGATAATGGTAAATGTGGGTTATAGAGAGAAGTGGCCTGGTTAGGTTCATGGAGTGCTAGAAAATGATCGACTGGTGAATATGCGTAACGTAGTATAGCTGGAGTCTAATCTAATAACTTATGAAGGATCGAGAGAGCGGCGTTGATAGTTTTTGAACGTAGCGACAGCGAAGATGATTAAGATGCTGTAAAAGAGTAGGGATAGTTCTACTCTTGTGTTGGAGTTCGTGCAGGTGGTGAGTAGGCAAGGCGGAAGACATGACGTTCGGGGACCTGTAATCTCTCATAGAACTTCGTTCGTCCTGCCCTAACTCATGAACATTTCTCCTGGTTATCCGCTTCGCGAAAGACCTAGTACGTGTAAAGTATGAATTTTGTACTGAAGCCTCAGTTGGTTCCTCGTAAACCGGGCAACTTTTGTTCTTCGGCGTATCTTAGCTTCTAAAGTAGAGAGTTGAACTTTCCAACTGAGGTGTTTCTCGAAGGTGATGCCAAGATATTTAACACTATTTTGCGAAAATAATTGTGGACATAGCCGTGAGAGATGTGATCACTCAGGATTTCGTGTTAGACAATGTTTGTTGCGTTTGAGGCCAAACAAGGTCATTTGAGTTTTAGATGGATTTAATTTCAGTCCACTGAATGTAAAATAAAGTGAAAGTGAAATAGTATAGAATTAATATATTCTACATGAAATACAAATGCACGTTCAATATCAAATGAAAGTAAAACAGCTTGCAGCCGTTTACTGCAATGAACAATTAGATAGCTGGCAACTTTAAAAGTTGATCAGCTGTGCTAAATGACGGCCAAAAGTCAGTTTGCGTAGATGGTAGAGTAGAATGAGTCAGCAATTACAAGTGGAGGTGCCTTACCAGAATGCGTTCTATGGTCTTACTAAAACATTACTAAGATTCATTGGTCGGCAATATTCAAGAAGTGTAGGATCCTTTTAGGTTTAAGAAATACTACTATTTTAGTGAGCTTCCAAAACGTTCGAAAGAAGCCTGTAGTTAGAGTAATCTGTAGTAAAGTGTTGCTATGATATCATAAAAAGAGCTGTTGGTGCTTGGCGAAGTTCATTGTAAATGACAGTATCAGCGCCAGGAGCTGTGTTACGGCGATTTCAGAAAGTTAACTACGTCATCACTGATAATAGTGGTTCAGTCGGATCTACTTGATTTCCTTTGAAGGTGCAAACAATGTTCTGGTAGAATTGCCTGGACCAGGGTTTCTCAACCTTTTCCAGTCGCGTATCACAAAAGGCGTACTTCCATAACTCGCACTTACCACCAACAGCGTCTCGCGTATCACCAGTGGTACGCGTACCACAGGTTGAGAACTTCTGGCCTAGACTTTTAATGTGATGATGCGATGAATGACTAAAAAGTGAGTGAGGAAGGGTGGGGTACGCCCTCAAAATGCGTGGCGATAGTTGTTGCTTTCTCTGGTTCTGTGGTAGGAACTGTGACATCAACCAGCGTGCAATACAGCCAATATTATGTAATGAAGTCACGATTTCCAATAGGATTCTGGTAGTTTTGAGAGAACGGATATTAGCAAAAAGAAGTTTGATTACTTTCGTATTTTTGTTCTTGTCCACGTTGTCCAATACCAAAAATATTTTTAAGTGTAACTTCATTCATATCCTAAGATAGGCTGACTGTAGAAGTTTATGCCTTCTCATGAGCTAATGACATCAAATAATAATAAAGAAAAGGAAAAGATACTCTTTTTTAAATGAAAACTTCTAGATAAGACTATTAAATTACATTATACAATTCCGAACTACTTGACTGTTTACGTTCTTGATTCTGAATATTTACTTGTGATTCATGAAAAATATTAAGTAGCAGAGATTTGAAAAGAGATTTACAGTTTGAAATGAACTGCCAACTCCCCAATTTATTTTGAGCCGTACTAGGTATTAGTGCCTTATAAACTAAATGAATGATCACAAATGACATCTACCGGAATACCCAGCATTTTAAAGACTGCTAAATATAATTTCAAATATTAAATGTAAATTGTACTTGACTTTGCAGAAACTATTAGTTAATGCATTGCAATAGCATGCATTTTTATAATGTTCAAATTACTTTTATATCCATTAACATGTGACAAAGCGAGAGGACCACCAGACCGAGATACGTTAAAACTTATGCATTAACTACGTGGTTGCATGGTCACCACCATGCGCGCCGATTACCTGAGTTCTCCGAAGCTCCAGCAACCACATAAATAATCTTGTAGGTGCGGCCCACCCACAAGATTATTAGTTGGATAGAAACAACATAAAACATTTTTCACTCTTGCCAAAAAATAATAAGCAGTTAAAACATTGCGATGGAGGTTAAAATTTCTAACCTCTAAAAGATAATTGTTTGTTTCAAGTGTATTTGTGGAAAGGCAACAAAGCAACACACTACCCCTTCCGTCTCTAGCCTCAAGAGGCAATCTCCGCAATAAAAAATGGAACTAAATTGTGAATTGAATTAGTATTTTCGGCTTGCATCACAGTACAGCCCTTTGTGACAGTATTTATAAAAGATTTTAACTAAAAGGAAATCAATCAAAAATATCGCGCCCCCCTGAAAATTTATAAGACGTCCAGCCATTGATAAGCACCCGCATACATTTTGGAAAATAGGCGCCGTTGGTCACCACTTCAAATTATTCAATTGAGCACATTTTTATCATGGGCTACTTTGTGTCTGATATGGGAACCATGTTAAGGTATGAGACATTAAAAAAATCAGAAGTCGAAAAATAATGAAAAACCTAATACATATTCTAATACTTTTAGGAAAACAATGTTTCTCACGATTCTGTCAAGTTAAGAACATGAAACTTGAAATGTAAACTCTTCACTAGAAATAAGCGGACTCGTATCACAGGGCACTGAGAAGTCCCCTTTTAAGGAAGGAATGGAGCATGTTCTGTATATTTCTTTCTTTACACTGAGAGCAGTGTGGCTGGTAATTTGTGATCGCATCATATGAAAACGATTGAAAAGTTTGGAATGAATTTTTGAACATCAAGTTAGTATCTACCTTGAACAGTTTCTTTTATCATTTTACTTTTCATTAAAGGGCTCATGTTAAGGAGGTAAGAGGGGTTCAAAATTTTTGAAAAAAAAAAAAAAGACAGTAACTCATGATTCCACCAACCTAGGGAGATTAAACTCGGTATACAAACTCCTATTCAAACATATATGCACACAGGTCTTTGGGTTACTGAAAATTGTTTTAAAAGGAAGAGATAGGGGGCATTCTGTATAATTCCTTTGACCTTGAAAGGGATGTTGCCTCTTGTTTGTGACATCTCAGGCAAGTGTAGAGAGGATTCAAATTTTATGTAAAAAATACATAATGTCACGAACCTGTCAAAGTAGAAACATAAAACAAACAGTGTAGAAACTCTTCATTAAAAATAAGGGAACGCCTGTTTCACAGTTTCTCATTTTTTTAAGGAGGCATTTTCTAAATTGTTTGCTTTGCATTAAAATACAAGTTTCTGTTGTTTGTGACAGCATAACGGGGGAAACGATTTGAAGTGTACTTTCGAACATAGTACTTGCCTCAAGTTAGGATTTTATCGTGTCACTCTGATTAAAGGGTGTATCCTAAGGAGGGAGGATTTCAAAACTTCGATCATTGGACCACATGTATAAAAAACATGATTGGTTCAACACAGGAATGTAGAGTTCCCAGACTAAGAGGGGAAACTATGATATTGCTTATGTTTATGCTTAATGTTACATTGACATTGACTTAAAAGCGGCACCAATGTGATGTTACTGTAAAACATTGAAAATAAGTGTCACAATAGAAAATGTGTTATGCTTTATTCTATGCAGTAATAGGCATATAAAATATCACTTGATTAGCCATTATTTTCATAAATATGTTTACATATCTGGATAATAATCGGAATAAGTGGCTGCCATGTGAATCTGAAAAATGACGTATGCTGCATCATTGGCATGTTTAAGAATAGCTTCACGCTGGAAAGGAAATGCATTCTGGAGTACTAACGTGATAAACTGTAATATGCTTTCCTCGGTTGCAGGATGCGGAAGCGAAGTTCGAGTTGCAGTTAACACATTTGTTAAAGTGGAAGATGTGTGGACGCATGTCTTAAAATAGAATTTAAATATCCCACACATGGCGTCGATCCTATTTGTATTGTTAAGCAACTATGAAGAAGTTCTTTTCATACACTACTAAACATTAATAATGCTTGTGTCATAGACACAAATTTGAATGGCAGAATAGTTTTAATCATTATACATTAAATTTCTTCATTTATTCCACGTTTCCTTTTTTCTTCCTATTTCTTATATTTTTATATTTTATTTTGTTTTCTAGAATGCAATATTTCTCATAATATTACTATTCACAATGTTCTCTGCCATCTCGGACCGTATCTATATATTAAAATGCTAGGATTATATGTTTGTCTCTAATCCTTTCGACAAGAGATCTCGAAACCACAAGTGTCAGAAACCAGCCGTTTTCATTGGTCGATTTCAAATTTTGTATAGATTATTCAGTTCTAATTGAATATTTAGAAAACTTGGCCGTTATTTCTCTATTACATTTTTAGGAGTAGACTGGAAGTGTTGAATTTTTAAAAATCATCATATCCTACGAGTTATACATTCCAACACCACATAATTGTATACAGGGGTTGTGTATCTCTCAGGTGTTTATTCCTTGCCAAATGATAATGAAAAACGAAGCATAACCATTTCTCCCGTCTGAGATAAATCTTAGTTGTTTAGAGTGTTTTGCCCATTGAACACCATATATCACTGACATTATCAATTGTGTGTATAATGTATTTGCTAATTACATACTGCATGCAAGAAGAAAGAAAACACTAATCATACATGAATTAGAAACTCCAACCGGAAGTAGGCTCAAATATTGCAATTGGTGCGAGATATTTTTTAAAAAATCGAAAAAATCTCCCCTTTATGAAGGCCCTTGCCTTGTACCAAAACTTACTTGACTTGTATCTGTAAAGGGACAGTTACAGATGTGAGGAATGACAGGGAGATTCATGCTCCTATCTTACTTATTGTCTCGATAATCCCGGGAACTATGTGGGATAACTGAGATCAAAATGGGACGTTCTACGGACTTCGTGCACTATGTGGGAAAGTATGCTTCAGAAGTAAGAACAGTCACCAAAGAAAATGAAAATAACCTTGGTGTTTTCGAAAGGAAAGTAATAAGGAAGTTATGGCCTGTTAAAACTGGAAAGAAATGGAGAATACGCTCGAATACAAAAATACAAGAAATTCTTGAAGAGAAAGATATAGTCCGATACAAAAAAAAGAAAAGAAAAGAAAAAAAGAAAACAAAGACTGAGATGGCTGTGTCATGTGAAACGTATGATAGAATTCGCCTTCCCAAAAGGATGATAAAGAAGAAGATATTTTCTAGTAGAAGAAAAGAGAGACCCAGAGATGAATAGATAATGTGCAAGAGGATCTCCGGATATTGAAAGTGGCTAACTGGAAACAGACCGCCAGAGACAAGAAAAGATGGAGGTAACTGGTGGAAGAAGCAAAGGCATATATCGGGCTGTAGAGCTATGTGGTAAGGTAAGGTAAATGTACTTTCAGAGAATGCACACATGCAACCGATATATCGATGTACTCGTTTTGACCAAAGAAATCGATCAGTACCAGAATTGCTTACTTTCTGTCACCAAAACCAATTTAGTCTGTCTTACTGGTTCGAAAACTTGTTGAAACTTGCTTTTTACGCGCATTTGCAAAAATAATATTAGATTACCTGTTTCTAGTTAATAACTATAAGCCTGCTATATGTCCCGTAAAAAACGGGACAGTCCCGAATTTGAGCCCGAGTATCCCGCGTCCCCGAAAATTTAGTCAGGACACGCAAATGACCCGTATTTTAATTCCGTCCCATTTCTGCTATCAATATCAGCTTATTCGAAAGGTGAAAAATAAAAAAAACTCTGACTTGGCTGGGAGTCCTATTAGTGAATGAACAATAAGCTAAAGCATGTAATAGTTTCGAGCAAGTTATCACATCACCCGACTTGATAGCGAATTTTCCATTGCACCTGGTAGAAAATCGGGCACTCTCCAACATAAAAACAAACAAACAAACGTAAGATGACTCAGCAAGACTTTTTGATAAGTTTACAAGAATCATAATCTTTTTCGGAGGCTGGGAACACAGAGTTGTGCTTTGGTCTATGTAAATCTGTAAATATGTAAATCTGGTCCTGACAATTACACACGGAGAAAAATAAATTTTTCTCAGATTAAACTGACAAACATAATTTTGGCTAATCCAGCCATGTAAATAAATATCGCCAAACGCACGAAGAATGAAAATGAAATGAAATGAAAGTTTTCCGTCCCACGGTTATGCTGGCTAGATTAAAGGAGACGGTGAGTATGAGAAATGAATGAAATGGTGGAATGAAGAAAATGGGAGAACCCCAAGAAAACCTCATACACGATGTTTGTCCACCACAAAGTTCACTTGGCGCGGCCTGGGATCGAGCTCAGGACCCCATTCACCAGAGGTGAACGCTCTACCAATGAGCCCCAGGGCGAAGAATATTGAAGGAAAACTGTATCACTGATTTAAATAATTTGCATATTGTTTGCTGTAAAAAAAATTATAAGATATAATCTTAAGTTTTTAAGTGGATTCTTCTGTAGTTGTATTGTAAATATCTTCACTCCGTAAAATTAATTGCAGGGAACGAAGAGAGAAAATTAATTGCAGCTGAGGGAACGTTCACCTATTATATTGTTGAAAAAAAATGAAATGAAATGAATTATGTTGAATGAAATGTTTTAGTTTTACGTCTCACGTTATGCCTGTTAGGCTAACGGACACGGTAATGATGAGGAATGAATGCAATGGTGGAATGAAGAAAGTGGGAGGAAACGGGAGAACCCCAAGAAAACCACGCACATGGTGTTTGTCCACCAGAAAGCTCACTTGCTGAGAGCTGGGATAGAACCAGGACCCCTTCCACTAGATGTGAACGCTCTACCACTGAGCCACCACGACTTATTGTTCTGTTTTCTAACCAGAGTTACCGTACATTGGATTATGTTGTAAAGTCTCGAGGGGGAGGATTCAACGTGTCCCGCATTCTCTTGAAGAAAATATGGGAGATTTAATAACTACTAGTAGCGTCTGAATGTCAATTCAACTGATATTTTTTTTTTAAGTTTGCTAAATCATAAAAACTGTCTATGTTGGTACTTATGGCTGAAGCTAAAACTACAAAAACGTATAATTTTTATTGCAATGAAAATAACTTACGTTCTCAACGTTCTAATCCTACCCCTAAACTATTGCCTCTTTCGCCTTCTAGAGGGGGTAATATATTTGTAAGCAGAACAGCGCCCACTTAAACATATGAGAATTAATGAATAAATAACCCTGAATTTTGTTTAATTTAACTTAGTTTATCTATTTTAACTAATACTATCGAAACTAGTAGAAATACTCCTTCTAGAGCATGGACGACAACTAAATTTACCAAAATGCGTTACATTACAGACAAATCACTTATATTAGCAAAAACTATTGAACCAGATTGCATTAGTATTTTACACTGGATACAAATAACGCCGTTATGATGTGCTCGTTACTAAAAAATGTATTTATTTTAGCTAGAACGTAATGAAAAATGAAACAAATTTCTTAGTTTATGAACTAAAAGTAAGGATAATAACAAAGAATGCATACTATGTGCGTAAGAAGGACACTGTTCTGTAACAGATTCCTCCGTTATTTTAATGCATAAATTATATCTTTTAAGTGCAAAAGAGCAGATAACATACATAATTAATGTTGTGGAATGATAATTTATCGTATTCAGGAATATTCTCTTTTAACCATATCGATCCCGGCGTCCCCCACAGGGGACATAAAATATTACATTACTATTTCTTTACAACTTTAAAATCAGACTGGCAACATTGAAAACTGTTTACAGGGAATGAACATAGATGGATCATCCCTTGTAAACATTTTTCAATGTTGTCAGTCTGATTTTAAAGCTGTAAAGAAATAGTGATGTCGTCATATTTTATGTCCCCTGTAGGGAACGCCGGGACAGGCATGGTTAAATACGCTACTTAGATTTATAGTTGTTTTAGAAAAATATTTTTCTTTTATTACCGTTAACCAGAAATATCCATTGAGGTATCCTGATGCGAATGTGCTCGCTTTTCTCTGCTGCATAGTGTGTGAATTCATTAAAATTGTCATTTTAGAGATTAATCTCAATGTTGCCATAAAAAGAAGATGGAATGTCTTGTTACCATACGATTTGTTCATGGGTTGGTTTCAGTTGTTCAAGTACAGGGTTGTTTTCCATTTAATTCGTCATCTTACATATCATTTCATTTGTATTTTCCGAACTAACAGTGTAACAGTGTCTTCAAAAGATATAGGACCCGAAAATCTCATCAGCATAAATGTCTCCCCAGATACCACATGTAGGCTACATTAAATTAATTCAAATATTATATGTATATACTTATTGTTCTACTATTACTTCTAATAGATATTTGCACATGGTTTCCTAATTCGCAGGAATCAGAAGGAGCAGTTGTATCATTGTCATCAGTACTCCGCCATTGTTGTTTGGTCATTTGTTCCAAATTGAGAAGATTTCGTATTTGGTTCGCCACTAGCAACTATTCGTTTTAATATAAACCATCAATCGTAGTATATTTCCTTTCACTGTAGTACTCTCTAATACGTCCACCAAAATACAATTTCTCCTAAATAACTATTCCAATCAGTTATCATTCCTGGAGTATCATGGTTGCTTACTAAGCTCCGAGTGATGTCAGCATTTGCGGAAACGAGAGTTTCTTTCAATACCGACCTTTTTATTCAGTGTTGGCGACTAAGGATGCTGCAATATCACAAACATCCAAATTTTGGATGACTCTTATAACAGTAATAAGCAGCTGAGATGTAGGAGGCGATGTGAATCTAAACTAACTAAGTGTCGGATACAATGAGCATAATATGACGTAAAATAAATAGGAACAAAATTACAAGTAATTAAAAATTTGACTTCACTAAAAAGGCTTTATTTCGAAGACGTGCTTGGATAACTATCATATCTAAGGATTTAGATGGTTTCTGTAGAGAATAGTCATAAACCTGTTTACAGTAACTTGAAATGTCGAAAACGAAAATGAAATGTGTGACCATTGTGCAGCTCTCTCTCTTATCATTCTGCTCATTTACTTCCCACATACTTGGAAAACTGCTCTTACTAAATCTTAGTGATGGTCACAAGAGAAATATTAACTAAACTTACACCAAGAAATACTTGGGAATAGTGGGAACTTAATCAAGGGGAATAGACATAGTTCAGGGATTTTTGGAGATAGCACTGAGGATGTCAGTTCTTTCGTAGTATTTTTAAAATCTACTTTCTGAATATGTAATCATTGGCTTACTACTCTTTCTCTGGGCTGCTGGTACAAGAAAATCAACTTAATCCATTCAATTTATCCGACTGAAACTCATAACACAATTGTTTACAGAATAACTTGTTTAGTGCAAGAGTCTTACAGATAGCTTTCCATCTTGCTTAGTAAAGCTGAGATGAGACCTATTTTAGTCTAGGTCAGAGGTGCGTACTGGTAGATATTAGGGTAGAGGTTGCGCCCATGAGTTTATTTGCGGTGTAACATTTCAATGTAAAAAAAAGTACAATCATCTTTACGAAGGCAATGTGATTCAAATCCAAAACTGTTTTCTCGCTATATCTTGCAGCTATTATTATTTATTAATCATCGTTGAGATCGGGGATTATTCTAGCTGTTATTACTCAGCGGAAGTAAAAAACCTGAAATGAAATATATTATTGGGATTCTGAAATCAGATTTAAAACCAGTTGAGACTGCTCCAAGAGCAATGCCAGAATGATCTTAAAAAGAATTAATTTTTCTTAACTTCTACAGACTTTATACAAATTCTTCTACGTACTTTATTATTATATTCACTAAACAATTCTTGTAATACGTAATATAATTATAAATACGAAAATTAGAATGAGTAAAACAAAATGTTGCTAAATTCTTGTAATATATCTATCCATTTATAATTTCGTTGAGTACTAAATTTGTTCCATATGTTATGTTTAAGAGTTTTGTTAGAGCTTTCTTCGTGTTGTTTTACGAAGATTCATGCTCAAAATGGAGGACTCAAAATTGAAAACTTTGCAAAACACCATCTCACTATGATTTACGGTTCCCGAGATATTGCTCCTTAAATCTCCCGAAATCCGAACTTTTTGGGCCAGTATCTAGAGAACGGTGGCCAGTTGGGCAGTGGCCACCAGTTACTATTTGGTACTAAAAAATTCAAGATCCACTTTGTCAGTGATCAGCACCAATATGATCTCTCTGTGACTTATGGTTCCAGAGATATGGCCCCTTAAATCTCCCGAAATCGGAATTCTTTTGGCCAATATCTCAGGAACGGTAAGAGGGACACAAAAGAATTCCATCACTTCCTTAAGATAGTTGTTGATGTTCTATCGAATGGAAGGCTGAAAATTGAATAATTCGCAAATAACAAACACAAACACGGACATTAACATAGAGAATTCAGTTACGAACTTTTTAAGTTCGTTGATAAAACAACTTGTCGAATCATTTTAACGCTTCTGCCCTCGTAGCATCAATATTGGGACTGAAGTGATGGTAGATTTCTATCACCTACGATTGTAATATAGGAGTAAAGTAGGATATAAAAACTATTCTTCCAAAACTAATTACAAATTTTAAAAATGTTTCTCGCTGTGTATTACCATTTTTTTCAGTACGGTGATCAATGTAAAAACTGAATGAATTTCCATCCCTTCCATTAGAGGGATACTCAAGATATTATATATATATATATATATATATATATATATATATATATATATATATATATATATATATAGATAGATAGATAGATAGATATGGAATGGCAAGTGTGTCCTTGGGGTGAAACGCCCACGGGCCATTCACCTCGATGTCAAACACGATAGTTTCAGTTCATTAAACTCCCAACACTACATGGCACGGCGGCAGACCATTATTGTATCAGAACAGCAGAACCCTACTTTGCGCAACGCACATGCATTGGATTTCCCAATGCGCCAGTATTCTTTTTCCATAAATCTGAAACGTTCAAAAAACATTCCAAGTAAACATTATGTATTTACCACATTTAAATCAGCCTGTACGCCTTCAATTTCTTCACACAATGTAGGTTGGTGACACCTTTGTCTTCCAAAGAATTCCGCCTTCACACAATCTTATCACTGTTGCCACCTCATATCTCCTTCCTTGTTTTTAGGGGTGGGTAGGTATTTTCCCCCTCTGGGCATTTCACCCCCACTTACTCAATGAATTTGAGTGTATTTTAAATAAGAAAGTAAAATGAATTTGATGTCAATAAAATCCTGACCTTCAGATGCTACCGTAGAACATCTAAAATTACCTTAACTTGAAAACGTCAAAATAGTTTACATAGAGTAAGTAGGCAAATATTTAGATAATAGGAGAATTAAAGGATATCAATAGCTCTTACCTAAAGGTATGTATTGCAGATATAATTGAGTATTCCTGTTATAATTTAAAGCGTATTACGATTATTTTAATTGCTTAATGCTTTTTTCTCTTCTAAGAGTAACAGCTTAAACTTTCTTCCTTGAAATCGTTATGAGGATTCTTGCATCATATATTTCCCTTCTGGGTATCCCTAGTAAAATTAATCAGTAAACATGTATCATAGGTTTATTTCTATTTGTGCAATTATTTACCATTTGAAAGCACAAGGCTAGATGATCTTTTGATAATAAACTTTGACGAATTAAGTTAAATAAATGATTGATATGATATTTTTCACAGAAAGCTTTTAAAATTTTGGCAATATCAACTTTGTTTTGAACAAATCTTAAAATTCTGACTGATACCGCCATATATAATATTTTCAGATTAACTTTGAGTCGAACAGAAGTGTCAGGAAACATCTTAGGTACTACCATGAGCAAAATCAATGACGCGTCTCTTTATTTTGAAGTTTTTTGAAAATATCTCCGTTTTCTTTATATGTTCAAAATTTCGGAAGGTTTCCCCAGCAGGACAGGTTAATAACAAACCGGTTTTTAATATTTGTGTTAGATATTAGCTTAAAATAAAAAAAAATTAGAAGCAAAAAACATTAAATCGACAGAAATCTCGAGAATTACCAACTCTGCTAAAGTGGGAAATTTTCAAGAACGCGAGGGAATTCTGCAGTTCAACACGAAGCAGCGACATCTATGTCATTGAGAGAAGCGTGGATTAGATCTACAAACGAAAATTTTAACGAAATATTTCTAATATGTCTTATTATATGCATTATCAGCGAACTCCAAATATATGAATCTATGCTAAGTATTAACGTATAGATAGTGCAAATAGTGGAAATTACCTATGGAAAAAGACGAATTGTTAGCCCAATCGTAATGAAAAATCGTCTTTACTCTAGAACAGGTTCAGCTTACGTAAGAGAGCAAATAGCTCAGTTTGGCTGTGTGCTTGTAAGCTGTGTGCAGTTGCGAACGCTTCGTTTTTGTTCCTCGTGTTTTGCACATTTGTGTGTGGTATTGGACTGTCAACGTCTTTATTACGACCCAGTGCTATTCTTTTGGTCTTTTGATAACGGTTTTGCGACATGGTTAGTTTACGAGTGAATACTATACGAATTAATTTTCGTCCTGTCAGTAATCGTCCCACGTCGATTAAACTCCATGAGTGGATTGCTTCAACCTTCAAATTATCCCCGGACCAGGTTATCTCAATAGAAATGGACTTCAACAGGAAAATATTGTATATTAAACTCTTAAACCAGATTACTTATGAGCAAATACTACGTGATTCACAAGGTAAAGTTGTGTACAAAGATGATGACAGTGAATTTGTTCTGGACCTTGATTCTGCTAGTAACATGTCGCAATTAGTTAAACTCCACGTATGTCCTAGTGAACTAGATAATGCTAAAATCATCAGTGTGCTTTCTAAGTACGGCGAGGTGCAACATATTGAAGACGAATACTATGATGCAGGTCACATTTATAAAACTCGTACTGGCAGGAAGTTGATACGCATGAACATTAAGCATTCCATACCTTCCTATGTGACAATCGCAGGTTTACGATTGTGGGTCACATATAATGGTCAAATCAAGACATGCAGTTTCTGTGATAGTCCTCTACATTTTTTCCAAGATTGTGATAAGCGTCGCTCTAGTACCCTTCCCCTATCCTCTCGTCCCGTACTCCGATCTTCCCCTTTGTCACGCCCTGCTCCTGTTAATCTTCCTTCCGCAACGCCCACACCAGAATTACTTAATTTCAACACCTTCCCACTTTTGACCTCGCCTCGTGACATTCCTGCTGTCAAATCGCCCGATCCTCCCGTGCACCTTCCTTGTGATTCCATGATGCATACAGCTCCGTCGACTTCTGATACTATGGATTCTGCTAACGGCACAGTGAATATTGAAGAGGCCCCTCCCATTAGTGATGACCATATTGTTGAGCCTCCACAGGAACCTGATACAGGTTTATGTTCACTTTCTGACCAACGTGTTCTCAACAGTGATGACGTTCCTTCTGTGCACCGCCAATCTGATGTGACAACTCTCACCTCTCTGTCCCCTTCTGGTGCCCCACCTAGTGTCAACGCCCCACCTACTAGTGATAGTGTTTTGCCCAGTGATGTGGTTGTTTCTACTGCTAGTAACCTTAGTGCAAGTGAAAATGTGTTTTTGTCCCAAACCCGGCGCAAGAAAAAGAAAACTGAAAGTGGCGACAGTGATTTTTCTTTGAAGTTAATAAAGTCTCAAGATAGTTATATTGTAGAGTCCGCTCGTACCCGTTCAAAGTCTCGTCCTAGGAAAGGGATTGACAGTGCATCGGATCTTTCGTAATATCCCTTCTCTCTCTAATGTCCTCTTCTTTCTCCTTTCTACAATTTTTTTTTCTTTGGTGGATCCAAATGTACAGTTTTCGTATCGCCACTCTAAACTTAAACGGTTTAAGTTCCTTGGTTAAGCAACATGCTTTGAGTGATTTCATCCGTAAAGCGGAGATAGATATCCTCTTCACACAGGAAGTGGCTTTGCCTGAATTTTCCAACCTCTTTAATCACTCCTGGTGCTCTAATTTTAATCCCCAAGGCTTAGGAACTGCAATTATATATAGAAGTGATATAGACTTTCTTGAACACCCTACTCCTCTAACTGATAGACTTACTGTGGGCCAACTACGGACTATACGGTTATGTAACAGTTATGCTCCTGCTGGGAACTCTCAAACTAGGGCACGGAACAATTTCTTCGAAACTGATCTCATGCAGGCGTTATATAATGGGTCCAACCCCTGTATCCTCGCTGGAGACTTCAATGCAGTACTTTCAGAGATAGATGCCCAGCCTCATTACCCCTTCTCACCTTCCCTACACAAAGTGATTGAAACATATGACCTCGTCGATGTGTGGCGTTTCTATTTTCCCAGCGTTCCGGGTCATACTTTTTGGACATCGCATTCATCCTCGAGACTTGATCAAATTTACGTCAGCCGCATCTTATTGCCTTACGTCAAGGACATCAAAATTGAACCTGTGATTTTTAGTGATCATTATTGTGTCGTTATGACTATCAATTTACCTGTAACAAAATTCCTTAAAAGTAATTCATTGTGGTATTTTAATACGTCGATCCTCGCTGAAGCGGACTATCAATCTGTCATCCGTGCTGAGTGGGCATCCTTAATGGAGGAGAAACGCAGCTATAAAGGTACTGTTATGAACTTTTGGGAGAAACGTGTAAAACCTGTGTTTCGTTTTGTTAGTAAACAATACAGTATTCATCGTCATCAGGCCTTCTGTGAACAGTATGCATATTATTCTAAGCTTTTACGGGACTATGTGAAGGCGCAGGCTCAAGGAGAATCTGTTCGGCCTCAAATTCATCAAATCAAGGCTTTTCTTCTCTCTATGCATCGCCGACGTATGTACGGCCATATTGTTCGTAGCAAGATTCCTTCGACTGATTCCACAGAATCTGTTAGTACTGTCCACGTACAGCGAGAACGTAGTAGAGGTAAACAACAGCTGATTTCGCATCTTAAAGACCCCGATGGACATTTATATGAGGGACCTCACGTGACTGCATATCTTATAGAACATTTTAAACATCTCTATGCCACGCCTTCTTTGTTTGTCAGTGATGATACTCTTTTTGAACACATACCAGCTACTTTAACCGATGGTGACAGGGAGCGTCTTAGCCAGCCCTTCACGGTAGACGAGGTCATGACCTCCATTAAACTTGGTAAACGAGGCAAATCCACTGGTGTCGACTCCTTGCCCGTGGAATTCTATGTCACTTTTATTGACATCCTTGCTCCCTTTCTCACTGACCTTTTTAACGAGTATCGTGATAGTTGCATTTTAGGAACCTCCTTACGAACGGGTATCACTGTGTTGGTTCCCAAACATGCAAACGCCCATGACGTTGATGCCCTTCGACCTCTCAGCTTACTGTGTACGGACCTCAAAATTTTGACCCGTTGCCTCACTCTGCGAATGAAAACATACATTGAAGATCTATTAAGCCCCTGTCAATATGGCCATGGACAGACTCGCCGTATGTATGAAGCGCTATCCAATCTTCGAGATTTTATAGCATATTATGAGTGTAGAACTGATCATACAGTGGCTATTCTTTCAACGGACTACTCTAAGGCTTTTGATAGAATTCAGCATCAATATTTGTTTAATGTGTTAACACGCTTTGGTTTTGGTGACAAATTTATCTCTATGATTAAAGGTGTCTATTCTCAGAGAATCACTAAGATTAAGATTAATGTTGGCTTAAGTGTGGCGATTCCTTTTAATAACGGAATCCTTCAAGGCGATAGCATGTCCAGTATTTTATTTAGTTTATCTCTGGCTCCTTTGTTATTTTCTGTTCAATCTCTTTTACCAGGGGTCCCTGTATATAATACTAAAATTGTTGCACAAAGCTATGTCGACGACACACATTACTTCGTGAACAGCCCTGTAGAAATTCAACATATTCTGTATTTACTAACCAAGTATCAAAGAATATCTGGTGCAAAATTAAATGACAGTAAAACGAAAATTATGTGTTTAAATGACAATTGTACTCAAGAGTATGGGGTTTATTTTGCGGTTGTCGATTCTCTTAAAATACTAGGAATTGAATGGTTTCCTAATACCACACGTACCATTACTACTAACTTTGCCCACGTTGCTGCAAAAATTAAAAATATTCTTTATTTTCATAAACATCGTCATTTTAGTTTATTAGGCAGAATGTTGTTTCTTAAACAGACTGGGTATAGCGTACTCTGGCACCTCGCCCAGATTTATCCCCTCCCCCACAATATTGCCCGCTCCTTGCATAGTTCTGCGTTGTTTTTCCTTTGGCACGGCAAATTATTACGTGTTTCTTCCACTCAGTTACGTTTGCTTCCCAAGGACGGTGGCATTGGCTTTCTAGATATAAACATTCAAGCCAAAGCTCTCTTGTTACATCGCAGCTGTCAGGTCGCGTGTTCTACTCACAGCACTGTCTCTGCAGCGGTGTTTGCAGCGTGTTTTGCCTGTATTGACCTTGAGGGACCTATCAATGCCTTCCCGTGGAGTTGGAAATATCCTCACCTGAAAGACGTCATAATAGACATGGCTTATGCACTTTTGACAAAATGTGAAATAGAATGCATGTCTGTTAAGGACTTGTATTGGTACTATTTAAACATTCATCCCGCAGTTACACCACATATAATAGTCAAGCAACCCTCTCATAACTGGTCTCGTATCTGGTGTAATGTTCATGCTAAATTTCTGAACTATACCCACAAATCTCTTTGGTATGTTATTGTTAATAACGCATATGAAACAAAAGAACGTTTGTATCACTTAAACATTGGTGCTGATAACTTGTGTAATGTTTGCCAACAACCTGACTCTCTTAGTCATAGATTCGAAACTTGCTCCTCAGTCACTAGTATTTGGCAGCAGTTGTGTGTACTTTTAAGCAAAATATGCCGTCTTCCTCCTTCCTCTTTTCGTGCCACTGCTTTAATACTTTACCCAGATTTTAATTACTACCCTGTTACAAAGAATAATACTGTTATTTGGTTTGTGGCACACACTATTGTCTATTTGTTAACCACCCCCGGACCTTATCACCCTGATCTTTACCTTGCTTTCCTAAAATCCGCTGCTACCAGCATTTCTATTGTTCGTAAGCGGAAATATTTTGCTAATTTTTTAACAGTCTTAACTTAATCGTCTGGTCTTTTGTATATTCTATCAATATGTATTGGTGAGTTTTTTTTTAATGTTAAACCTTCCTGTGATCTTTATGTACTACTAAGCATGTAAATAAATAGTTTAAAAAAAAAAGTTAAAAAAAAAAAAAAAAGTTAGGTAAAGCAACGAGTTTGTATACCAAAGGTAAACGGTTCGAATTCCGTGGAAGTACTGTTGTCATTTTTATCACTAAGGTTATTTTATTTATTTTTTATTTGGGAAAGAATCAAATTGTAACATATGTGTAAAACTCATGACGATACCAAAACAAAAAGAGAGAAAATATCGTCGCATTTGCATTAGTGTCTCTAATTTTTGTTTGCAAACAGATTCGTAATTATTTCCCCTGTGCTCACTGATGCATAAAGAATGTTTTCCAGTAAATGTTAATTCTAATTTGGAGAATTTTATAGTTTCACAATGTTTCTCACTACATAGTCTTCTATCTACGTGTTTGGATATTTTGATAACAGATTTCCCTATTAAATGTTTAATTTTCTCTATAAATATTTGTCTTAAATTGAAATTGTTTTGAATTTACTACATAAGCAAAGTTGCCCGAAGGAGGGGAGCTCAAGTAATAGATATTCTACGTAAAAGCAACCTATTGTAGAATGATGATGCTTCTTACCTTCAGCACATAATCTTAACGTTACAGAGTCAGAGAGAGAAAAATCCTGGTTTTTCCTCCTCTATGACCACCCATCTTAAACCTCTACATATCATTGTTCGTCTCACATAATTTCGGCTCTCCAAAGACATTCATATTTATTATTATTATTATTATTATTATTATTATTATTATTATTATTATTATTAATGAATATGCCACCCTTACATAATGTTGTAACTTTACACATCTTAGTTTAAAGTGCTTTCTTTAGTAATAATTTGAGCAACCACGTCACAAAATTTAAAATGTATGAGGGGGCACGACGTTTTATTTCCCCTCCTCTCTTTTCAGCACCCTCCAACAGAAGGTATATAATTTCTGAGAAGCAGGGCAGACAAAATGAATAAGAAATATATTTAGAGCATCCTTTCCTCCTTCGTGAATGTAATATCACGTAGCATTTTTTATTCTACTGAAGACGACCCTAGGCCGTTATGGTTAGGTAACAAAAGAAATACCTAATATATTTATAGCGCCCCTTATCTGTAATATTACCTCTTCTTTATTTGTTCGAGGGTTCCTTACACAACCAAGAGTGACAAAAAGAATAGGAAAAGTGTCTAAAGATTACAAAAGACTTTATATTTTGTCAGAAACAAGGCAGTATATACACAACATTGCTTTCGTTAACAAGTGTTTCACCCTTGAGTCGCTTATAAAATTATGCAGAATAACTTTTGCCGATCATTGTTCCAGAGGGATTTGTCCAGGATGGTTTGGTGTCGAGCTAATAACGATAAATATATTTATTTACATCACTGTTAAAGAAATAGCAAACTTTCTGAAAGGAACTTACTTAGGAAACAGATCTTCCTTCTACTTGGCCAGAGCCCACTCTGAAAAATTGCATCTGGCATTCTGAGTGAAAGTTCTATGGGACTATTAGAAAAATATATTCCCGTTTTCACGCTGATGGTAGAATTTCTTAAACAGTTATTGAATTACGTTCGAAGGGTAGGCATAAATAGCGCCCCCGCAACAATGTGGCGTGGGGACCGCACAAGCTGCAAGGCCAAGAAATATACAGAAAGTACGCAGGGGCGGAGCAGGCCAAATTTTCACACGGGGAAAGTGACTTTTTGGCGCCCTTCCCCTAGTAGTAGCCTATATTTTACATTTTATCATAGTGTTTTTAATAGTTTAAACCAGGAGCGTCATTTCAGATTTTGCTTTGGGGGGGGGGGGCAAGACCTCTTGATATAAGTAAAATTTCGCGTTTTTCACTGATTTACTACTATTCTAATGATAAAATCTATATACATCTCAAACTCACGGGGGGCAAATGCCCCTCCCTGCCCTCCCTAAATGACGCCCCTGTTTTAAAAGAAATCCATTATCTAGGAAAAGTTCACAAAGAATATGGCCCTCTATAAACAATACCAACTCCACCCCCCCTGGTCTAGTGGCTAGAACGCCTGCCTTCTGTGGTACCGGGTCCAATTCCCGGTGGATTACTGTTGAACGATAAAAGTGGTTCGGATTCCACTATAATTAGTATCCACATCTCCCTTGCCCATTAAGGTATAACCGTGGAACGCTAAACTCAAGCAAACAAACAAACAATACTTAATTCCCGGCACTCTTTATTCTACATGCCATCTCTCAATTTTTCGATACAGCCCCCTTAGTACTATGAAACTCTCTTCTTCCATAGTGAAATGGAAAAAGATCATATAATTGCCACTACTTTACAAGAACATAAACCAAAAACGTCAGTAGAAAGCACATTATAAAATTTACTTTTTGAGGCTCGTTTTGGTGCCCCTCTTTCTCTGGCGCCCCGGGCAGCCGCCCGGCCCTTAGTCCGCCCTTGAAAGTACGGACGCATAACTAAGGACTGCGGAGGAGAGGTTAACCTTCATGTTATGCCACTGGTTTGACGTGTTTGAAATGTTCAGTAAGTGATCAGTTGGTGAAATAATTTCGACGGTTACTGATGTTTAAAGTTTAGCTAAGACAAAGCTACCTAATCAAATACATTTGATATCGCGATGTCACAATTTGATTTTTCCTCACATAAAAAAGATAAAAACAATAGTAATAAAAACCCTTACTCGTACTGGGCTCCTAACTAACTAACAACCTAATTCTTACAGACTAGTTGCTCTGACCAACTGAGTTTCAATTTCTTACGCGAAAGAAGTATGTTATATTAAGAGGCATGCTTTTCATTATCAAAACTGTTCGAAGTAATACGAACATGGCTTAAGAACAGGGACGGAACTGAATTACCAGTCGATTGACCTTCAGGGCAAATCACCAAAGCGTAGCTATAAACGTAAGTTCAGCATGCATTTCTCTGGAGTTGTGTTCAGTATTCCTATCTGCCAGTCATGCTTGTTCGTAGGAGTAATATGTTACAAACTTAACCTTTCGATAGAGCACAATGACAGAGAATCAAAATTAATGAATTCTTGCCCTTGTGAACTTGGGATACCACCATGTGCAATAAAACTGTCGCGTCTTCTGAAGTGATATTTTATCGAAAATAACTCGTTTTCCTTTATATATCCGAAGTTTTTGAGGGTTTCAAAATGAGGAAACGTTACTGACAAACAAGGACGCATTTAGGGGTGGGTCCAGGTGGTCCGGACTCCCCTCTGAAATCCCAACTTCTCTGTAAATTTAGCCTAAATTTAAGGATTATCTTTTAAATTTTATTATAATTTATCCTAATATTGAAGTCGGACTTCTCCCGAAATAAATTACTGCATACGTGCCTGCTGACAATTTTCAATATATTCCTTAAATAAGTAAAATAACTAAATTAGGAGCAAAAAGCTTCAACACGGGCTAACTTTTGTCCACTGCCAATATTGTTAGAAGGGATATTAATAGCAAAAACTGCTAGGCAATGCTGAACCTTGGAACTTCACTCCGAACAGCAAGCTTATTATTGGGAACTACATATGAAACATTTTATCAAAATTTATCTAGCTTTTACCTGGCATGAAATTATTATATACACCAAAATTCACTCTCCTAAAATGTGTATCTATACATTGCTCTACGTATCCACGAAGCAATGAAAATTATTTATCGAAATATGTAAGCAGGGAATTCTAACAGCCAGCCATTTTATTTAAATCGTAGTAAACCCTGTAACCGGGCGTTAACGTGAAGACAAAGCTTGGTCCATTGGTAAAGTGTTGGAAGAATATAAATTCAATGCTCGTAGGTTCGAATCTATCCACTCACCATAACATTTTGTTCTTATGTGTAACGATGAAATAAGAAAGAAAAAATGTATAACCGTTAAGACAAAACTTCAACCAAGTCTGAAGAGAACAATACTAAAATAGTAATACAATGACGTCAACCAAAAATTATTTCATGTAGCGTTTGGACGAAATTACAGCTGTTAACAATTGCAGAAATAAAAACAGGCTGTAATGCAGTCTAGACTTCTGAATGCATTTACTTCCTGAAACTTCCGTCTCGTCATTGGTATGCCGTTAATCATTGTAAAACCTTTCAATTGGAAGTGAAATGAAACAAACTAAAACAGTTTTAAATCAATAAATGTCTATGTGTAAAAGTAGGTGTCTATTATCTGTAGTTCTGAGTTCCTTTTACTTTGAAGTGACAAATGAGAGAAGAAAGTATGGTGTTCGAAAAAAAATCAAATTTGAGATTTCAACGAATTTACACGTATTATAGCCCCTAACACCGAAAAAGTTATTTTTCGATACATGTCCATCAGTTCGTCCGTCCGTTCGCTACACTTTTCTGTGCACTCGCCTAGAAGCCATACCTGAAGCCATACCTCGCCTAGAAGCCATACTTGTACATACCGTAAATTAGTTGAAAAATTTACGGGATGTTCAACTTATCTGCACCAAATTTTAGTTTAAGATTTTCATAGTATTTCCTATAGTTTTTTTTTATTTCCCTCCTACTCCCAAAACAAGGGTAGTTTCCTGTACGATGAAAATAAAAAAAAGATATTTTCTCATAACTGGCTCTAACGATCTTGTTTTGTTTCTTTTTTTATAAATCAATATTTAACTAGCAACCCTAGTTTGTGGTATAAGGCATTTATCTTAGAAAAATCTACAAGGGGTAGTTTATACTAAGGGGGTGAGTTTTTTCTCAGTGATTTTCTCAAAATGGACTCAAATGTTTTCGTTCATATTTCATAAATAAAGATTTCATTAATAACTTATCAATATGGCATAACTCGTTTGTCCTAAAAAAAATGCGAGGGGTAGTTTATTCTTGGTGGAGTGTTGTCTGGGCGATTTTCTCAAAAACGACTCAAAAGAGTTTATTCATATTTCAAAAATAAATATTTCGTTAATAACCGAACAATATGGCAAAATTCGTTTGTCCTGAAAAAATATGCGAGGGGTAGTTTACTCTTGGGGGTGTTTTTCCTCCACGGTTTTCTCAAAAATGAGTCAAGCAATTTTGTTCGTACTCAGAAATAAATATTTCATTAAAAACCTAGTAATATGGAATAACTCGCTTACCCTGAAAGAATCCTCAAGAGATAGTTTATTCGGGGAGTTATTTTTCCCTCACGATTTTCTCAAAAATTACTCGGACAATTTTATTGATAATTCATAAATAAGTATTTCATTAATAACCCTATATTTTATTATAAGTCATTTCTATGAAAAACAATTACAACGGATAGTTTATTTTTGGGGTCAAGGTTTTTTCCCCGACAATTTTCTCGAACGACAGGCGATTTTGTTCAAATTTCGCAAATAAATATTTCATTAATAACCAAAAGTATATCTTAACTCATTGTTCGAAACAATTCACAAGAAGTAGGTTACTGCTGACGTGTTCTTTTTGAACGACTTTCCCAAAGTGACTCATTTGATTTTTTTCATATTTCATAAACAATGATTGCATTAATTGGTCTATTATATGTCTAATGAAAATGTGCTCAAAGTGTGAGTTAGTTTTGTAGTATGGATTTTCTTCAATCGAAGTTTTTTATTCGATAATCTGACATTCGATGTATTTGAATAATACGATAATTTTATTCGTATTATCCAAATACACACTTCAGTAACAACTGCGGCCTAACACAGTTAAGAAATTGAATTGAAAAAGTTTAGTGCGGTGGCCCTGTAATTGAATATTTTTTGAGGAACTCCCTAGCTTTTTGTGGTAAACTCAGGCTTTTCTTTTTCGAGCGACAAAAGAGAGAAGAAAATATAGTGATTGTGAAAATAATATCAAATTCAGATTTCAACGGATTTACATGTTTCATGGCGTCTACATACCGAAAATGTGACTTTTCGACACCCGTCCTTCCGGTCCGTCCGTTCGGCACACTTTTATATGCACTCGCCTAGAGGCCATACCGTTCAACTTATCTACACCAAATTTTAAACTTAGGGTTTACTTAGTATTCTTACAGGAGCTTTTCCATTTTTTACTACCACCTAAAATAAGTGTGGTTTACAAACAGCCGAAAATCGAAAAACGCTATTTTCTCAAAAATGGTTTTAACAATTTTGTTTATTTTTCATTAATCAATATTTAATTAAGAACCCTATATTGCAGTATCAGATATTTCTCTTAGAAAAATTTACGAGGGGTAGTTTATTCTTGGAGGTGACTTTTTCTCGACGATTTTCTCAAAAAAGACCCTGGCGAATTTTGTACACACTTCATAAATAAATATTTGACCTTACAACATGGTATAAGTCAATTGACCTGAAAAATATATGAGTAGTAGTTTATTCTTGGACTTGAATTTATTTCCAGTGATTTTCACAAACACGACCAGTTGGCAACCCTGTATATCGACAACGAAGCTGAATTCGAAAACTGCAAGAGGACCATTTGTCTCCTTTTGATGTCACGAATCACCTCCCGAAGTTTGTGGACATCTTTCAGGTTCACCCTTAATGAAGCTTCTTTTCGAAAAGTTAACTATTAACTTTAGGCATTGTTTATCTTTTTTTTAAATCACAAATGTCGTTATTAATTTTAAATCAGAGAACTACTTCTGAGAGAATAGATCTTGAAAAATAATTTTAAAACTTAGACTTTTGTTTTCGAGACATTCCAGACAAGACGAGACATTTTACAAGCTATCTCGTGTCCAAAACATTTGCCTCGTATTATCTTGGATGTCACAAAGCGCGTCTTGTCTCTTTCTCGAGACATGTCTTATCTCGTCCGCATTCGTTAACACTTGGGAAGGATTATCTTTCTACTCAAAGCATTGTTTTTATAATGGTTGCATATTTATGATAATTGCTGTCCACATAAATTACAGTCCTTTCAGTTGAATTAATTTTTATTATTATTATTATTGAAATTGCAATATCTAGTTTAACGTTGGACGAATATGCACCTACGCTAAGGGAGAATGATGATGAATGAAATGGTGAAATGAAGAAAGTGGGAGGAAAATGGAAAATCTCAAGAAAACACATACCCATGCACACGGTATTTGTCCACCTCAAATTTCACTTGGCACGAAGTGGAAACGAGCCACGGACCCCCTGCACCAAAGGTTCCTGCAATGCTTTATTATTATTATTATTATTATTATTATTATTATTATTATTATTATTATTAATAATAATAATAATAATAATAATAATAATTGAAGCGAGCTTAACGAGTTTCAACCGTACGACTCAACCAACGTTTGGGTGCCTGTTCGTTCGTCTGCTCCTCTCATAAAAGACATTTCATTTTAATGAAACTAGTAAGTGCCTTCTTTTAGCTCTGCGAAGTAACTATTGCTTGGAATATGAATCTGCAAAACATAAGAGGTAAAATTAACCAAATGGTGCAAGTTTCCACTTATATATACAAAACAATTTTGCAATATCAACTACGTGAATCTTGTCCCATAAAGAAGCCGAAACCCCTACACCGAAGAGCCCTCCGAGATTTGATCATTGTCCACACGGACTGAAATTGTCATTTGAAGCCAAGACTTTAATATGAAGCCAATAATTTCTTTAAAATAGACGGAAAATTCGTAAGTTATAAGCATTTTCATATTTTTGCCTTTTCCCATAAGAGAGCCGTAGCCCCCTATACTGAAGACCCCCCCGGAGATTTGATCATTGTCCACTCGGACTGAGTTTGTCATTTGGAACCAATACTTTAATACGAAGCAAAATATTTCTTTAAAATAGACGAAAAATTCGAAAGTTATAAACATGTTAATAATTTTGCCTTTTCTCATAAGGGGGCCGTATTAGCCTACACTGAAGAGCCCCACGAGATTTGATCATTGACCACTTGGACTGAAATTCTCATTTGAAACCAAAACTTTAATATGAAGCCAAAAATTAAACTTTTACATCAATTTAAACTGACTGGGTTCCAGTTCCCCCCACTATTGTTTAGTTTAGTTAAGTGGTAATTTGTGACAGCTTCACATCATCAAAAGAATGTTTCACTTCCCCTCCCCTCCCCCAGGAGTTCGTGCTGGATCCAACACTGGAATCAATAGACACTCTTCCTATTCTTTTTGTCACCCTTGATTGTGTAGGGGCTCCCTCGTACAAATAAAGAAGCGGTAATATTACAATCAAGGGGCGCTATATATTAGGTATTTTTTTAGTTACCTACCCCTAACCGCACAGGGCCATCTTTCGTAGAATAAAAAATATTACGTGATATTCCAATCATGAAAGGGGAGAGGATGCTGTAAATATATTTCTTATTCATTTTGTCTGTCCTGCTTATCAAAAATTACTTTCTGTTGGAAGGCTACTGAAATGAGAGGGGCAAAATAAAAAGTCGTACCCCCTCCTACATGGTTGCTCAAATAAGTATTAAAGAAAGCATTTTAAACTAAGATATTTAAGATTTAAACTAGGAAACTAAGATATCCTACAATATGTAAGGATGGCATATTCAGGATTATTATTATTATTATAATTATTATTATTATTATTATTATTATTATTTGAATGTTTTTGGAGCACCGAAATTTTGTGAGACGAACAATGATATGTAGAGGTTTAAGATGGGTGGTCATAGAGAAGGAAAAACCAGGATTTTTCTCTCTCTGACTCACTAACGTAAAGATTATGTGCTGAAGGTAAGAAGTATCATCATTCTACAATAGGTTGCTTTTACGTAGAATATCAATTACTTGAGTTCTCCTCCTTCGGTCTACTTACCTTATGTAGTAAATTCAAAACAATTTCAATTCAATACAAATACATTGTAAAACGTTTCCGTGATTAAACATCTAGGGAAAATTAAACATTTAATAGGGAAATCTGTTATCAAAATATCCAAACACGTAGATAGAAGACTATTTAGTGAGAAATATTGTGAAACTTTATAAAATTCTCCAAATTAGAATTAACATTTACTGGGAAACATTCGTTATGCGCCAGCGAGCATATGGTGAGCAGTGATCATAGGGGAAATAATTACGAAACTGTTTGCAAACAAAATTAGGGACGCTAATGCAAGTGCGACAACAGCATTTTTTCTTTTTTTGGTATCGTCATGAGTTTTACACATACGTTACAATTTGATTCTTTCCCAAATAAAAAAATAAAAAAATAACCGTAGTGTAGTGATAAAAATGATAACGGCACTTCCACGGGATGGAACCCGCTACCTTCAGCATACAGACTCGTTGCTTTAACTAACTGAGCTATTTGTTTTTTTACGTGAACTGAGCCTGTTCCGGTAAAGACGATATTTCATTACGATCGTCCTACCAATTCGTCCTTTTCCATAGATAATTTCCACTATTTGCTCTATCTTTATGTTAATACTTAGCATATATTCATATATTTGGAGTTTGCAGATAATGCATATAATAAGACATACTAGAAATATTCGTTAAAAGTTTAGTTTGTAGATTTAATCCACATTTCTCTCAATGACATAGATGTCACTGCTTCGTGTTGAAATGCAGAATTCCCTCGTGTTCTTGAAAATTTCCCACTTTAGCAGAGTTGGTAATTCTAGAGATTTCTGTCGATTTAATGTTTTTTGCTTCTAATTGCTTTATTTTAAGCTAATATCTAACACAAATATTAAAAACGGGTTTGTTGTTAACCTGTCCTGCTGGGGAAACCTTCCGAAATTTCGAACATATAAAGAAAACGGAGATATTTTCAAAAAACTTCAAAATAAAGAGACGCGTCATTTATTTTGCTCATGGTAGTACATGTAAAATGTAGCTTTTGTGTTTATTAAATGCATGCCATCTACAAAGCTAATATTGAAACCGTAATTGAATAATTGATATGTGGTATTATAATCCACCAAGAAAGTACCTTCATTTCTATAGTACTATATTATGGGGTACATCTAATGATGTGAGGTGGAAAATATTCCACTATGTTTTTACAGAAAATTTACCGTTCTGAACAAATATCAATGATCAAGTAACAGTTCTCATTAACTATAAAGTTGATTGATTTCATGTATGGAAATATAGAAATGTTAAAAAGTGCAAGATCGTTTATTGAACCTGAAAATTTTCATGGCTCAGAAAATTTCCGGTACTATATAAGAATAAGTGAAACAATTTTTCATGAATCGAAAAATTTTGTCGTGTATGAGAAAATTTAAAAACCTATTATAAGTCAGAAAATTTCCATCATTTTAAAGCAAGAAGTAAAACAACTTTTTATGAATCGGAAAGTTATTTCTCTGTAGAAACAAGTGAAATGAATTTTCATGGATCGAAAAAGTTTCGTTACGATGTAGAAACAAGTGGAAATTTCTTCATAACCCGGACAGTTTTGAATACTATGTATAGTGATTTAGGTGGAAAATTTCTCACTATATTTAACTGCACATTGAGCTATAAAATGGAATTCTTGTAGACGAAAGATAGACAGGAACAAATTATAATTTTCCAATTAGCTTTCAGGAACCGGAAAATTTTCTATTATTTCCAATTGACAAGTAAACATTTACATAGTGTTTCTCTCTCTCTTTCTGTGTATATGTGTGTAAAGTGCAAGGAAAATTAATCGAGTTCGTAGATTACAAATACCCCATCCAATTGTTTAAATTGTAACAAGAAAACGAAAAGACTTCCTTTGTAAATTTATCAGTTATTTCGAAAACAGAAAACTTCACTATTTCTTTACATATACGCCTGCCTGCGTAATGAAATAACTATATGAAACATAAAAGTTTCAGTTCCTTATGAAGATTATTTTTGTGACAGAAAATAAGAAGAAATACTTTTATTGTATTGTATTTAAAGTTATGGAAAAACATAGTCTTAGGCGTATTAAATTAATAAATTATGATTTTGTAAGATCAAAAGTGAATTCTGATACAAGAATACATTGAAGTTTCTGAAACAATTTTGCAGAAATGAAGAATCGTTAGATTTACACTTCATGTAACTTTCTTCAGACAAAATTTATTAAAACAAATTTTACAGCTAAACAACGATGTAGGAATAAGTGGAGTATGTTTTATTTATCGGAACATCGGAAAATTTACATCACTGGCTACATCAATACTCTCTACATAGTCTCTTCTTACTTCGCGACCTCAAGAATTTACTTTATATTATCCTCCCGTGCAGTGATGATTTCAGGGCATGGTTCGGGATGAATTTCCTTTCCGGAGCCACGGTCACCAAACCTGGAAGGCCTGAATGTGTATGTTTACTTGGATCTTTGCTTGGATAAGTGAAAACGAAACATGCAAATCTGAACGCCTTTCCACAAACATATACCGCATTCAGTGCACAAGGAAGTCAAGTCCAGCTTTTGTCATTTTTAACATGGGTCATCTTTAACATCTACCACTGCCACTTTTTGAGATCTTCTATCGTCGTCTATGTGGATTACCAATATTTTAGCAGTACTACGTTTCACCTTCTGTGTATTGAATTTCCATGAGAGGAAACTTCTCAAATCACCACTGATTGAAAGTAACTCCGGTAGAAAATCTTCTAAAATCACCATTTTCTCCATAAAAATCAACGTAAGGGTCAGGATATCTCAAGTTTAAAAAAACTAGTATCTGGTACGAAGGCTAACAGATTCGATTCCATGATATCTGAGCTTGAAGAGGACAGCATGATGTTTGTAGGTTTCTACAAAGCTGCTCCGTTTCCTTCCACTATTTTATAATATTCCACAAAGTATTCACATTGATTTACAGTAGGAAATTATTCGTTTCTTTTAGAATAAAAGTCATAACCCTTAGAGCTTAACTTGAATATGTAAATTTTGTTTCTTTCTCGTCTTCTTGGGTAACCTTGGAAAGTATGACTGTATTATCCATCAGATTATCTATCCTGTCTTCCTGGAACATCATGATATTATCACTATGATATTGTGTGGTACAGACACATAGTAGCAGGGTTCGATATCCTGGAGGGAGGAGAGATCTCTCACTTAATAGTGAAGAATTCATTTAATGATGAATTTTACATCAAAAGTATTAATTTACAGGGGAATGAATAAAGTGGCAGTATTGTCAGAAATTTGAAAAGGAACAACAGTTATTTATTTATAGTTAACTTGTATTTCATATGTGACTAACCGGAGAGATACTATTATGGTGAGAAACAGTAAACAATTACTTAAACAAAATTGAAACGAACTATACGCTACTCTTTATAACATGCAGATCCTTATCATTTTATTGAAAAGCTCTGGAGTTCAAAACGTGTCACATATCTGAGGTGATAACGGTCTAGCGACGGCTAAAGCACCAAATGGTTGGTGTGTTAGCACAAACTCCGTACTACGTAAGGGATAGCAGAACGTAGTATGTAGCAAATTGAGCAGACGGCGATAGCGTCGTCTATGATTTCTAAAGAAGGCAAATCGTCGGCACTTTTCTATGTCAGCGTTGCGAAATTGGCAAGTGTGATGGGTATGTCCTGAGGCACTGTGTTCAAGGTAAAGTCTTAAAGAACTCATAGCAGAACCACTTCGAAGAAGACGAATAGGGATTGGAAGGACATCCAACAACCGCTATGATAGGTCCAGTAGAGTATTAAAGCGGTTTGTCACTCAGAACCGTCGTGCGACTGTGGTGCAAGTAACATAGGCACTTAAGCAGCACCTCTCACAACATGTGCTGACGAAAGAGTCCGCTGCGAGTTACATCATATGGAGAGCTCAACAACAATAAAACTTTAGCATAGCACAAAGTAACTGGTGCTGCAAATATAGAACATGGACCACTTGTGTCTATCTGGATATGTGTAATGTGATCGGATTAGTTGTCACCCATCTTAATATATTTCAAACCTCGGGTGGTGTTTATGCTTGGTAGATGCTAAATAAAGATTATGTTCAGTGGTGTCTCCGCCCAACCGACGGCTCTGTGATGCTGTGGGCCACACTATCCTGGTTTTCAGTGAGCTCTGTGGTAACGATTTCCGATAGCGTCATTACGAGTAGTTATATCACATTTTAAGGGACTTGGTACAGATTTGTTCCCGAGCAATAACGTCGTATTCAGGATGATAATGTGACAATTCTTACAGATAGAGCTGCTCTGTCATGGTTTGAGGAGAACTGAGATGAGCTTGAACCCCCTTCTTAAACCGTAACATAATTAAACATCTTATAGTGCATTTCGGTGACACGAGCATGGAGCAAATTTTCGCTTTCATCCTCTCTCTCTTACGAAACTGAATGATACACTGCACAGAATGGTGTAGTACATCTTCTAGTATTCACGACCCATATGTCTCCATTCCAAATCTCATCAGAGCTGTTGTGAGGGCTGAAGAGGGTCGAATGACATATAAATCTGCTAAGTTCAATTTTTTAAAAGTTTGATTAAATTGATATGGCTCTCTAAAATATATACAAAAATATGTCTTAAAAGAATATGAGATTAAATGCTTGAACCCCTTGATGAAATTCTGAAATTCTGCGTGCGCCACTGGGGACGATAGGTGGTACATGAGTTGAGTACAATTTACAGATAAATACGAACGTCCCCCTGTGTTTCAATGTTTTTCTCTTTACGGTAAAGTTCAATTCTGTGTTGTGATGAGCAGTAAATTCTTCACGAAACATCATACTTCCTTCATCATTCCTTGGTAGTTAATGAATCCACACCTCATCAAAGACATTACTGATGCACCAGCAAGCAATAATGATATGTGTTTTGATAGATTATTCATTATTGTGTCTCATAAACTTCTTCTACCTGACCAAACGACCAACGTAACTGCTTACGTAGAGCAATTAAAGCTTGAAGAAGAACCGAAGTCCATGAGAGATCATTTGATCCCCTCTAATTATGATTTGCTCCATTTTCTCGATGTTAACGATTTCAACTTTCGATATTTTGAATCGTGAACTGAACGAATTATTTGTTTCGAATGTTGTTAAGTTCTACTAGTGTGTCCTCCTTAATCTCTTCGAGGTTTAAAGATATGTTATCGTTGCCGACGGAGACTATTTCTAATTTTAACAGGTTTGTTTTAGTATGTATTATCACCTTCCCCATTGCAAGGTAAAAATTCGAGAAAACTTTCTTGTATATTTAATAATATTCTGATGTGGGAGCACGAGCTTAAAACACTCATCTGTGTCCCATCAAAAATAAAATCCATAATTCAATTACTATTGGTTGTTAAGGCCGTGTCTAACGTTTTCAGCTGAGATCATCAATCTCTATATAATAACATGGTGAACCTCTTTCCAAAATATTATGAAAACTATTTGCCTTATGCAATTCAAACTTTCTCCAGATGTTAGCCTACCCCAATACTAAATGTTCACTTTCTTATTTTTAATCTAGCTCTTATAGTTCATTAATATTACTTTTTACAAATAAATATGACAGCTTTGGAAAGCGGATTTCTTTCCTGTTCGTGAAGGTGCAGATACCTAATCCATTCACACCATTGTTCCTCAGTGATCTTCAAAAAGTTGGTAGGGGAGGGAAACAAGTTACGAAATGAGATAAGATCATTTACCTAAAAATGCGGAGAGTGCATATCTTCGAAGTTATGTTCGTTGACAACCTGATCATATGGTGGGAAGAACAAAAGGTTGCGGGAGGCAAGACTGGCTGCTGTCAGAAATGAGACAATCTTATCTATCTATATATTTTTCTAGTTGTATTTTGTAACAAGCCTTCTTGTCAAACAGTGTGCGCTTTCCCTATTTTCCTATTTCAACTATTTTTGATCCTAAATCTTGATTCTTGCGTGGTGGAGAAAGGAGACACGTCAGAGGAATCACAAAACTAAAAGCATTATCATAAATATTTTGCTTTCCAAAATAAGGAATATAACTTTAATAAAATAAAACTTTAAAAGAAATATCTGGGTAGATGAAAGAACAAATCATGGCATTTCATACGTGTGGATAACAGTAATAGACATATACAAAATAAATAAATAAATATTATAATATTTCTGAGGGTCTAGATTATTTGGATCCGATAGTGGTATTCCAAAGATAATCAAGTGAAACATATATATATTATCAACTCAATACCGTGTCGTGCCTTTATAGCTGGGATGTAGTAAACTGTTGACACGATATAAGCTGCTTCTGTCTATTATCCAGAATAGACAGGAATGCGATAATGATTATATCTCCACCAACCTACAATGTAGGATTTTATGCTTACCATGCGAGAGTAAAAAAATTATTAATATCTGAGCATTTAAACTACGCCATGTTAACTTATTACCGTTGGAGAGAGGTAATAATTAATCATGGTCTAGGCATTTAATTCGACATTTATTATCTGTAATTTATAGAGCTAAGTGTATTATGTTTGTGATGTTTAATTAAGTGAAATTGCTCGATCACATTCGTCAAACTGTTGGTGATTCAATCAGTTGAGAGTAACCAGAGATGCATTACAACATACCTTTGATGTTTTACTGGATTCGAACTCCTGGACTCGAAGTTCGTAGTCGATGTCAACCACAGTGGATGGGTTTCCACTGGAACTCGGTGTTGGTCTCCTACAGACTGGTTTCCCAGAACTAATCTCCATGTACGGATCCCTCGAACTGATCCTTGGCAACTGATCTCAGACAATGGATCATCCGCAACTCCTCCCTATTCAGTCCGACATAACCTTTTTATGTCAATTTGCTTCATGATGAATTTGTCGTTTCTTTCTTACCAAATTTCGTAGTTGATACATCTCTGTGCTGAAACCGTAGTTTCTGCATTTTCTCTCAGTGACCAAATCTCCAGACAGTTTACGTCTGCGATTTTCACAATTTTACCTAATTCTTAGAATGTGTTGTTGTGAACATACACCATACAAAAGTTTACATTTTCGTCTTGCTTCAGTGTTTGTTTATACTGTTATGACACGTGCAGACTCGTGTCTGTTACTTAATTAAAACAACAATCATAAGCACTATGTAACATTATGTGATACTATGTCTGTCTGCAAGATTACTAATTTCTGTCTGCAAGCCAATTCATAAACAATACTTTAATTTTCATCTTTTAGCCAAATTAATAAAATAAATGAATTTTGATATTGAATTTTATCTCTGAATTTGGAGTACCGTGACAATATATATATAAATGTGTGTGTAGGGCATAATGTCTTGAAACATAAATTACCACAACGGAACAATAAAATCTCGAGACAAGAGCGAAAGAAGTCTTCGAGGATCGGGACGTGACGAGACCTATTAAATTTAGGAGACGAGACAAGAAAACCTTACTTCTCGTCTCGTCTCATGGAACTATTTGAACGAAATAGATAGATTCTTGGTTGTAGTGATTACCTGGCAGATATTGGAGCAACATTTTTTTGACATGAATAATAATGGATTTTGTGGCATACCAATCTGCAAGTGTTTCATCAATCTGGTGCTATTGTTGGGGCATTAGCCAAAAACAGAATACTGTACAATGCATTAGGTTATTATTTAGAAAGAAGTGAAATCTTTGTGTTTTACGTCCCACGATTATGCCGACTAGGCTAAAGGAGACGGTGATGATGAGAATGAATGAAATGGTGGAATGAAGAAAGTGGAATAAAATAAGAAAACTCACGAACATGATGTTTGTCCACCACAAAGCCCACTTAGTGCGATCTGGGATCGAACCGGGAGCACACACACACACCAGGAGGTGAGCACTCTACCACTGAGCCACCGCGGTCGCCGTTATTCTTTAGGGCATAATAACTTGTGTAAATGAATCTTTGAAATTCCCATATTTTTAATCTGCACGAAAATAAATTTGATGAATAGTATTTCTTCTACCTGGGTGTTTTAAACTTCCAAACTATTCTATGCAAAGGTTTCGAAAGTATAATAGAACGGCTATGTCCGTCTGTCTGTTAACATGTATCACACCAAAAGCGGCAAGAGATATCGAGAAGGGTTTTCTGGAATCGATTTAGTGTCCGAAGAATAGGTTCCATCTCCTACGTCAATCTTCTATATAAATCGGAAATAATAGAGATGGACCACTTACGGGCCATAAATGAAAACTATATAACCTAGCAACAAGCGGTTTTAGGGAATTGATTCAACGGCTTTAGAAAATGTACCATCTCCAATCCTATCTCTCTATTGAAAACCGGAGATTTTCTGAAACTTTCATACGTCGTTAACTCCAATAGGCCTCTACAGGTAACTATTCCTGGAGATGTATATGTAGAATCAATGGAAACTTGAAAATATGTGAAGAAAGAGAAAACAGACTTTGTTCTTATCATCTGTCAATTTGCATTCCATTGGTTTCTTCATCTCCGGAGACAACCCAAAGTTCGCGCACGTGACCTAGCGGGGGAGAGAGAAACATGAAAGAAACCTACCTGCTTAGCCTCCTATCTGCTGTTGCAAAATGTAGCCATTATCTTACACAGCTTTTAAATGGAAGAAAATTAATTTTCAATTAGCGCGCTCTAATATTACCCTAGCAAGAAAAAGTAAAAGTGAACATGCAATATTAATACTAACAAACATTTGGACGAATTTTGAAATGTATAAAGTAAATAGTTTTCATAATATTTTGGAAAGAAATATGCCATGTTATTATATAGGGAAATCCCAACGCATTCCGAGGGTTGGACACAGCCTTAAGGCAGCTACACTGTGTTGTAAAATGCTTTAGCATTAGAACTTCAGAGCAAAGTACAATTAACACCAAACACAATAAACTGCTTACACATTATTTTCTTACTCTTTGTTATTTTATCAATGCCTATTCCCAGTGATTGAAACTTACCATTTCGCAATTGATTGCGTTCCATAGTTTTTGTCCTCACTACAGGGACAAGCAATGTGTACCATGAATAAATAAACTTTAATGTTGCCATCTACTGTTCGGAGAGCTACACCAATGTCCTGGAAGTATGAGGGACTAAGGATCTTCTCTTGAAGATTGCTTTGTCCGACATAATTGTAATAAAATCCTTATTGATGTCGTGTTAGAATATTTCGGGTAAAACTTAATGCCTGCCTCTCCGCCTTCTCAAATCCTTTTCATTGTTATTGTTATTATTGTTAGACATCCAGTATAAAATGACCTCTGAGCTGTATCTGTCGATTCTTAAATAAATAAATCGAGTCCACTGACTACACCTAAGATCAAATGGGTTTAAAATTTCTGTTCCCAGGAGTGTTCATTACTCGTTTTACTTTTCCCTTTTCCGTAAGGTAGCTGTATTACTAAGTCACAGTTCTGGTCACGTAAACCGAAATTTATTTTTCTTATTAAGGTAGTAAGTTATGGAGGATCACTATATTCACGTCGAGAAAACGGGCTTGCTTCGTAGTTTGGGTTATGATTTTTTTTATTTGAGATATATATGCTCTCAAAATACTCTAGTGAGCGTAATTAAAGACACACAAGATTCCAGGAAGTTCTGACTCACTTCATCACATAACCACAGCCATATTTCACCTTCAGACCGACTGCTCATTGACTAGAAGCAGGAGACACAAGCGAAAGGAGAGAAAGACAAGTGAATGCGGAGAGAGAGCCCCATGTGGATTAACCGTGTATCTGATTCGTAACAGTGGGTAGGCCTTTGCCTAGCACGTCTTCGAGTGAACACGCTATAAGAGGCTTTGTTGCTTTGCTCACCCTGCTGAATCTTGGCTCGCTATTCCACCTTCTGGTCAATGTGCTACCAGCCTAAGAAGGAGATACTTCTAACAATAACCTTCGATGGGCGTGATTCATATAAACATTCCGTGCTGTTTTAAATAAGTTTAAAAAAAACAGCTGTCGGATTATATTAACTATTCTAATAATAGCAACCCAGTTTCAGTGGCGGATCTAGAATGTAAAAACTAGGGGTACCCAGCCAGAACACAGACTATGATAGATATATCATAAGTTTACTGTAAACTATATAAATGATAGCTTCAATTATTTTTACACTCAAAAAACTGGGCGGTGGGCAGGCGCCCCCGGCCAGTGTCTAGATCAGACACTGCCCATTTTGAATGCTTTCAGCACCATTTTCGTCATATTAAAATATCGTTGGTGAGGATAAGCGCCTTAGCAATTACAACACGACCTCAAATGTTCAGGATATGTGACTTGTGTCAGTTTGTAGTTGTCGCAATAGACTATTATTCAAGTGTTATTTGAGTACCACAGTCACTTTTGCCGCATTCTGTCTTAGGTCAGAAGCGGTTCCTGTCTGTAATATTTAGTAATATTAGCATTTACATACCAATATTAATTTAATGCATCTATATTTTCATTACTTAATTAATGTTGAATCAATTTTAAAATAGTCTTTCATAAAATGTATTTTTTTTAAGGAATCACAACTCATTTCTACACACAAAGAGGGACGTTGCAAATCGCGTTCGTTTGTCTTTACATTGTAAATTAGAGCACTTTCCTCAGCCTTTAAGCAAGCAATGAAAGATTGTAGATATCTAAGGGGGAAAAAAAAAGAATAACGGGGGATACTATACACTTCGATGCAAACTAGTCGGATAGAGGAAGATTTTCAAATCCTCCCGCACTTACACAATTGAGCCTTTTGTGCAAAAACGACGGATTAAGGAAAGGCATTACATTTATTCTAAGTGTATGATGGCTTGGAACTTGCGTAAATTTGTCCTCACTACTATATTTATTTATTTTTATGATTTTGGTAACCTCCGGAACAAATAAAGTACAAACGATGTGTACAAATAAGAACTAACAAATTACAATATTTGTATCATTAGTACTTTATGCCAGCGTCAACGTTGCCCCCAATTAGTGTCTTGTTTATATCTCCGGATATAATGATGCACAACTGATTACGTTTCTTGCACAAATGATCACAAATAATGGACTAACGACCGGTATTATTTTCGGGAGTCAGAAGTCCACCGTGAATTTGCCCCCGTGCCTGTTTATGGAAATAATATAAAGTTTCATCTGAAAAGACACCACTTAAAATTTGAATGTAATTTTTAGCCCTACTTCCAGTTTTTGGTTTATATTTTCGAAATTATTAAAGCACAAACTAGAGTATCTTGTCAAAATAAGCACAAACGATGGAATAAGGAATGACACTATTTTCATTGATTGTGCTTGAAGTCGGGTGGCCAAGGTCACGCATCTTTCTTTCTCTAATATTTCTGGTGGCAGTGTTGCCAGGATGTATTGAATTTTGTATAGTGTGACAGCTGAAGAATGTATTATAATGAGCAGGGTTAGGATTTCTAGGTGCAATTTTCATGGCAAAAAGGGAGGGAAAATGTGCTAAAAAAGCCAAAAAAGGGGACAAAAAGGTGCTCTTTCTCTTTATAGCCCATAACTCATTATTTATTAAGAAATTGGAAGTTTAAAAAAGTAAAAACATGTTCGTATTTGTAACGCAATAGTGTAAATTAAAAACCTGTTTACATTCTAACTCTATCCATAATATTGCTTTATCACAACTAATAAACGTAAGATAGCCTTAAAAATGAACGACAAAAAGTTCTCTTTCTCCTACTTAAGATAATTGAAGTAAATTCATATGTTTTTCCACACCATTGTTAATTATTGATCAGAGGAAGAAAAGAACTTGAAGCTGTTGTACCTCAATACATTAAGCATCTGTATGTTCTTAAGGGTAAGTTTGATATTATCGGGAGATAAGACGTCTTTATAGATGCTAAAACTTCTTTCCACATTCACAGACACAAAGGGGGCAAACTTCGTGTTCACTCGGAATAGTAACTCTGTAGATGTAGCAAACTCCACAACATCCGGATTCTCCTTAAAAATTATACATGTAGTTTTCACGAGATGGATCCTTTGTTATTATATTATTTATTTTTCGTTACTATGACAACTAAACTCACATCGTCAAATCACTATCATAACAAAATATCATCGCATAACAACAGAAAAGAAATTACTTCTATTTCTCTTTTCATATTCTTCTTCATCCTTTCTTGAACACCTTGTGCATAATTTAAAAGTACATTTTGCCCATAAATACAAATCAACATATAATAAAGATGTTAAAATATAAATTATCGTTGTAAATGGTGCATTGCAGTGCATGTTAGTCCGGTGAGATGATGCTATTACGAAAAAAAAAAAGATCTTGATTATGTTGCTATAACAGGATATGAAACTACAGATACAGCTTTATGTTTAAAATGGTGATAGTATTCTGACGTGCGCAGGAGGATCCGTAGAATTATTTTGGACTTTCAAAAATCCAAACAGTAGAGGAACAGGTACAAATATGGAATAGGGGCACTAATGTGGAATACTATAATATCTCGTAAGGTAACATGAGTACTCTAGCGAACAAACTGTGAAACAATCCCTCCTTCCTTCCTTTCTTAACGAAAGTAGTCGTTGTTGAGCCGAAAGCAACGCGTCGGTTTCTTTTGATTGTTTTCCCGGTGAAGTGAAATTTTGTAGGTAAAGAGCATTTCGTCGTATATTTCTAATACACGTGCCTATTCAAATACACTTCTGTTCGTTTGGAAAGAGGACATTTGTAGCAACATTACCACATATCTAGTTTTTTTTCTATTGGTTGAACTGTGAGTGTTTTGACGTTTTGTTTCGCAAGACAGTTGTGGCTTGAATATGGAATACCTGGTGTTCCATATTTAGACCCTTACTCTAGAACCGTGTTTCAACTGTAGATATGGCGACAACATCGAAAGGTAGAAAATTGTCACCTGCTAGAAAAGTGTGGGATGAGGTTGCTATGCAGGAGGCAATAAAATCGGTGCGACAGAAAAAGATGGGCTATTTGAAAGCAGCCAAGACATTTAAGGTTCCATGCGCAACTATCTTCCGACTGGCTAAATCAGACGTGACAGTGAATGAAGCCACCAAAACCAAGCTTGGGAAGAAGACAGTTTTGCCGCAAGAAATTGAAGAACAACTACTTCAATATGCTCTAACAATGGAAAGTTAATTTTTTGGACTGACCAGACGAGACTTACAAACAATGGCCTTTCAGATAGGCAAAAGAAACGGGATTCCAAATCCATTTCTCGGAGACAGAGCTGGTAGATGATGGCTCAGCCTCTTCTTGAAAAGACATAAGGATAGATGCTCGTTTCGAAAGCCAACAGCAACTTCTTTCCAACGGGCCACGGGCTTCACAATGGAAAATGTCAACAAATTTTTCGACCTCCTAACTGAAGAAATGGAGAAGAAAAAATTCCCAGCAGACAGGATATTTAATGTTGACGAAACTGGATTGAGTGTGATGCAGAACAAAGTACCACGAGCTCTTGCAGTGAAGGGTAAGCGGCAGGTGGCAGCACTAAGTTCTGCTGAGAGAGGTTTTCTGGTGACAGTCGTAACTTGAATGAGTGCTAGTGGAGTATTCGTTCCACCCATGTTCATTTCCCCCCGCAAGAACATGAACAATCAGCTGATGAGAGGTGCCCCGCCTGGGTCTGTCACTGCTTGTCATCCCTCAGGGTGGATTCAGAATGATCTCTTTACTCAATGGTTCCTCCACTTCATCGACAAATTGAAACCGTCTCCTGAGTCACCTGTTCTCTTGATTTTGGATGGTCATTATAGCCACTCCAGAAATTTAGATGTCATTAACTTGGGTCGAGAGAATAATGTCTGCATTTTGTGCCTCTCCCCTCATGCTACTCACAAAATGCAGCCACTGGACAGAACGTTCATGAGTCCACTGAAGTCTTACTGTAGCGAGGAAGTGCAGATGTGGCTAAGGCTTCATGATAGGCCTCTGACTAACATGGACATTGCTGAACTCTTTGGTAAGGCCTATCTCAAATGCCAGAATGGTGAGATCGCCGTGAATGGCTTTCGAATTACAGGGCTCTATCCAGTAAATCGGAATGTTTTCACAGATGCAGATTTCAATGCATCTAGTGGAACAACGGACAGTGTCAATGAAGCTGAGCAGAAAGGAATTGGGCCAAGTAGTGGGAGTGTTTCTTGTGCCGATGAAGCAGGAGCATCTACCAGCGGTACAGTGATTACTCCATGGGACATATCGCCTGTGCCCAACGTAGGGAAGAAAAGGGGAAGCAGGGGAAGAAAATCAGGAACTGCCAATATTCTGACTTCATCACCATTTAAAGCGTCCATTGAAATGTCTCTGGTAGCAAGGAAGCAATGTGCCGAACGAAACAAGAGACAACGAAGACGAGCAAGATGTGAAACGTCTGACACTGCGAGTGATAGTGATAGTTCATTTAGTGTGAGAGACGACTCTTCTGATATTGATATTGGTAAAGGTGGAACACCCTATAGCGAGGACGCTGAATGCATCTTCTGCTCGGGCAAATTTTCATGTGATAAGGAAGGGGAAGAATGGGTTATGTGCCAGATGTGCTCTGAGTGGGCTCACACTGCTTGTGCAGGTTATGAACATGGTTATTACGTTTGTGACTTATGTAAGAGAACTGTATAATGACGTAATATGTCAGTGGTGTTCGTTTCTACTTTGTTCCTATAACTTGGTTTAATTTTCAACTTTTTTAGCTCACTAATTTTGCTTGTTGAAAGTGTTTGTTCGAAAATGTTCAAGGTATTCCATATTTGTACCCCATTTTCTAAAGTAAGAATTTTTGCAACTTTATTGGAAATTGCTGTTTATAAATATTTCCCATTCCTTTACGCAGCACAAAATTTGGATATTGTTTAAGGATATGTTACACAGTATTTATAGAGTTTTTTTTTGCAAATATATTGATTTCGTCAAACAAAAAGTAAATGGTATCCCATATTTGTACCTCTTCCTCTACAATCAGCTATACAATTGCCTACCATCGGACTTTCAAAGAAGTTCAGTTGTTCGAAATATATCAAAAGAAATGTATTAACACTGTAGTACAATATGGTATTAACACTGTAGTAGTATAGTATATTTACTCTAACGAAGTATGTCATATGTACCAAAGTATGAATACTTATGTGTTTGCGACTCAACTACTTTGTGTTTATTTTGACATCTCATGGAGAAAATTACTGCAGGCATTCCTGGTGACTGCGTATGTGTATTTGCGTATGAAAAAGAAGGAGGGTCCGGATCTAAATTAATGAGTGTTGCACAGCCGTCTGGCTGGGTCACAAGCCGCAACTGTTCTCGGTCCTTGATGTTGGTGACAACCATCTTCACTCGGTTGAAGTCTAAAAGATTTTTCCGACCAGCCATCTTGAATGAAGTTTTACTGACTTTTCATCATTTATACCAAGGCTCGTATCCTCAATTGTGTTAACTGCTTCCCGAATTCACCCGAATATTTACGTTTAGGGATAACATGTAAAGCTAAATGAATCCTAGCTATTACGGTCACAGGCCCGCAACCAGAGGGAGGCCTGCACCCCCAAAACTTTCCATGATTCCTCCAGACCTCAAAACAAAATTCTATTATTAATACAAAAATCACAATTTAGATATTTGTAAGAGAATGTTTAATGACTTGGAACCCGTATCTTATTCATGCCCCCCAAACTTCTGTGTCTGGTTGCGGGCCAGTATGGTCATAATATTTTTTCATCTTTTTGTCTGGATTAACCCGAAATATTACATCATGATAAAGGAAAGTACACGGAACAACTATTTACATGTGATTCATCCGTCTTTTCTTTTGGTTTCTTGATTTAACACCACTGGGCTGTTTATTACTCCCATAATAGTCACATATCTCTTTTAGTATTATCCTTGCAAGGGAGCAGTTTGCTAGTTTCTTTTCATTCCTTCTGAAGAAGTTTTGTATTTTGCAAACAATAAGTAGTGGTGATGCAGAAAATTTCATTATTGTTAGTGTAAATAAAAATAGTAGTAGTGACAGTGAATTCGCTGCAGATATTTTTTTTTATTGTAACATTTCCAATTTGTACAATCCGCGGCAAAAAACCTGCAACATGAGAATGTAAGTTTATCGTGAAACTACGCCTAACAGCACAGGGAATGAACATAACGTCTAAGTGGAACGAATCACGCCAGGATAAACCTCGGCCTCCTCCCGTGCACACTTATTTTGGAGCAAAAGACTTCGTCATTTCACAATAAACTTATATGCTCATGTTGCAGGTTTTTTGCCGCGGATTGTACAAGGGTAAATAAAAATGAAAACGCAATTTATAGGTCACAATTACGCTGAGGACGAAACACAGAGGAACTGGCACAATGAAAGTCAACATGAGATAGTGTTAATAGTTCTTTGGTGTGGTTACAGCATAATTCAAAAATTATCTTTCCTTCTTTGTTTGAATTCGTATTACTACTAACTTGTACATTGTATTTGCTTCTATTAAATAAAAATAACGTATATTATGATAATATAGCCATTATATTATGACATATGGAACAGTGTATGAATAAATATAGCGTATTGTCAATGTATATTTTATTTCATTATTACATTTTTTTCTATTTTTCAGTGCTCGAAATAATTCGGGATAATCCAGAAGAAATGTCGTAATTTTTTTTAGATAGTTGCATATTATTATTACACGTAACTTTTGCATTGTTTCTGTTCAGTAATAAGTAGATATGATGTTACTGAATAGAGCATATTCTTTTAGAGCGAGAATTCATTCTATTCTTATATTTCTTCTATTTTGAACTCTGCCCGAAATAACTCGAGATAATCCAGAAGGAGTTTTTTTTAGGAGCAATAACTTTAGAAATTTAGTTCGCAATGACAATTAACATAGATCATGAGAGGTTGCGTTTATGATAGATTTAAAATATGAAATAAAAAATATGACTTTTTGGACGTTTTTCTGCTAAAATCTAGACTAGGAAGCGGTTAATACATAGTGTACACTACGTTTCGCGAACTACAATTATTTCCGTTGTATTAATAATAGCTGAATGTATGTCCGAAAGACGAGGCATATATTAAATTCACCTGATTGAAGCAAGATGTGAATTTCAATTGAAATGATAACATCATAGAAAAGCTTTACAAGTTACAGTACAAAGAATTGTAAGGGTACATTTTCTGCCAAAAGAATACCCATTGAGTTTTCAACTAATGTTTATAATCCTTGACTATATTAAATTAACTTTCTGACAATATTGTTGCATTTAACCTCAAAAGATGTCACACCAAACGGCACAAGCATCATTGATGACTACAAGGAGCTTAGGGTGGATTCTTTTATCCCAATAAAAGAAACATTTTTCAATTTTCCATTACCAAGCATTCTATTAGTAAAGTTTACCCTATGTTCGAAATTAGCTGAAGTTATACACTTCGTCAAGCTACATTTGCAAACAGAAAATATAAACTAAATTATGATAATGCGATGCTGTCTTTGTGAGCACGTACACCAGGATGTAACGGTCTGTTCAAGACAGAAGAAAAATGCTTTCCAAAGAAAAAGGTATTTGAGCATTCAGTGCTGATTACAGATCTGTTCGTGGAAGGATATTCATGAGTTTCCAATAAGTAGGTTGGTCCTGATGCAGGGCGGTATTTGTCAAAGGTACTTGTCGGGTCCCCTAATCAGCCAGTTAGTTCGAAGTTATAACATTTCAAGCCTGATCACCTTATAAATGGGCAACCTTGAATTGGATTATACAATAGTTCTCCTGTTATTTCTACGGGTCCTTCTGGCCTCAGAGCCTCTTTATTGAGGAACGCGTACCCCTCTCCTTTTGAGGGTCATCAAAAGATGCACCCTTAGAATGAAACAAATCATCCTAGTATTTTTTTTTCAATTTCAACTAAGATATACTATACATAAAGTTTTGATAATAACCACAATGATATATTGGCGATCAACTTTGCTGTCGTCTCAGCTACTACGAATTTCGTATTCTGCATTCAAGATCTCACAAGGGAACATTCCGATTTGGTGAATTCAATTGCTGAAAATGATTGCTAGCACTAGATTCAGCACCAAAAGAAACAGACAAATAAGGGTGTTTTGTGGCAGACCGTATACAGGGTGGGAAAAAAGTGAGGGCAAATTCCTAAGATAGAACGCAGAAAATGTCTAGAAATGCCACGCTAATTTTGAAACGAGTAGAAGAATTGAGGTCATGTTGGATACGAGGAATGCATGTAGAGCTCCACTAAATAGGCGTACTGTGAATCACGGGGGACATCTGAAAAGCCGCCATGTTGAATTTAGCGTAAGAAGAACATACGAGAAAGGGGTCATGTGACATATGTTTCTTGCCGCATCCCATCTATTGAAATCAATAGGGGCCAATACAGTTTGAGACCTTTGTAACAGAAGGTGTTAAACGCTATGGAAATGTAGCAGTACTGCCGTAAAGATGACGTGAATGAGGAACAACCACAAACATGAATGAGGTCACTTTCCAGCCAACAAAAGTCCCGATCCACCCACGTGCTGGTGAAAGTGCAAAAATGACCAAGGGCAAAATTGACGTGTTAATGACGGACGTTTTCTGGCCTTCTATAGCCCAGATAAAACTGGTGCTCCTCGTTGATTCACAGAGAGCCGACAAAGATGAAGAGTTGGTGAAGAAACCAGATAATGTTGAACTTACGAGTCTTCTTATCTATGATGGTTGCATGTCACATACAACCGTTGGATGTGTTCTTTCGGCAGTATAAGAATTTCGTATAATATATAACATATACCGTTTCTCTGTCATCTGGCTTGAAAATATGACTAGGAACAATTTCATTAACTTGCCATCACTCACCCACTTCCAGTTTATAGCACCAGGGTTCAAAGTTATGATTAGATATGCTCAGTGGCGTATTTACGATTTTGTTTCGGGAGGGGCTTTACTAACTTTCGGGGGGGGGCTTTGTCTCAAAATGTGACAATTCTGCAAGATATTTCGTATACTTTAGTATAGTAAGTAAGATTTCGGGGGGGTCTTAAGCCCGGAAGCCCCCCCCCTAAATACGCCACTGGATATGCTTTCTACATAAATAACAGGATACATACCCATGGTATAGCAAGTCACAAAAGTATCTTTCCCCTCTAAGTGCTCTAATTCCGTTACTTTGGGTCCAGGTCTTTTGCAGTTGTGAGAACGCCTAGACAGATGGATTCCAACTTTCACGTAACTTTTCTGGGCACTGATAGCAGTTGGATAGAAGTTGGTAGCACTGAGTCAAGTCTGTATGGAAGTAAAATTGTGAGTAGATGACGCACGAAACATTTCTCCATTCTGAGATCAATCTCTCTGGTTCAGAGCGTGTTGTTCAATGAACATCATATGTTAATCTCAATATTGCTGTCTAGGTAATGTATTATTTCATTATATACTGTATATTCAAAGAAATAAAAAAAAAAAAAACACTGATAACACATGAATCAGAAAATGCTTGAAAGTAGCTGAAAATATCAAATCTAGAATAACTGCTGGAAATAGGATTGTAAATGAATGTCTCCATTGACAGAAACAGGAAAACTTGAAAAAGTATACGCCTGGCCAGGATTCGAACTCGTGTTTACCGAATAGAAGTTCAATGTGTTAACCACTCACCTACCGCGCAACTTAACCTTCCACTCAAACTAATACCTAGTTAAAATCGTTTCATGGAAAAATATAAACAAGATACTCAAATATAACAAAAACAAACAAATATAAACAAAATATAAATAAAATTATAAATAAGAAAATATAAGCAACTTGTGTGAGTGTCTTAATGACTTAGTCGAGATTTCCTTGTTTAACACAAAAACAAGTTATATAGAGGTTCCTCAATAAGGAAAATATCACGACATGTTCTTCAAGTTGAGGCTACGTCGTCTGTAGAACCGTAACTTATGTGGGTGTAGGAGGCAACTGCCACCCAGAGAAGCTCCCCGCCTTTCTAGGGGGCAATTTTCAGACAATTGTTTTCTCCATATACGATACGAACAGGAAATTAGAAATGAAGCATGAAATATGGTCGCTGCATTACATAAATAAAAAAGAAAACAAAAGGTAAATAGAACAAAAATGAGTCTTGCACCCATTTCAGTAAAAAAAGTCTACTATTACAGGCTCTAGAAATAATATTGATTCGTATGGCTTTGAGATTTATCGATATTGTTCCCTTAATGATTTTGTCATTGGTAACTAATGGAACCGCAGACCTTGCTGTACGGATGGGCCCACAGGCTCGGGGGGCGGGCATTAAGATTAAGAGGGGGTCCAAGAATTACGAAAATCTTCTCTAGGGGCCCACATAAGCTTATTAATGCTTACGCCTCAGAAAAAACTAAGTTACGACGCTGGTCATTGGTTGCAGGGATGGTCTCAATTTACATTATATTTCGTGTTTCCCATAACATCTAATTTTCAAAGAAGAAAAAACGACAGAAATTATTTTCACAATCTTTGAATTGTATCAACACATGTATAAATAGACAGTTCTATGTTTATTTTCCATAACTAATAGTTTATTTTCTTATATACATATGAGAAATTTGTGGAAAATTGAGCCGGTGGCACTAGCCGAGTGGTCTCGGGCGTTCGGCTTCTGATTACGAGGCACAATCCACTAGGGTTTCGAATTACTCTGAAGAGCAAGGTCGGAATTTTAATTGTCCTTAGTATTTCTATATTCGTACCCTTGTAGTGTTTGGAATACGTCGAAAGAACATGACATGCCAGTGGCGAATAATACTCCCGTTCGGGCGATTTGTTTAAAATAAATTGTGAAAGCAGGAAACTCCCATTGCAGTTACCTGGGTTCAAATCCCGTCGTGGCAATTATTAATTTCTCTGAATCGGAAGATAATGTTTATGTAATTGGTATTGTAATTAGTTTATTCCTTTATTATTATTATTATTATTATTATTATTATTATTATATTATTATTATTATTATTATTATTACCAGAGAAGGAAAGAAGAAGTAACATAGTCGAAGGTATTCATAGGAACAGAAAGGATATACAGTATGTAAAACGTTTCTTAGAGTTACACACGTACGAAATAATATTATTACGTTTATGGGTTTACAGATAGAATTATCATTTTATGACAACAAGTAATGGAATATGAATATTTGTTAGCTGATGATAACAGTAATACATTTTATTTCGCCCTTCTTCTAGGTAGAAAGGTGAGTTCACATCTTAAACAGGATAGTTCCCGTGACTAACGTTGTAAGTTCGATCACGATTTTCAATTTGTGCACAGATAGGAACAATTCCTTGGAACTCATTTTTAGCGCATACTACAGCAGTAAGGACGTGTTTAGCCCTTATGTGTTTATCAATTCTTGTCCAAATATGTTACTTGCCAGACAGTTACGAATGAAGTTGATAAGGATGACGTAATTTTGTGTTGTTAGCATTTCACCTTTGAAGGAAGTCGTCTCAACTCTTAGACCCAGAGAAATTGAATATTATTCATGTCACTATACATAAAAAGTATCAGTATTGCAAATTATAAAAATTTGCTGAATTGCCACAGCCGGTATCGAACTCGCGTCACCAACATTATGAATCTAACGCTTAAGCCACTCTTCTAAGACATCACTGCTCTGGGTGAAAGAAAAATGGAGCTGCAGTGAATTCAGTATTACATAATTTTACGATTCAAGTGTAATAATGCTGAAATTTTCTGATTTTAATGACGATAAAATAGTAAAGTATTATGCAGAAAGAATTATCTACTTTAAATTGACAACTCATATGTAGGGAGGCGCTGTAATATTCTCTCGCCTTGGGCCCTGATTTTTCACGGCACGGCATTGGACAGATACTCATATTGATTGGAATCTGGTGTTTCAAGGCACTGGATTATTTTTTTTAAATTAACTAATTTAACGAGCCTTCCTCAGTACCTTGTTTTCTATTTTTTTCGCGTTTTACTCACTTTTACATTTATTCCACTAACTCTTTAAGAACAGAGACAAAAACATAGAAACATTGAGGACAGTAAAAATCACAAACACTATTCGCACGTTCTTCTCTTGCCTGAAGTAAAACAATAAAATATGGTGAACATGCAATTTTTGGTCTTCCATCTTCTATGTGGTGTCAAATCCAGAGATGGATTTGGTCAGTGGGTCAAGTAGATCGAATTTTCTGAGTGGGTCAGTAGGTCGTGGGTCAACAGCGTTACTCACTGCGACCTACCACCCACCGTGACCCACTCTGACCCACGGACCCACTCAACTCATTGCACTGTAGACAGCATCTTTTGAACAGCATATTTTTTCACCCTCGACCCTAGCCATAGAAACTAAAAACACGTGTCTGACTTTTTGCATTTTACCATTGTCCAAACCTTCTGGTGGATGTATTGTGTATTATAGTAGTAATAAAAGAACATTGTCACATTGTTGGAATTGAAGAAGAATAAAATTGAAGATGCAGTTGTGGTTAAATTTACATCATGGCAGTCAAGGTGGAACAAAACGAGCCCTGCGGTGGTTCTATCTCGCTCATCCTCTTCCTACTACTACTACTACTACTTCTACTGTAGATTACAGCAAAACTGCACGCGTAAAGTAATCATTCTTTGAGTATTCTTTGCATCTTATTTTAATGAAAGAAAGTGTTTTGAAAATTTAAAAAATAAAATATTAAAATAAAAAAATTTCGTTGTCCCGGGTTTGAACCCACACCAAAAGCAATTATAAATACCAGCCCATTGTACTAGTGCTTTCGGCCAAGAAGACCGCCTGTTACATAAACTTCATTTTTGCTATATTTCTGCTACGTGGCGATCAATACTGCGTATTTATCTCCTATGAGTAGGATCGAGCTTGATTTAAAAATATGTTTCTGAACACTTGTCAATTTGTCTACGTCTTACTTTCAAGGCATCCGTTTCCCTTTTTCATTTGTTTCTGTTTACTTACCTAAGTTGACTATTTCTAAGTGAAAAAAGAAACAGGTATTTTTAGATATTGATATTTGTAATTGTAATAATAGCAATAGGACCTATACTACTACTTGGCTTTCGAGACAGAGCCTGTGAGTTTTAGAGGAGCTAGCTACTGGAAACAATACATTTTTGAATCACTGTAATATATAAATTATTATATAAAAGTAAATGAAACTATGTGTGCCTAATCATCATGGCCAAATTGCAGTCAAATAAAGTGACTTTAGATATATAGTTAGGCATTAATCCAAACTATGATGTTATCATATTGCGTTCATTGTAATAATATCCTAAGGGATAATGGGTTATCCGAATATTTGCGAAAAAAATGAGTATCTCACAAGCCTTTACACGTACGGAGTTGAAATTGAGTATATTAACTCTTTATTGAAAATGTACAGAACGTCTTCTGTGTTTCACTCTTCCTTATGGAAGTGCACTTTCTAGATATGGTAAATAGATAGTGGGTTAGTTTGTAAAAATTATCGAAAACGATTGATATTAGTTGATATACAAGTTGAGAAAGAAGAAATACAGCCGAGTTTGATTCCCGGCGGAAGCTCATGTGGTTCGGATTCACGTTAATCCGAACTTTATACCGTAAGTTTCGCTGGACCGCCGATGGGCAACTAGCGACATCTCGCCAAAAATTGGCGGCACCGCAGCGATGATCCGTGGTGGCCCCTCTTCCGTTTAAAAATTATACCACCAGCGGCCCTCCAGTGGCAGAGATGTGACAAAACGCCAGTGCACCACAAAATTACTCCCCTAAAATATGTTAAATCGCCTATATGCGTAATTTGTTTACATTAAGAAGAGTCTGGAAAACACTAAAGAAAGTTTTAAAAAAAGTGTCACGGACTGAGAACGAACCAGCAATCTTTGGATTACTTGGCGCGTGCTCTTCCGACTTGTCCACGGATTCGATGACAAAAAAGTCGCATGTAGAGGCATAACTCCTTGAGGCATTTTTAACTTGGCTAATCAGAGTGCTCCTGTAGCCATGTATATTCGATCATAACCGTTTGAGATCAGATAAACTCGGTTCGCCATGTAATTTTATAACAAAATGATGCGCGTCTATTTACTTTATTTCAAGGTTGCCCCATATTCACTTTCAAATGATCGGCTACAGTTGTCATCGAAATTCATACAATTACACGCACTCATCTCAAGGTTTTTCACTTCATGATGTAGAGACTGGGGTTATTCTTGACCCCCGTAGCTCACTTTAGGAACAATTCGTCAAGAAAAGTTAATATATAATAATAACTGCATACACATGACTGGCGATAGTTCGTGTTGGTTTCTTCGCTCTTCTCCGCGACAAATCGAAGAAGCGCGGTCTAAAATGAAGTCCTTGCTGCTATGCGGTGATAACTTCAATACCCCGACTCTAGATATATCTTTCGACTCGACGAAACCCTGCCGTCAGTGGCACACTAGTCCTTCGACGCGTCGCTATAGGGACGATCGACATTTACCGGCAAGTGGGCTACTAGGTGTTGGCGACGTTTACGTCATGGGGTTTCTATGCGAAATTCAAAATTCACATTTGAATTTGAATTTTTCAATTGTTACTTTATCTTTTGTAGGTTTTTCAATATAATACAACTTATAGAGCAATCTTTAAGCTTTCTAATGGTGTTTGTTCTACGTACATATTAACCAATTTTTGACATTTTTTAATAATCACTGTAAGTGAAAATAGTGTCCTTTTTGACATATTTGAACTCCCTGTATGGGGACTCTTTTAGGAGGAGAGAGGTAATATTTGGGATTTTTTCATCTCCTACTGTAATAAAGCTGTGCATTATTTTTTAAAGAAAAGTCTGAGATGATGAAGTCTGATGACTTGTTGATTTGACATGCAATGTTCATTTACTCACTTTTACAGTTTTCCCACTAACTCTTGAAGAAGAGGGACAAAACACAGAAACATTGATGTGAGTAAAAAGTAGAAACACTATTCGCGCGTTCTTCCCTTGCCTGAAATAAAACAATAAAATATGGAGAACATGCAATATTTGGTCTTGCATTTTCTATGTGTTGTCAAATCTGTAAAACCAAACCAAAGAGCAATATTAATACACAAAACGCTCAACATCTTAGCTATTCATGACATAACATAACTATTGCATGATACGAAAAACTCCAGTATGTCCACAAATCATCATTTGTCATATTTTACGAAATACGTCATTACTTTTCCGACAACCTGATGCTTTAAATGTTGTTAATACGCAAAGTTCATTATCTCATCACTTATTCACTTACTCTCTTATGATGATCAAAACCTTTAGGGTACTTGCCGTAGATATAGAAAGGTGAAATGTAGTATCCAGGCTTGGTGTAGCATACAAGTAAACAGGCAGATAAAACGCAACAGGATGATATTTTCCTCCGCCCAGTCGGCTTCAATGGAGTGTGTTGAATATTCAAGAAAAAGATGGGAAATCCAATCAGAAAATTCGTGAAATATAAAACATGTAGCCAAGTCTCAACTTTCCAGTAATAATAATAATAATAATAATAATAATAATAATAATAATAATAATAATAATAATAATAATAATAATAATAATAATAATAATAATAATAATAATAATAAATGAATAACATTACAATATCAATTACGTAAACAATACCTTCCAATAAAAAGAAAATAATAGATTCCATGCCGGAATTCGAACACGGATCATTGTAATGGCAGTTCTTTGCTCTCATACTGTCCCATCAATTCCTCACATAAAAACAAGAAAATAAACTAGTAGTTATGTTAGATAATCATAGCACATACTATTTCTAAACGCGCTGATATAATTCAAAGAATGTGAAAATAATTTCCATTATCTTTTCTTCTTTGGAAACCAGAAGGTAAAGAAGAATTGTAGGGATGGACATGAGCGAGTTTTCACTCAAACTCGACTCGACTCGACTCAAAACTGACATCTTTGAGCTCGTCTTGAAAACTCGACTCGAAAAGTTTCCTCCAACTCGACTCGAATTTAACTCGAGTTTCGATTCGTGTTGAGTCAAAACGAGGAAAATCGAGCCAAATGCTGTGTGTAGTTTCAAGTACTTTCTTGAAGTATCCTACATAAACAATATAAATATTATCAATGCTACTACTACTACTACTACTACTACTACTACTACTACTTATTATTATTATTATTATTATTATTATTATTATTATTATTATTATTATTATTATTATTATTATTATTATTATTATTAACACCATGTATAAACATGAAAGATAGGTGGTTTGTATCTGAATACTAAAAACTAGTTGACTGATGACCTCGGTAATCGTGAAGTCTAAGAGGGAAGGACATCTTTCACGAGGTTCTGCATGTGAGTTCCGGAGAAGTAAGCATCCGGGCTCAAACCAAAAATCGTTACAAAGTAGAAGGTGCCACCGAAACTTGTTCAAAACTGCTTTACCCGGGTTTAGGGTTCTCAACGGCTGGAACGGATCGGCTCAGAGCTCATTCCCTATCGAGCCGAGCCAATAGCTCACACACCCAAGCCGGTTCGAGCCGAACCAAACCGAGCTGATGGCTTACACCAACCAAGCTGACTCGAGCCGATGGCTCACACAAGCCGAGTAGGTGCCTCATCTCAACTGAGTCGGCTCGAGCTGTTCGCTCAGTTGAACCGAGCTGGGTCGGTTAACATCACTATCTAGGTTGGGCTGCTTCGGCTCAAATCTTCTACCGTGCAGGTCTTAGCCTTGGTGGTAAGAAATACAGTATATACTATGTTAGTACTTACGGCATTTGAGGCTGTCTTGTTATAAAAATCAATTATCGTCTTGTTCAACCAGACGAGACGGGATGCGAGCAATGTCCCATCTCATGAGCAACACTAAAAATACTCCACATTGCTGCTTACGTTTCTCATAGCTTTTTCTTTCCAGTCTAATCAGGTAATGATTTCAAAACGAGTTAAAACGAGCTAAACGAGCGAGCCAGTTATCAAACTTGACTCAACTGAAACTCGACCTCAGAGTAGTGACTCGAATTGAAACTCTTGCCCATGCCTAAAGAATTGTAATGTAAATAAGGACCATCATTGAAAACTATGATGTAGCCTTAACTTGAAGAACGTTTCATGATATGTTCCTCATTGAGGAACGTCTATATAAGTTTCTTTTCTGTTTGAAGTAAATTATTATGACACTCACATAAGCAACGTCTCCTTATAGAGGGATAAATCGTTGAGTCCTTTTAATTTGACCAACAGAGTGCTCCTTTAACCGTGTATATTCGACGATAACGGTTTGGGATGAGATAAAATGCGTTCGCCATATAATTTTATAATAAAATAACCCGCATCTATTTACTTTATTTCAGTGTTCCCCATATTCACTTTCTAATATTTGGCGACAGTTACCATCGAAATTCATACAATTATACACATAATAATAATAATTACGTAAACAATACGTTACAATAAAGAAAAATAAATGTCACGTCGGGATTCGAACGCGGGTCACTGAAATGGCAGTTCTCTGCTTTCACACTTTGCCATCAATCCCTCATACAAAGATAAGAAAATAAGCTAGTAGTTATGTTAGATAAACATAGCACACACTATTTATACACGTGTTGATGCAATTCAAAGAATGCGAAAATAATGTCTGTGAGCTTTTCTTCTTTATAATTGGAAGTTACGGTGAGGAAGAATTGCGGTAATGTAAATCGGGACCAGTTAAAAACGATCAGGTAGCCTCATCTTGAAGAACGTTTCGTGATATTTTTCTCATTGACGAAGGTCTATATCACTTGTTTTTGAGTTAAAGAAGGAAATCTCGAGTAAGTCATTGTGACACTCATAAGGAACGTCTCCTTATACGTGTATTAGTACGAATATTTTGTGTATAGTCTTACATGCAATGCTTTCAACTAGCTAATAGTTTAGATGGAAGATGAGTGACGCGGTAGGTTGTATAACACTCGGAGTATGTCTGTTTCATGTACACTATTTGTATAAAGACAAGCACATGAACAATAAAAACTAGTAGTAGGTAAGTGGTTAGCTCACTGAACTTGTCTTCGGTGGACCCGGCTTCAAATCCCCGTCAGGTTCTAACTTTTTCAAATGTTTCGATTTCAATACATACTCAGTGTGACAAAGATCCCTTCTCCAGAAAGAAAAAGATGTTGGAATGAGGAGAATTGGAGAAGGTCTCTCAATGAAGGCAATCATTTACGAACTTATTTCCAGCAGTTGTTCTAGACTTGATATTTTCAGCTACTTTCAAGCATTTTCTGATTCATGCGTGTTCAGTACTTTTATTTCTCTAAACATATAGTATATAAAGAAATAATACATTACATATACAGCAATATTAAGATAACTATATGATGTTCTTTGCAAAACACGATCCGAACCACAGAGATTCATCTTAGAATGCAGAACTGTTGCATTAGTCACCTACTTTACAATTTTACCTGGATAAACACCTGGATCAGGACTACCAACTGATGTCAGTGCCTAGAAAAGTTACGTGTAAGTTGGATTGCATCTGTCTAGGCGTTCTCACAACTGCAAATGACCTGAACCCCAGTAATGAAATTAGAGCACTTAGGGGGGAGATACTTTTGTGGATGGGTGTACATAGTACATAAAATGGGCACATAAAATAGGTAACAGGATAATCTAAATACTCCGTAAACAAGTAATACAGGTTCAAACAAAGTGCGGAGCCCCGGGGCATTGCACCTCAGATTGTTACGGCTCTGTGACAACCGCGTAAGATGGAACCCACTTACCCATGTGCAATGACCGCTTTCCCCAATTACACTTACCTGCTAGGAATAGATCTGTACGTCTTTATCAACAACAGATAAAGTTGATAAGCAATGGGACAAGTAGAAATATATCTGTTTTAGATGTCCATAAGATCATTTAGAAAATGATATTGTGCCATCGTTGTTGCACGTTTAAGATTACCTTTCAAAATACTGAAGTAGTAATACCAACAATAAAAAATAATGCAATAATGCTAATCACGTCCAAAACGAGGCAAGACTCCACTTCCTGCGCAACATCTTAAGCAGAACCATGATATCGATTTAGCTCCACTAAGTTTAATAACATATTGCCAAACTATAATATACTTGTGAACTATGTTACGCGATTTTATTTAATTTCATGGAAAAAAAAAAGAGAGGTTGAAAAGAACTGTTTAGTTAGCTTATGTTTCCATAGTTATCAGCCTTGACCTTGGCCTCCAGGCGGTCAGGTGGGTGGTAGTGGTAGTCCAATAGGTGCTGACATCTATAATGTATACTCTGGGGGGAGGAGGTATCGAAAACTTCATACTACGGAGGAACATCGAACCGACATGATCTAAATGAAACGCCTTTTGAAACTTTTGAAATTAACAATGTTAAAGTGGACTGTGTTAAATTGAACTCGTGTGTTCAGTGTTTGATATTATGTGCAAAATTATTTAATAATGGATCTATAGTCGGACAAAATCAAACAAATATTTCTTTGTAAAAAAGTGATTGAAATCAACTATGAACCTTTTGGAAAACGATCGAAAACGACAAGTGCTATAGTGTTGTGAAGTGGTGATTTGTTCTCTACATGACTATACAATGGAAAATTACAGCTTTTTGTTTGATTAGTGGCATTTGAAGAAATTACTAAATTAACGAGAAATATTTGTATAAATACTTAAATTAGCCACATTTACTTACATATGCGGATTCACATGTTTCGTTTGTATTTTTTTCTTTCTTTTTGATTAAAAACCTTGTTTTCATATACATGGCCATTTTAAATTTTGTATTTAATAGAGAAGCCACATCCGCAGTTGCAAATCGAATATATAATGCAACTATCTTGGAACATAATTAAAAATGTTCCTCCGTAGTATTCGTGCTTCTCAATATGGCCATAAATACGTGAGTTAATGGGAACAGTAATATTTAAAAGTGGAGTGTGAGAAATTATTGACTTGGCGTGTAACCCCTTTTGGACTTGTTAACCTACCAAATTAAAACCTCTGAATTATCATTTTGGACATTGAATAGTGAGAAGCATTGTGTTTTCAGGCCTAAGTATAGCTTTAAAAATGTCATTTAGCAGACCCATATTTAATCGGGGGATTGTAAATCCTAACCAGTCTTCTTTTTCTACTTTTGGCCGTGTTACGAGGGAAAGTACCGGTCAATTGATAGATTTGGGTCAGTGGGATAATGTTGAGGGGGGCGAGATCAATCAAATAAGACCAGTGGAAGATTTGCTTGATTTCGCTGGCGCCACAATTCCATGCGACTCTTATACTCAAACAAATAGGGGGCAAAGAGGTCCACGATTTAATTTTGAAACGCATATTTCAAATACTGCATTTAAGGCAATAGAGACTCAAGTGAACACTATCCCCATGTTAAATTCCGAAGATGGTTTTGCTGTGTGTGATTTCTTAATAAAGGCCAATATCATTATTGAACAAAACTTGGCACCTTTAGATGTCATTCTAACACTTTTGTTAAACCGTGTAACAGGAAAGGTATTCACAGACTTGCAACAGTTAGTAATATACGGTACAAGCTGGACCAATATTCTTGCCACGTTAGTTAACAAATATGTTAGTAGTGTGGTTAGAACGGAAATTATAAAACATAAACTATATCAAATGATGAACATTAAACAATCATTTACGGACTTTATACATGAGAAAAGTAGTGTAACAACCTTGTTCGGTATGGGAATGCCTGAAAATGAATTTTGTTCTTTGGTGATAAATTTAGTTACTCCAGAAATTAGACAATTATTAGTATTAACTGCTGTGCCTAACACAAAAAGAGAATTGTTAAATTTTGCAGAATCATATGACTCTAATCGGCAGTACCAAAGAGATTATCAGAAAATAATGCGTGAACCATCTGTGAGTGGCATAAGTAAACAAAAGCAAACTCAAAAAGTAAAACAGTGTTATAGATGTGGGTCGAAGGAACATTTATGGCGAAATTGTATAGTTCAACCTGAACAATCCTCTTTTCGTGCTAATAAATCGAGTTCGTTAGATAAGTGTTATGTGACATCTGATAATAGTAAAAGTAATATAATGCGTATTGTAGTTTCTGCTTGCCATATGCCTGTATCTTGTTATATCGATACAGCAAGTTCTTCGAACTTAATCGGAACTGAATATCTTGCGCGAATAAGTGAGAAGTGTAAACCCAAAACTAAATCTGTGAATGTCCAAGTAAAACTTTTGAATCAATGTAACATTTCGGTTACTCAATCAGTTCAACTTACATTTTTCATTAATAAGATAAAGTATACGGATTGGTTTTATGTAGTGAATATACCAGATGTGCAGTTATTACTAGGCGGTCAATTTTTGAGTGCGCATGAAGCATGTATCGATTATAAGAACCGAACAATCAACTTTATGAAAGAACAAAACATCGTTCGTGTGACAGTACAAAGTGATCAAAGTGAACCTAATACGTCTCAGCCTAATACAGTGATATTTAGTGGTTATCAGCCGTCACAAGGACCTATGGGGAAGAACAGCCATGGAATAGTCAGTAAACAGAAGAAAGAAGACGGAGGGAAAAAGTACAATCAGAGACACGATCGTGATAATGGTTCATCCTTCATGCGGACCCAAGGAACCGGTTCAGCTGTAGGTGTTCCAGAGGTGGTACCGAATCCAGTGTATGCAGAGCCATTTGATGATCCTGAAATTGAATCACCTTATAATTTAAAAGGTACAGTAGATATTCACACTAATATTTATGATGAAAACTTAAAAGATTATCTCTGCAAATTAATAAATAACTATGCTGACGTTATTAGCAATGAATTAGGAACTATAAAAAATTATGAATATGAAATTCAATTAACTGATGATAGTCCCTGCCTTCAGCAACCATACCCACTTCCAAAACATAAACTAAAAGAATTGGATTTATTTTTGGACGGATTAGTAGAAAAGGGTGTTATTAAACAAATAGATTCTTCACCGTACGTTTCCCCTTGTTTCTTAGTTGTAAACAAAGATAAATCTAAGCGCCTTGTAATCAATTACTCTAAACTGAACAGGAGGGTGTTAACGGGGGGATATCCAGCACCTAATGGGGAAACTATAATAGGAAACATAGGAAAAGATAAAATTTACACAGTTTTTGACGCCCGTCAAGCTTTTTTTCAAACAAAACTCAAAGAATCATGTAAGAAATATACCGCTTTTGCTACTCCCACACGTCTTTTTGCTTTTGAAAGACTTCCAATGGGTTATTGTGAAAGTAGTTTTGTCTTAGCTAATTTGTTTAATAAAATATTCCATGACCTCATTGGGGAACATTTTGATTTGTATTGGGACGATTTTATTATACACACTCCAGACGTAGAAACACATAAGTTATTATTAGAGAAAGTCCTACAGAGAATGAGAGAATGGGGGATAACGGTGTCTCCAAAAAAGGCTCAAATTTTTAAACGCAAAATTAAATTTTTGGGATATGAATTTTGTGATGGGAACATGAAAATAGATGATGAGAGGATAAAAGTAATAACTGAGCTACCTCAACCCAAGAATAGGCGTGGTTTGAACAAGCTGTTAGGTTTTCTGGGATATTACTTAAAATATTTAGATTCTTATGCTGAACTATTAGCACCGTTACAAAGATTACGTAGTAATAAAATACCATTTAAATGGACTCATATAGAGGATGAAGCTTTGAATAAAATTAAAGAAGCAATAATCAATCATGTTATCTTGAGGGTTCCAGATCTAAATGCACCTTTTGTAATTCATACAGATGCTTCAACAAAGATTTATAGTTCGATTTTAAGCCAATACGATGAAAAAGGAATTTTAAGACCTGTATATTTCTATTCTAAAGTTGTCCCAGAATCGGATTGGAGCAAAAATGTATACGAACTAGAGCTTAAATCATTATATCTTGCTATCTCTAAATTTGAACCATATTTGCATAATAAATTCACTGTGTACACCGATTCAAGAAGTTTAAGTTGGATATTACGTAACCACAAGAGACAAAGAAAGTATGGGACTATGATTGAAAAAATTAGTCGCTTCCAATTTGATATTATTCATTTAAAGGGGACAGTCAATACCCAGGCTGATTTTATCAGTCGGACCCTGGATAGTACTTGTTTTCGTCCTCACAATCAAAATTTACCGGTAATTACAAATGTAGATGGTAAATCCACTGAAGTAATTTTTCTAAATTTATGGACAATACCTGTTTTGAATGAGTCCTTACAAGAATTTCAGCGTAAAGATGAGGAATTGAAACCTATAATAGAAACTTTAGAAAAAGGTGAATCTGTACCTAACTATCAGTTAAGAAAAAATATATTATTAAAAACAACTAAAGGTAAATTACATGGAGGTCTTCGTATAGTAGTTCCTAAAGAGTTGAGAAAAACAATATTACAATATCATCACGATCAATTGGGATCAGGATCACATCAGGGGATTAAAAGAACTAGTTCATTAATAGCTTCGAAGTTTACCTGGCCTGGCTTATTTGATGAAATTAAAAAATATGTGGGTAGCTGTTTAATTTGTCAACAAAATAAAAGTAGAAATGTAAAACTATATGGAAACTATTATTCTGTAAGTAATACGAGACCTAATCAGGTTTGGCATCTTGATGTACAAGGCCCTTTGCCTTCAAGCAATGGTTATAAATATATATTGGTAGCCACAGATAATGCTAGTCGGTTTACAATCTTAGAACCTTTAAAACAATTAAATTCTCGGGTAATTATAAATAAGCTAGAGAATATGTTATACAGATATGGCTGGATCAATATTCTTCTGACGGACCGTGCGTCCTATTTCGTAGGGCATATGTTTGAAACATTTCTATTCAGTCAAGGCATTAAACATGTTACAACCTCCCCATACAATCCTTGCCCGAATTTAACGGAAAGACAAAATTATTTAATTAAGACAATATTAAAATGTTACGTTTCTGAGAATCAAACTAGATGGTCATACTTAATACCTAAAATTCAATTTAGTCTGAATTCAAATGTGATATCTGAAACGGGGTTAACTCCAGCTGAAAGCTTTATGGGGCGCAAATTCTATTCTCCCTTGGATTGTAAATGGGAAATTAATTTAGGTTTGTTAGGGGAAGAAAAAAGAAAAGAGGAATTAGGCCAAATAGCTGCTGAAAATATTTGTAAAGCTTGGATAAGGAAAGAAAAGGCTTATAAAAATAAGCGTATAGAACCACCTTTTAATGTTCATGATAAAGTAATGGTAAAAAGAATTGTAAAAGCTTCCTTATTTAAGAAAATAAACCCAAAGATATCAAAAACTTATTCTGGTCTATTCGAAATAATCAGTTTTGTAACACCCAATGTTGTTTGGGTACAACTAGTAGATAATCCAAATGTAAAATTGAAAAGACACGTTATGTATTTAAAAAGATATCGTGAACGTGATCAAAATGAATGAGAAAAGCACGTAAAATGTAAATATAATTATGTACAAATTCATTGTAAATATCATAGATCATCTAGAGAGAAAAAAAAAAGTTTAACAAATAGAAATTATATATGTATATAGATGTATGTTGTGTTATATTATACTTTTTGTAGTATTTTTTTTTCCACAGTAACTATCCCATCTTATCGAGAATAATTGGCATCTTTGATGATTAGAAAGAAAAGCTAAACCAGCCAATCCTACATAGTATTCTACAATGAGAAACGTAAGAGCTGTTCGATTCGTACGACTGGGCCCAGGAATCGACGTAAGGTTAGATAATACTATGGATGAGTGGTGAGTTCAAAATTTTCTTTATGTGGACAATATTCGAACAAATTTAAGAAAGATGGGAACTTGAGATAAAAGTGAATACTGTGGAATATTAAATTATGAACATTAAATAAAATGCTTTGATGTTTAATTATCTATAGAATGTCAGCCCCCCCCCCGAAAATTTATATGTTACGCGATTTTATTTAATTTCATGGAAAAAAAAAGAGAGGTTGAAAAGAACTGTTTAGTTAGCTTATGTTTCCATAGTTATCAGCCTTGACCTTGGCCTCCAGGCGGTCAGGTGGGTGGTAGTGGTAGTCCAATAGGTGCTGACATCTATAATGTATACTCTGGGGGGAGGAGGTATCGAAAACTTCATACTACGGAGGAACATCGAACCGACATGATCTAAATGAAACGCCTTTTGAAACTTTTGAAATTAACAATGTTAAAGTGGACTGTGTTAAATTGAACTCGTGTGTTCAGTGTTTGATATTATGTGCAAAATTATTTAATAATGGATCTATAGTCGGACAAAATCAAACAAATATTTCTTTGTAAAAAAGTGATTGAAATCAACTATGAACCTTTTGGAAAACGATCGAAAACGACAAGTGCTATAGTGTTGTGAAGTGGTGATTTGTTCTCTACATGACTATACAATGGAAAATTACAGCTTTTTGTTTGATTAGTGGCATTTGAAGAAATTACTAAATTAACGAGAAATATTTGTATAAATACTTAAATTAGCCACATTTACTTACATATGCGGATTCACATGTTTCGTTTGTATTTTTTTCTTTCTTTTTGATTAAAAACCTTGTTTTCATATACATGGCCATTTTAAATTTTGTATTTAATAGAGAAGCCACATCCGCAGTTGCAAATCGAATATATAACGCAACTATCTTGGAACAACTATAGGGGTCGAACATTCTAGATAGAAGTGACACATTAAATTACTCCATGTTTCAATAGACAGACCAGAAAAGAGATGTAATACTCCTGGGTCACTAAATCTATATACACATCGTCAAAAAAGTACACATATAACTGGAGCATACTTGAAACATGTAATTAGGGAAGGATCTATGCCAATGTCAACAATTGTATCAGCATCACCTTCCATAACACTAGCGTTGTCTTTCAATTTTCCCAAATCTGGATTAGCACTTACAACATGATCACACTTACGCCGAATGTACTCTCCCTTGTCACCAGGTACAACACTCAGATCGTTGAGAGTATCATTGAAGATTTCAGAGAACTAGCGAGAGTCTGTTTCTTTTTTATTCAAGCTTGGCAATAGGATCTGGTAACTTCGCAAAATGTGTTGCAATAAAGACTTAGTCCTTTTTCAAGGAATTCTTCTTAAGCATACTTTGAGCAACCTCAATTGAAGACGCATCATCCTCATCAAAAGTATCAATGATTCTTTTGATGGGTTCAAAGCTGTTAGCATAATAGAGAACAGCTGTAATCCATGTACCCCATCTCGTTAAGACAGGCTTTGGTGGAAGCCGAAGTTCAGGGGCTAATTCGCGAAACACACTTGTTCGCGAGGGAGCTTTCAGAAATACCTTTTTCACATTTGACACAAGATGGTCAACGTCAGAAAAATGAGAACGGACTTCAGCTGCAATTCTACGTAGCGCGTATGCCAGACAGGTGGCATGCAGCATACGTGGGAATACAACCTTAAGGGCTTTTGCTGTACTCTTCATGTATGCAGCTCTGTCTCTTTAAAAAAGAAGGACCTTCTCGTACTTTACACATTCTGGCCACCGAATACTCAGCGGTTTTGTAAAAATTTGTGCAAATGCCGTGCCATTTACGTTTTCCCAAACTTCTGATAAAATCAAAAATGTTTGTATGCCTTCTTCCCCTCCCAAAGTTCCAATTACAACGTTGGCAATGAAACGTTCTAGAATATCTCAAGTTTCATCAATTGAAATCCATATATTTTTGTCAGCAACACTTTTTACGGATATCGTCAATAGTTCTGCTGTACGCGCTATCTCTCAAAAATGATTCATTTGAAACTTCTTGTTTCTTGCATTTCTTGAGAAAGTTTCTAAAGGAAACATTTTCTAACTTCCATAAAGGAATGCCCTCGTTAATTACAGCTTCACACAGATCCTTCTCAAAACTGTTAGTACGCGAAGCGGGATTCGTGACTGTTCCAAGAAGATGCTGAACGTTTTCACCAGCTGATATTCGTGTCCTTCCAGAATTGTGTTTTGCAGTGCTAATATGGTGTGTTACAAAATAAGGTTTTTCAGCGGAAACCACAGTTTCACATAACTTACAAAACAATACAGAACCATCTGTTGGAATCACAGCACGCCCGAACTCACAAATTTTTCCGCCTAGAAAGACCAACTTTCGGCATCTTGAAATACTGAAACGCACATAGATACCAGTTCGGTATCACGCACATCTAAGATTCACAATACCTGCCTACTTCTAGAAAGTAAGCATTTTTGTTTGTAATTCCATGAACCGAACACTGCTTTAAAACACATCCCCGCCCCTCCACTTGTCACATTCCAACGGGAATAGACCATTCATTATCAGACACCGAGATTGCTTGGCAAGAAAAGAGCGATTCAGATTTGTGGCGACGGCCCCGGGTGCCTAAGTAAGGGGGCAAAAATTTGGGTGAAAAAAGGAAAAAGAGGAATATCTATATGGGGGCGTCGATTTTCTGTGGCACGGCACTGGGTGGGGGGACGCCTTCCCTCCACGTTCCCCCTCACTTTTATCCCTTGATGAATATCTTAAGAACAGTAGTTGATACAGATAACTTGTTTGCGTATTCGGAATCAGCATTTTCCAACTATTTTAAAACAGGTGTTTGGTACCAAAATTTCCGAGGAAATTTCGTTTTTATTTTTCAGTGTAATTATAAAATAAGTACAGTAATATAAAAAACTTCTGTTTCTTTTATGAATATTAATATGGCATTCTTTATCGAATTGTTTACAATCATTTTTCAACCGAACCGTTATAAGTTGTCACTTTCAATAACCTAAGTTCATGGTCATGTATTAAGCTATCTTTAAAATTTCAATAGCAGATTGTTAGATGTCTCTGTTTATATGTTTGGAAATATATATTCAAATTTAGAATACCATTATTATAAAACTATTTCTAACGTTCATTTGGGTATTGAGCTCTAAAAATAGGTTGAGTATCATTATTGGATGACTTACAAATGATCTCCATTTAACTCATCTCTAAAAATGCCTCACTTCGCCAAGTAGCAATATGTAATTAGTGTTCTTAAGTATACGTATTATTATGTACTTTTTATGAAGATATTACTAAATGAATATGTAACGAATTTTAGCAAACCAAAAAAGTTAATTGAGCAAACTAATAGTATTCAGATATTACTAAATGAATATGTAACGAATTTTAGCAAACCAAAAAAGTTAATTGAGCAAACTAATAGTATTCAGATATTACTAAATGAATATGTAACGAATTTTAGCAAACCAAAAAAGTTAATTGAGCAAACTAATAGTATTCAGATATTACTAAATGAATATGTAACCAATTTTAGCAAACTAATAGTATTCAGATATTACTAAATGACTATGTAACGAATTTTTGCGATTTGTAATGCAATCATTATGTATCCAAAAATATATTAGCACTAAATTTTAATGTACAATTAATTAATTACAGTCATTATCTATTCACAATTAAAACATCTTTTGTTGGTAGAAATACAGTATTTGATTTAATTTTATATATTTCCTATATTAATTAGTCCGATGTTTTTAAATGTTGAAAACGATCTTTCGTGAAAATGATTTTTACCTTCAATCGGCAGTAGAACGGAGAAAAAGTATGGCGATCGTGAAAAAATATATATCATGATAATAAATAAATTGCGAGATTTCAACGAATTTACATGTTCCGTAGGAAATTGTATCTGAAAAGTTACTTTTGCATGTTCTCCTGATTCCTCGTTCTGATATGGAAAAGGAGTATAAGAGGACGCGGTCGAACAAGTAGTGCTCTGAAACGGGTCGGGTTACGGGTTGGGTCGGGTTGGGTTGTCGGGTCAGCGCGGGTCGGGTTGTCGGATCGGGTTATCGGGTCGGGTCAGTCGGGTAAGTCCACTTTGGTGAACTGAGTTTAGGTTGAGCTTAAACTCGGCTGGAGTCGAAAGCTGCTGTTTTTCACTACCTACCTAATTAAAAATAGCAATTTTCAATTGATTTTGTAGAAGCCATAAATCTATGTTGAACACTTGCAGCTAGTGTTTTTATGGTAAATGCTTATTTTTGTAGACCTACTTGTGTGTACTTTATTGTTAAATATGGAAGATTGATTTTACGAATCGACTGTAATATTAATATCTATAGTCCAGTAAAGATAGCCCATTTATCTGCCAAGAAAGGAACAAATTAGTAACAAGCTGAAAATTGGTATGGTAGTAGGGGGATGTGTCAGGAATAACATACTAAAAGTCCCCTAAAATCCCTCTGTAGCTTTTCCCGCAATTTTGAAAAATGTCCGCCATCTTTAGATGACGACAAGGAATTTATGGAAATCGTCACCCTTAATGTTTATTCTTCTAGCCACCGTTCTAATTATCACAAAGCCATGAATCATATATGGTTGGAAAGCTTGAAAGACAGAGAATCTAAGTAAATAACATATATGCCCATCGTGCTAAATTTCTAGAAGAAGAGGAAGAAGAAAACAGCTTTCTTATTAAAAAAAAATCTTCAGAAATCATGAGAAGTTTGCAACACTGACAGTTATTGCACACCAACGAAACACCATCAACAAATACTCTTGATATTTATCTCATTCATAGCCAACAATGACACAAATCGATGCAATACAAGTCGAGAAAAAAATTTAACTTATGTTACTTTCTGACCTCTTTGTACAAAAGTGCATAAGGTAACGTACACTTTCACGGTTCTAGTCAGCTTCTTTTATCACATAGGACCAAGAGTTATATATCATTGGAAATCTTAAGAAACGTAAATTCGAACGAGGTAACACTTATACTAATCACCCCAATTTCTGGAAGAAGCGCAAAACAAAAATTTCGGGACAAAACGTGATTTTCGCATAAATTCTTTAAAACTTGCAACACTAACAATTATCGTATGTTAACAAAACTCAGCCACCGTTTTCACTATCATCATTATTAATTTACTTTTAAAATGGCCAACGTGTTTCCCAATGTAGTAGCTTTTATGATACATAGTTCTACATCACTTAAAAATAGCACAAAAATCATTTATTGACACCATTAGAAAGTACAGAAATTGGTAGTCTCCTATTCACAGGAAAATCGTAATTCACACACTTAAAATCACTCTCAACTACAGTAGTCATTTGAGTGTATTTTTTTAAAATGTCTTGTTCATAACTAGAATGCAATTTTCCTCCTAGTATCCTTCAAATCAACTTAGTATTTACATTAGACGTTAGTATGCACTTTAAGAACATTTTTGTAACTAGTCCATTCGGACTTATTTTATTAGAAATCAATGAGGTTATCATTATCTCGTTCATCTCCATGGTTTTCAACATTTGATTTTGCATTCACACATCCAATTCCTCGAGAATGACATAAATTAGAGCACACAATTTCTGCTTTCCGACAACCGTACATACTTTCACAGCCCTTTCTACAGTTACAGGATATTACACGGAGCGGGTTCCTTTGTCATTCTTGCTGGTGCGAGAATACCTCCTAATGTTGTCCATCCATATTCAGTCGCTCGCAAATCATTTCTACGGTACTATTGAACCTGATGATATGGTGTTTCGCAGCATCACCGGTGGGTGGCAGTTTTTCCAATTGCATTTCGTTCTGGATTGGGAGCGTCTTACTGCAAGGATGTATGAATGATACTGGAATTCATCCAATAAGGTTACTATTGCTGGATAATCGTAGTGTGTTAGTAGAAATGATGTCCTAGCTTCATAGATTGTACACAAGCATTATCATGGTTAAAAACTTCAAGTGATCGGCATAAATCTTCCTGTTTTTGAAGTAATCGCAATAGCTTTTTCTTTCCCTGTCGATACAAACCAGATGATGTGTCGCATCCAGTTAAAGCATGGTAACTGAGCAAAACAGTAATATATTTGTCTGTGTATCTTACAACTTCTTAGTACTAAATTCTTTACTCACGTCTTGTACACACCCAATGACGTACTGATTATTTCGAAATGTGATGTCTTACTGATTATTACCTTGTTCAAGCAAAATGATTAAAATGTCAACATCCTCGCCATTACTACGACGTGCCTACAAGGATTTAAAGACTTGGCTACAGCAGTTTTAGCTATAAGTGCGTAAGCATTACTCCTTGCTTGCTGGGTTTGAATTCCAGCTTGTGTCAAATGAACCATCAACTCACTGGCGAAACAATCCTTATTTTTGAAATTAACTAAGAATTTATCTTTTTTTGTTAATAATATGGTTTCATTTGTGAATAACACCAAAGCTGATTGAACCTTTGACTCACGTTGATTCCGCTCAGCGGCTTTTGTACAGTTTTCAGTGCACTACCCATAAAAAAATAATTGTTGCTTTCGTTCCTGAGTTTGTGAGTACATAGGACACATACGAGTTGTGCACGTCAAGGTATGTTCCATGTTGTGGCCAAACAACATGATGTAGAAGCCAGCCTCCATCTATAACGTACACAGTGGTTTTAATTTGAGTTTTAAAATTTGTCCGATATTCAAACATGTCGTACAAAGCGGACTTTTTTGTTTTTCTTATAGACATTTCTGTGAAGAAAGTGAATAGGGTGCAAGCTCGTAAGCAAAACACTGCTGGAGTTATTTTTCGGACTTGTACTCATATGATTCAGTTGAAGTATGGTGTTTACAGCCAGTAGCTCATCACGGATACGCACTACATTGTGCATTACGGATAGTGGGATGACTTTATCGTTTTGTTTAAGTTTCACATTTCCCAAAGTCTATCCAAACATTCCTTCCATAGCAGCCAATCCGATTTCCTTAGATTTATCAGTTGACCATTTCATTACCTACCGTGCCACTGTTTAGGGACGCGAGCTCCGGATATGAAGGGAATGGAGAATGCTGGCAAAACCAACGCAAGAACTTCTTTAGATGTAATATATCACGCGATTGACTGCTTTGGTACAGGTCCACATGCCGACCAGTGTGAAGTTCTTGCCTATCTTTGTTTAATAATTTTTGAAGACATTCTCGTAAGTGGCACGCTGCTGGCATACTTGACACACACTTAGATATTATCTTTTCAGTTATGCCTCTCCTATGGGTCAGTCCACCGCTGCTCTTCATTGCTCTCGCTAAAACCTGCTCAATCGTCATATCAAACCATATGCCACTCCAAAATATATCTTTTCTACGAATAGTGAAGTAACCGTCTCCTGCAAATAGCTGGAACTGATGAAGATCCATTTCATCCTCCAACCGCAACATTTCTTGTAAGTACAGATATGCGTATTTGGCATACAAAAGATGCTCAGCTGCATAGAAGTATGGTAACATTTCTTACATGCAGTGATGATTAAGATTCAAGTCTCCAGTTCTTTCGAATTAAAAGACGCATAATTTCTACAAGCTGAAAGTACAGAGCGAATAACTTAGAGATGCGGCTTGTTTCTGCAGCAGTGTCAATGAATAACTTCAGATCATTTGCAATCTTGATTGACTATGAATGTTGAACAACTACATCAGTATCGATATCTTCTTCAGTCATCAGAGGAATACAAACATCTCGCAATCGACGCACAAACTCCTCAGTGCCGTCTGATTCATTAATTAAACAGTATATATTGCAATTGCTAATGGCCGTGTTGTGTTTTAAAAAAAATGAGCTCGCAAAGCACGAGCAATAAGAATGACCTGGCTTCATCTGTGGCATGGAGTTACTAGAATACACACAAGACCAAAGTTCTTCAATGCCACTACCTTTCATTATATATGCAACTGTTTCCATAAATGACATTATAGAGTGAAAATCCCCGAAGTCTAACAACCACTGACGGTAATTCACCAGAATTACTACATGCTGTTACAATGTCACATGCTTTAGATTACAAAGGTTGATCCAACGTGACTAAGCACGCTTTTTTGCTTATTTCCTGCACATTCTTTGCTGGCAAACATAAGCTCCGAGTATACAGCATCTATGCTTATTGGTTGAAGATTGATGAGAGATTGAATTACTACTTAATATGTTTGATACTTGTGGTTGTTGCTTGTCACCAGCTGCATAACTCCATTCCAATTCGGGCAAGTTAGTGTCTTCAACCACTTGAGAATCATCCATGTTACATCGTACAGAAGGTGGATTTCAGTTTGGATATTCAGAACACGAAAGTATCTTATATCTTCAATGATTAAATCCGAAAGGCCATTACCTTTGCGTGTGTACGTTAAAAGTGGTATATTCCATTTATTCTTTGACAGTGTACGTTTTTTGAACCCAGGTATTGCTCAATGATATGCCAGCGACTGAATATGAATGGATAACATTAGGAGGTATCCTCGTACCAGCAAGAATGACCAAGGAACCCGCTCCGTGCTCCTGCTTTCCGCTCCGTGTAATATCCTGTAACTGTAGAAAGGGCTGTGAAAGTATGTACGGTTGTCGGAAAGCAGGAATTGTGTGCTCTAATTTATGTCATTCTCGAGGAATTGGATGTGTGAATGCAAAATCAAATGTTGAAAACCATGGAGATGAACGAGATAATGATAACCTCATTGATTTCTAATAAAATAAGTCCGAATGGACTAGTTACAAAAATGTTCTTAAAGTGCATACTAACGTCTAATGTAAATACTAAGTTGATTTGAAGGATACTAGGAGGAAAATTGCATTCTAGTTATGAACAAGACATTTTAAAAAAATACACTCAAATGACTACTGTAGTTGAGAGTGATTTTAAGTGTGTGAATTACGATTTTCCTATGAATAGGAGACTACCAATTTCTGTACTTTCTAATGGTGTCAATAAATGATTTTTGTGCTATTTTTAAGTGATGTAGAACTATGTATCATAAAAGCTTACTACATTGGGAAACACGTTGGCCATTTTAAAAGTAAATTAATAATGATGATAGTGAAAACGGTGGCTGAGTTTTGTTAACATACGATAATTGTTAGTGTTGCAAGTTTTAAAGAATTTATGCGAAAATCACGTTTTGTCCCGAAATTTTTGTTTTGCGCTTCTTCCAGAAATTGGGGTGATTAGTATAAGTGTTACCTCGTTCGAATTTACGTTTCTTAAGATTTCCAATGATATATAACTCTTGGTCCTATGTGATAAAAGAAGCTGACTAGAACCGTGAAAGTGTACGTTACCTTATGCACTTTTGTACAAAGAGGTCAGAAAGTAACATAAGTTAAATTTTTTTCTCGACTTGTATTGCACCAATTTGTGTCATTGTTGGCTATGAATGAGATAAATATCAAGAGTATTTGTTGATGGTGTTTCGTTGGTGTGCAATAACTGACAGTGTTGCAAACTTCTCATGATTTCTGAAGATTTTTTTAAAATAAGAAAGCTGTTTTCTTCTTCCTCTTCTTCTAGAAATTTAGCACGATGGGCATATATGTTATTTACTTAGATTCTCTGTCTTTCAAGCTTTCCAACCATATATGATTCATGGCTTTGTGATAATTAGAACGGTGGCTAGAAGAATAAACATTAAGGGTGACGATTTCCATAAATTCCTTGTCGTCATCTAAAGATGGCGGACATTTTTCAAAATTGCGGGAAAAGCTACAGAGGGATTTTAGGGGACTTTTAGTATGTTATTCCTGACACATCCCCCTACTACCATACCAATTTTCAGCTTGTTACTAATTTGTTCCTTTCTCAATCCTATCTTTACTGGACTACTACGCCAATATGGAGTCTGCATTTAGAACAAAACTAGAAGTTGTTTAAGCAAGGCCAAAAGAAAGATTGGATATGGACACCAAGCCATTTTCAATAGCAATTTTCAATTGATTTTGTAGAAGCCATAAATCTATGTTGAACACTTGCAGCTAGTGTTTTTATGGTAAATGCTTATTTTTGTAGACCTACTTGTGTGTACTTTAATTGTTAAATATGGAAGATTGATTTTACGAATCGACTGTAATATTAATATCTACGCCAATATGGAGTCTGCATTTAGAACAAAACCAGAAGTTGTTTAAGCAAGGCCAAAAGAAAGATTGAATATGGACACCAAGCCCAAGCAGGGCTGCGGTAGCTCAGTGGTAGAGAATTCATCTCTGGTGCATGGTATCCATGGTTCGAACCCAGCTTGTGCTCAGTGGGCTTTGTGGTGGAGAAATGCCATGTAGTGGGTTTTCTCGAGGTTTTCCTGTTTCCTCCCACTGTCTTCATTCCACCATTGCATTCATTTCTCATGGTCACCGTATCCCTTATCCTCGGTGCAGAATCGAGGGACCTTAAACTGAATATTTCCTTTTATTTTACCAAGCCCAAGAAAATCGATACAAGAATAAGATAAAGATTGGATATACAAGACAAAGTGCATAGTAATCTTGCTCTTGGCCTTATTTTGGTGATCACGAAGTAGCGATGAGCATATTTTATTGCTTTCCGTATAGTGTGAATGATCATAATCAAAATCAAACTTGGTCTTCATTTGTACCGATGAGGCGAGCATTCTTGGCTCTTGTATAGCATGAAACACCACCAAGACTTCGAAATGCAGGACCAAGACTTGACTGTGCAAGACAAAGAATAAGACGCAGTATTGATGTCCAAGACCCAGGGTGCGAATTGTTTGAATTTCATTTGTTGGGCTGAAAGTGATGAAATAAAATTAGTACTTTATAATTAATTATCATACTGTATTTTTAAATTTTAAATTACAAAATTCATATTATGTATCTTCTTACTTGCAACTATATATACTGTAAAATACGTTTTAATTACCGAGAAAGAAAAATCAAAATGGCGCGGGTCCCGGAATCATAAGAACCTATTTTGGAATGAAAGTTGAAGGGTTGGAAAAAATCACAGGTGTTCTCCCGTTTCCTCAACCCTTATCGTTGTAATTAAACGATTTCCTTTTGTCTCCGCCAAGAGACTCTTGCTACTGCTTTCTGAGAAGACCCCTGCCGTCCGAGCAGGTGAGAACACTGACCGTGAATAAAAATTTCTTCACATAGAACTAAAGCAAGAAAACAATAAATTTCTCCCACGTCGGACACTGGTATTAGTTATAAAAAGAAATAACCAAACCTCAAAAGTGCCAAATATTCATTAAGATGCATATACAAATCCCCCGCTTGATCTAGCTAGTGGTTAACGTGTAAGACTTCGGTACACGTGGTCCGGGTTTAATTCCCAATGGGAGTGCATTTTGGCGTTCACCCAGTGTGTTCACCATAGTGCTCTCAAACGGGTCGGGTCAGCTCGGGTTAGCTCGGGTCGGGTTGTCGATTTGGGTCGGGTTATTCGGGTCGGGTCAATCGGGTCATCACGGGTCGGGTTGTCGGGTGAGGTCAATCGGATCGGATCACGGGTCGGGTCGGGTCGGTCTTCAACCCGACCCGACCCGACTCGTTGAGAGCACTACGGACAAGTGTACGCAGTGGATTTTTCTGACAATTGGCGACATTGAGAGAAAAGGCACCAGTTGTGTACTCATTCGAACGTTGTACGGCTGCATTTCCTGAAGTTTGATGTTGGTCATTGAAATTTCACAAGAGCAAGAGGTAAGTTTGTATAATACGGTAACATGTCTTTAATTTTTTTGAGTTGTGTTATAAGCAATAACATTTACAAAGTTTCACATAGACTAGTTGTGTCTATTAGAAAACAAAGCTTATTACAGTAGTCAAATAGTGGCATGGGAGGTGGAAGGTTGTCTGTTCAGTGCTGACAGCTAGTAAAGTTAATATGAACGAAGATGGCGGGTAGGCAAGAACACGCAGAACAGAAGAGACTAAGAGTTAGTCTGTACTCCTGGCTTCTTAACTGTAAACTGTAGTCATAGTTATCATTTTTTGTTATTCTTTCTTCTTGCTGTAATTCCAGTCGTTTTAATTTTACTTTTCTTCAGTAGGGCTAATTTTTCATTATTGAAAATGTTGAAAATAGTCATTATTACTTAGTTTAGGTGTCTTATATTTTCCCTTTTTTCAAGTTGGATAACATGGGTAAATACAAAAGAAAAAGTGAAAGAATACTTGTCTTTGATAACCAAGGGAAATTAGAGAGATTTGATAATCTTCAGAAATGTTACAGTGAAAAAATAATCCCACTCCATAGAATATTCAGCATGGATGAATTTGGTCTTACTAACGCTTCTTCAAAATTTCTAAAGCTTATCAGTCCAACCGGAAAGAAAACCGTGCAAAATTTATTTTGAAGAATGAGGTGAGCTTCTAACCGTGATTAGCTACTGTAGTCCAACAAGGATCTATGTTCCTGCAGCAATGAATTTTCCAGGTAAAGAATGAAAGAGGAATTGTACGAAGACACTCTTTGTGGAATATTGAAGCTCATGACCGAGTGTGGATTATAAACACAGAAATTTTCGCATCTTTGCTTCAGCATTTTGTTAATCATGTAAAGCCTTCTGGTGAATGCAGACAATCATACTTCGCATTGTTAGTTTGCAGCTATCCAGTTCTGTAGAATAACCATATAACGTGTCTTTCCCTTCCGTCACACTCTAGTGACAAGATCCAGCCACTTGATTCATGTTTCGTTTGTCCCCTGAAAGCGGCTTATGGCTCAGAAGTTGAAACATAGATGACTGATAATGAAAATCAGCCTGACCCTGTTCAAAGAGACAAATTAAAAAAAAAAAAAAACTCTTCTGTGCCACATACTTACAAGTAGTTACTCTTCAAACAGTGCTACAGGATTCTCTTCTACGGGTATATATCCTTTCAGCTCTGTTGCCTTTTCTGAAGACAACCTTTTGCTTTCACAAGTAACACCAAGTGACTTTTATCCTACCGAAACAATGGACACTGGACATGCTCATCAAGAACTTTGTTCCGAGTTATCATAGTTGGAAGTGGCTGTAGAATGTAATGAAACTTCTGTTTCTCCTGTTCGAAATACGTCGGTCCAAAATGTTCGTAAACCAAGCAGCACTTCAGCAAACATAGCAGATCTAAGTATCCGTCCTTTACCAAAGCGCGCGAGAGACGTGCGAAAAGAAGGGATGCTTTAAGAAATCGGAGATTTTCTCTAGTTCCCCGGTGAAAGAACTCTTAGTAGAAGCAGAACAACTAATGAACAATAGAGAGAAAAGAAAGAAAGTCAATCAAAATACACATGCATTGAATTTGTATTACAACAGTTGTGTACTCTCAACATCTAGTGCAACCAACGAAGCCAACGAATCATACTGTCCAGGCCGTAGGAAGACATTAGAGGATGACTGGACTCCGGGTCTAACTTCTTCAATTCACAGACTACAGTAAAGATATAAACTGTAAAGATAACAAGAAAGTTCAGTCGCTTTATTCGGAGGTCTGTGTTCAATTGACTCTCACAACGTGAGTTGAATGCAAATGGAGATAAGCCGAAGCCAGTTGTTGATGTGGGTATATCCAATACACTATATGATTATGGCAGTTCAGTTTCACCGTTAACTTGCGTAAGGACAGAGTGAACACGGGGCCTCCACAGAGCGTCACAAGGGCGTGTGTGCTGTACGAGTTCAAACTGGGATCAAACGCCGCTGCAGCGGGGCGGAAGATATGACAAGCCTCTGGTGAGGGTGTCGTGACTACGCGGACAGTACTGCGGTGGTTTAAGAAGTTTAAGAACGGTGAGGAAACACTCGAAGACAACCACGTGCCGGAAGACCAACACATATAGAAAATGAAGATATTCAGACAGCAATTGAGGCGAACAGTGGCCAGACATATGTGGAACTGGTACTACAATTCAGTGTGAGTAGAGAAGTCATTCAACAGAACCTCCATCAACTTGGAAAACACCGTAAGTTGGGAAAATAGGTCCCAAATGATTTGACTCCGGGCCAGAAGGCAACGCGAACAGACACCTGTGTTTCTTTGCTGTCTCGCCTGAGAAAGGACCCATTTGTGCAAAGGGTGTTGACAATGTGATGAGAAGTGGTCGTGGTGGCGCCTTCATCATTGTTTAGCATTTCATGAACCGGTTCCAAAACAGCCGAAACGGGCACCACGTCAGGAGAAGGTCCTCCTGTGTGTTTGGGTGACTGCTCGCGGAATCGTGAATCGGGAACTGACAGTCGGTCAGAGCATCAATGCAACTGTGTACTGTCAGCAGTTGAGCCGTGTTCAAAACAACTCAGAACTCTGGAGCCAGCGCTTTTGAATCGCAAAGGGGTCCCTGTTACAGGACAACACTAAGCTCCACGTGGCTTAATGACCCGAGACACCATTCTATACCTTGGATAGGAAACACTATTGTATCCGCCATACTTCCTGGACGTTGCATCGTACGATTATCACTGTTACATTCCTTGGACAATCACCTTAGAGGACGCCAGTTCAAATCCATAGTAGAGGTGCAAAATTTACTTGATACTTTCTTCGCTTCACGGCCCACCAAATTCTACCGTGATGGAATCCATGGCCTTCCAGGACGTTGGCAGAAGGTCGTCTATGGTGATGGAGACTATTTTTGATCTTCCAGGTACGTCTTAGGTGATATATCGATGCTCGAGGGTGGTGGGTGAAAAAGCGTCAGAACTTTCTTGGTTACCTTTATAATTAATAAAATAAATATAATAATAAAATAGGGCAATTTTCATACTTTATCGCCTCGTTATGGTTACTGTTAAATTATCAGTACAAATATCATTCTCCTTGCTTTAGGGACGATTGAAATACATACAGAACAACTACTCACAGCTGTGATGTCCTACAAAACGCTAATCGTGGATTAATCTCCGCGAAATAATGGAAAAACAATGTTAGAGCAACATATTATCTTCAATTCGATTATTAACCTTGGCTATCTACAGATTAACTCTCGGTTGGTGCAACTGAGCATGTGTTAAGGCTTGTGAGTATCCTCCAGTCGGTCTACTGCCGATGGTCGGTACTGACGATGGAGTATAAGTGCTTCTAAGTTGTCACTCATTCGGTACTCTCGGTAAGCTCTACGTGACGCAGTTATTAATGAAAGGTATCGTGGCGTTAATGTGGGTTTATGAAGATGTGTGGTAGCAGTAGGAATGGAGCGTTCAGCCGCATTTTGAACTGCTTCAGTGAGTGTAGTGACTACTAAATCGAGGTTATGTTGTGAATTAGGCACAGTGAGTGGAATCATGGCATCGTCAAGTGCGGAGCGGTATTGATCCCAATCAGCCTGATTGTAACGGTAGATTTTCTTAGCTGGCAATGGATGTGAAGATTGTGCTGTGCAGCGTAGTTCTAACTTAATAGGAACATGATCACTTCCTATGGAGTCCAGTATCGAGATGGTGATAAACTGAGTCAGAGAAGATGAAGTAATAACAACATCAGGAGTACTGTTACTAGCTGGTCGTGTAGGCTTAGATAGGATATGAAATTCCCCAGTAGTAGTATTTTGAATAAAATCGAGAAAGTGCTGTTTGTCTCTCTGGGTACGACTATGAAAATTTAGATCTGCCATAATAATGTAATGCTTAGAGTGGGAGTCAATGAAGCGAAAGAAATCATAGTTGAGTTGTTTTCCTGGGCGAAAATAGATCGTAGCAAAGGTGACGGTACAGCTGCGAAAGTAGATAGTAGTTATGTTATGTTCAGGAAGAGTAATATTATGAGGTGCTGTTACGGATCGATATGGCAGGCGATTGCAAATACCGATAGCTGTGCCACCATAAAGACATGGTCCTGCAGGGGCATCGTGACGGAGTAGAGTATATTTCGGTATGTAGCAATTCAAGTAAGGAGCCAGATATGTTTCGTTCAACGCAAAAGCTGATATTCGTTCTTCTTGGAGTAACTGCCTGAAAAGCACCTTGTGGGTAAGTAATGAGCGGATGTTCATAAAGAGTAAGGTGTAAGCCATAATAAATACCCAGAAAAATTTGGAGATGAATTTCGCCATATTAGACATAAACTTCAAGGGGTTAGATTTGAAAGTGTACCGTGGGCCCAGAATAGGTGGCATGAAGCTGAATATTAAAGAGTATTTTAGCTGCATGAATGATTTGAGTAAGTATGTGAGTCCGAAGAAACGGATGGATATTTTTGTAAAGTAATGGTGAGAAAGCGTAGTAAGTCTTTAACAGTAACTGGATGAAGTAATGAGTTGGCAGGTGGAGTCGGCGGATCAACGGAGCGAATAGGAGCAACCAGTTCCGGCTTTGAATGTTCAGGTTGTGGTTTGGCTTTGCATTTGTAGCTGTATGTCGGATGTTTTTCATTACATGCACTACATTGCGGTGGTGCCTTTTGATTGAGGCATTCCCTGGTAGGATGTTGCAAGGAACAATAGCCACATTTAATGATATTAGTGCATTCTGACGTAGGATGTGAATTATACTGCTGGCATCGCTCACAGCGCAATGGAAGAGGTGCCGGTGTACGGGATGGCTCGACCTTATAGCGACTGCGATAAATATACGGTCCTTTAGACAGAAGTTGATCGATTAGTTGTGGTTGGTCTGTAAGCACTCGTACAAGAAAGGTTGCTACTAAGTTGTTCTTTATGCGAATGCAACGTTTTACAGGAAACCCTTCTTGATGCAGTTCCTCGTATATTTCTTCATCTGTGAGGTCTGGTTCTACTCCGCGGATTACCACCGATAACATTAGAGGACGTTTAGGAGGCGGAGGTGTTTTGCGTGTGGTAGGAGTTAAGGCAGAGAGTTTTGCTTTTGGCCCAAAGATTTCGAAAGTGACCTTATTCCGGACATGCGTCGCAAAATTAGACCTGGTTGATTTTAAGATAATGCCTTTACGTGTTTTGATTATTTCACGGATCTCAGGTCATGGTACAAATTTGACTAATTGTTGAAAGACGGCACGTACTGAATCGTATTTGGTGTCAAAATCGGTAAGTAAGAAGTTATAGATGATGCCTTGAGTAGAGGTTGCTGAGGTATCTGATCCATTAGTTGCTGAAGTCTAATCCATGTTGTTTGTTTCCTGGTTGTCGTCATTACTAGTGCGTGGCCGTTTTGGAGGATCAGAGGTAGAGTCACGTCCGTGAGGTGATCTAGAACGAGTTCGTTGATCTCGAGGTGCGCTGTCCCCAGTATCAGTGTTGTCCCCTGTTTGTGCATTACTGCTTCCCTTAGTGCCAGTAACAATACGGGGATGTTTTTTCTGACGTCCGCTTGGTTTTATATTAATAGGAATTTGTTGATCGAGATTATGCAGTGGTCGGAAGCGTTGCCAAGGTCCGTCATGATGAAAATGGAGCTTAGGGCCGAAGCCCAAAAGGAGAAATATGCGAAATGAAAGATGAATAAATGATGTTCAAAAAGCAAGCTTGCCCCCCGAAAGTGAAAACTTTCGTCAATCCTCTAAGTGCGTAAGTGTGCTGTGCTCACAAGTACGTTTTGCAATACTTGATCCTAGCTGGCACAGTAACTAACACAAGAGAGGCTAGGCTTCTTGGTAGAGTATGAACACCAAGCACATCGCTTTCAGAGCATATCAGAAATACCTCGTTACTGACTGTGAGTATTTACATTGTTTTTCATTGTTTGGTATAAGCAAAACTTTGCGAAATATATTTCGCATTTACAGCAAGTAACTAATAACATTCTATGTTTTCTGCAATCGATCACAATAATATTGTTGTAAACCTGAAAATCATCTCACAACAGTTTCACAGACAGCAGTGCTTTCATCTGTGTTCTTTATCTGCTATTCTTGTGTCTTAGCAAGTGTGAACAGAAGATGGCAGAGCTGTTGCCTGTGTAACAGTTGTCAGACGCTTCACAGGTTTACGACAGTTTTACAGGAACATTACAGAAAACAGAACGTTATTCGTCACTTCGCATAAGTGCCAAATATATTTTGCAAAGCTTTGCTTATATTAAACGATAAATGCCAATGCAAATTCTCTCAGGAAATAATGGGTTATTTCTGATATGCTCGGAAGTCGATGTGCTAGATGCTGAATTAACACACAAGTGACAAGCTAAAGTGGTAGTCATTTTGTGTTGCTTCAACACCTCACTTTTTACAGTGGAACAATAAAAACACATATAAAAATATAACAGTAATATTTTATGTATAATTGCCAAGATGACATTAATCTTAAACATATAAATAATGAGTTTGATCGGAGGGATATATCTTATGATAAATTTAAAGAGATTTGCTTTACTTGTGTCAAGCCATGTAGGGCCACGTTCCGTGTAGCCTCACTACTAAAGTCTAACCTAATTTAATATTACTGAATATTAAAAAATGATGACATTCCAACACGACGTTGTAATTTGTCCATCAAATTCGTTTTTGTTTTATTTTTTACTTGTTTTCTAGCAATGTTTCTTCCAAACATACTTTCAGGAAGGTTTGCCCCCTATAGTTTTGCAACCGACCCCTAGAGAAGATTACATATAGATTAAATATCACTTTCGATGTGAAGTTAAATAAAGTACATGGGCTCTCTGAAGACCAGGCATTACATTTGTCTCTCAATTTCACAATGTTTCTCGCTACACTTCGTTTAGCATATACTTCATTCTTACACGTAAAACAGTATGCTTTCTAAGAACAATGTCTAGTGGGCTGCAACCATTATCATAAATAATGATTCATTTTCCTCGTCAGTTATTATTTCTGGGTACAAATAGCTGGATTCATACTAAACTCCCATGCATCACTATTTTCTCAGGTATTTCAGCTTGAAATAGCTTCATAGGGCCTACTAATATGAAAACAATACACTCGTGAATCACTACAAATACAAAATACTATGCTTCAAAGAAAGCTTAAGCCAAGTGTTTTTTAAATTTCTCTTAACGCCTTTCTTCAGCAAGAGAGTCAGTTCTTTGTATTGAAAAGGAGGAAAGGGAGGAAGGCCAAATTTATATTTTATGAAGAAATAACACTGCAAGCAATATGCTGCTTCTGACACAACCTTGAAGCATTTCCTTTGGTTTATATTACTAGGTCTTCCCTAACTCTTCCTTTCTCCTTCCTTCTAAAGATGGAATGTAAGAAGATAGAAAAGTCAAAAATATCCGTGCGTTCGGGTTTCAGTTGACTTGGCAATAACAAACATAGTGAATAAATAAACAATCTTTTGTAGGGTCAGGTTTTACTTCTTGAATTTACAAACATTTCTGTGAATTGAACAATACAGCACAGCGGAAACACGGACTGGTTTACCCTTCTAAATCTGTCCCCCCACCTTCCGGTACAAACGATTTCCGCGTATCAATAAAAAGTACTTCGTTTGTACCGGCTTGTACCGCAAACATTTTCGTTCGTACTGTACTGCAGTATGAGAAATTGAGAAAATAAAGTTTGGGCCAAGTTCACGCAGCCCCCCACAATGTCCTAGGATCGATTTAATTGTCTCATTTGAAAGACCTTTGTTTGTACCGGATTGTACGGTAATTTGTTTCGTTTGTACCGTCCTGGATTATAAAAATTTAACGAAACAAAATGGGGGCCAAGGTCAAACAGGCCCTCAAATTACCACTTAATACACCGGGCACCATGACCTTTATATGTCATATGAAAGTACTTGGTTAGTACTGTATTGTACTAAAATGAGTTTTAGTTTAACCATAATATATTATGAAAAATTAAGAAAACAAAATTAGGGGTTGTGTGAAACTCCCCACCACCACCACCACCACGTTGTACAAACGATTTAATCGACTCATTTGAAAGATTTTCGTTTGTACCGGATTATACCGTGCTTTGTTTCATTTGTACCGTCTTAGATTATGATAAATGAATGGAACAAAGTGGGGGCTTAGTTCAAGCAGGCCCTCAACTCAAGACTTGGCACATCGGGTACACAAAATTTTTGTATATCATAATTATGAAAGTACTTGGTTAGTACCATATTGTACCACAATGTGTTTTAGTTTAACCATAATAGATTATTAAAAATTACGAAAAAAATTTGGTGTGTATGTGTGTGAATCTAGTCCCCCACCTCTCGTTACAAACAATTTAATCGGCTCATTTGAGAGCTATTCGTTTATACTGGATTGTACTGTAGTTTGTTTCCTTTGTACCGCCGTGGATTATGACAAATTAACGGAACAAACTGCAGGAACAATTCAAGCAAACACTCTAATCAAATTTTAAAACACAGGATACATATGACTTTCGAGAAATTTGAATGTCTCATGGAATGTCAATCTGGCCCATACATCTTAGTTTCCTTTCCAATTCGAATCAAAACATCACCAAAAATTTGTACCCAATATGTACCAATTTATAGCATCAAGGTTAGAATTTGTATCCCCATCAATTTCGAGAAATTTGAATTTTTGGCGACAAGTCAACTGAGAGACAAAACACATTTTTTTCAATTCGATTCAAAACGGTACCAAAAATTTGTACTCAATATATGCGAATTTGTACCACCAAAATAAGAATTTTTACCATTATCGGGTACTAGACGTTTAAATGTTTGTTGGCTGGTCAAGCTGGAATGCACATCCTTTTCTTTCCAGTTCGAACCGAAAGTTTGTACCCAACATATAACAATTTTTACCGCCAAAATTAAAATTTCTACCCCCACAATTTTCGAGAAGTATGAATTTTTCATGGCGTGCCAAGCTGGGCAGGACAACTTATTTTCCTTACAATTCGAACCAAAAAGGTACTAAAAACTTGTACCCAATATGCACCAATCTGTACCGCAAAAATTAGAAATTGTACCCCGAATAATTTTTGAGAAAATTGAAGTTTTGTTGGGAAGTCAATCTGCACAACACAACTCATTTTTCCCTGCAATTCCAATCAAACTGGTACTAAAATTTGTACCCAATATATACATATTTGTAGTACCAGAATTAGAATTTTTACCCCACCAATATCGAGAAATTTGAATTTTTGTTGGCGGTTCAAGCTGGCCTGCAAAATTTGTTTTTCTTTCCAATTCGAATCTGTACAGTATCAAAAATTTGTACTCAATATGTATCAATTTGTTCCACCCAAATTAAATGTTTACTCCACTTATTTCGAAAAATTTCGATTCTTGATGAGGAGTCAGCTTAAGGTCAAGTTGTCATGCAGAGCTCTTGTTTTCTTTCGAATTCGAATGAAAATTGTACCTAAATATTTTGCCAGTACGTACCAGTTTGTACCACTAAAATTAGAATTTGTACCCCCACCAATTTCGAGAAATTTGAATTTTTGGTGGCGACGTCAAGCTGGCACTCACAACTTATTTTCTTTCCAATTCGAATCGAAATGGTATCGAAAATATGTACCTAATATGTACCAATGTGTACCACAAAAATTAGAATTTGTGCAACTATCAATTTTGTGAAATTTGAATTCTCAATGCTCGAGCCAACTTGACGTCGAAATATGGTACGCGCAACACATTTCTTTTACCAATTCGAATCAAAATGTTACCAAAAATTTGAGCAAAATAAATATCAGTTTGTGCCATCTACAAACACCGAAGACAAAATTATTTTAATATTTTTTCACGTACCAAATATTAAAAAGGAATAAAGGAAAACATTACTACAAAACAACTTGTTGGGTAGGCGGCAGATTAAATTGATATCATTAGCATTTGTACAACTTGGTTGGGGAAAGAGAGAGTCAAACATCTACACATGTTGAGGACTCGAAACTATTTATGGGTGGGTGATTTTTTTCTCCAACCATTTGTGATCATGGCCAATATTAATTTTTATTACATAACTCATTCAGAGGATCAGTTTTGTGAAGTTGTCTCCATCCACTCATATCTCCGTTTCGATAACAGAGTCTAAATTCTAATTTTGCTTATAACAATTTTTACAAATTCAGTTACCATCAATAATAAACTCCACAGTTAAAATGTTTAATGGAATCAGTCAAAAATTCGTTTGTGAAGTGGTGATGTCGAATTTAAAAAATAGGATTCTGTTGTTTACCTTGAGGTCAAATAGATCCACATATTTGAGGAAGCATTTCAAATTTATTGAATTGGTGCAAGTACAATGTAATTTTTTTTGTTCCAAATTGTCTAAAAAATTTTTGGACAATTTTCATATGAATTTTGAATAAGCCTTTGGCTTGGAAGAGTTGACTTGGTGATAAATTGGCCGTTCGTTGAATAACAATTTCTAATCTTTATTTTGTACATGATTTCGCTCATGCAAGTTATAAGCAAATTTTTCGTTCCGTTTTGTGAATTGCGGGGAAATTTCGTTACATGTTCTCTTTCGAATCGAATACCATTTTGATTCAATAGAAAAGAAAGATTTGCCGTGCCCAGACTGATTGCAATGAAAAATCAAATTTCGAGAAACTGGTAGGGTTGGAAATTCTAATTTTGATAGTACAAGCTGTAACTTACTTGGCACAAACTTTTGGTAATATTTTAATCCGAATTCGTAAAAGAAATGTGTTGCTCAAGCCAAGTTTCGACGACAAGTTGACTTCAGAATTAAAAATGCGAATTTCTCCAAATCGGTGAGGGTACGAATTTAATTTTTTGTGGTAGAAATTGGTACAGTTTTTGGTACAGTTTGCATTCGAATTGCAAAGTAAAATAATTTATGCGGGCCAGTTTTCCGACAACAAAAATTATAATTTCTCGAAATTGGTGGAAGTACAAATTCTAACTTGGCGGTACAATTTGGTAAGTATGGGGTACCAATTTATGGTGCCATTTTGATTCGAATTGGAAAGAAAAAGAGTTGTGCGGCTCTGCTCCACCCGTTATCAAAAATTCAATCTTTTCGAAATTGATGATGGTACAAATTGGTACATATAGCTCAGAAATGTTTGGTACTTTTTTGATTCGAATTTAATGAAAAATAAGTTGTGCGGGCCAGTCTAATCCACCAAACTAAATCCAAATTTCTCGAAATTGGTGATTCTATATATATTATAATTTTGTTACTACAAATTTGTAAATATTGGCTACAAATTTTTGATACTGTTATGATTACTATTCGAAAGAAAATTACGTTATGCGTGACAGTTTGACCCACAATCAAGAATTCGAACTCCTAAATATTTTTGGGGGTGCTAATTCGATTTTTTCGTACAAATTAGTACATAACTGGTACAAATTTCTATTCCCTTTTCATTCGAATTGCAAAGAAATTGTCTGGGCTAGCTTGTTCTCAACAACGTTCAAGCAGTCCTCCAAAATTGTTTTACTTAATTTATCATAATCTCTTGTGGTTAAACTAAAATTCATCGTGGTGCAATACAGTATTAACGAAGTACTTTTATATGACAAACAAAATTTATATGTATCCGGTGTATTAAGTCATGATTTGAGGGCTTGCTTGTCATGGGCCCCATTTTGATTCGACAATTTTTCAAACTCCAGGACAGTACAAACAAAACAAACTACGGTACAATCCGGTACAAAACCTTTCAAATTAGTCGATTAAATCGTTTCTACAACGTGGTAGGGAGCCAGGTTCACAGGTCCCCCAATTTTGTTTTCTTAATTTTTCGTAATCTATTATGGTTAAACTAAAACTGATTTTGGTACAATACAGTACTAATCAAGTACAGTACTTTCTTATGGCATACAAAAGTTATGTGTATCCAGTGTACTAAGACGTGATTTGAGGGCCTGCTTGACCTGTGTCCCCATTTTGTTTCGTTAATTGTTCATAATCCAGGACGGTACAAACGAAACAAATTACGATACGATCCGGTACAAACAAAGATCTTTCAAATGAGCCAATAAATCGATCCTAGGACATTGTGGGGAGGGCTGCGTAAACTTGGCCCCCACTTCGTTTTCTTAATTTCTCATACTGCAGTACAGTAGAAGCAACAATATTTGCGGTAAAAGCCAGTGCAAACGAAGTACTCTTTATTGATATGCGGAAATCGCTTGTACTGATAGTACGGGGGGACGGCAGATTCACAAGAGTGACTGGTTTCATCACTCAAACTTTGCTATTATTCGAAAATGGTTGAACTGCCACTTTCGTTCTTTCCTTGTCCTCAAAATGAAAGAATGAAATTATGATAGATTTGCTTAAGATACTGAAGTCAATGTGCTAAATGCTAATGCCACATGAATTATGCAAGATTTAGCACCAAGATGCTAGATATGGCTTCACTTTAAGTACTTAGGTGCATAAGAGGAGTGGCGTCATTTGGGAAAGGCAGTATGTGTGGAGAAATTGTACCCATGAGTTTCAGAATGATTTAATCTACTATATATTAACGCACTAATAAAAAAATTGAACTTTTTCGCCGTTTGAGTTTACCTATCCCTCCTAAACCAAGTCTGAAATGATGCTGTTGTATGGGACATCATGTTAGAAGGACAGAAGCAAAAGTATGAGGAGGGAAAGGGCTTTCCTGTCCCAACCCATCTGACGTGATACTTTTCTCACAGACGAATATGCATTTACTTTATAAATATGATTTTAATGTGGGAACACAAGTTTATAACACTCATGTTTTGTCCCATTAAAAATTCACTTTTGTAGGTAATCTTACAGAACGTTTAAATTCATTTTTTTTCTTTTTTTAAAATTAGAAGTTTCGGGCTATTGCCCATGCCTTCTATGTGTGGTGTTGCTTGGCTTTGGTGTTGTAGACGTATTTGAGCTGAGGGATCGCCACTGTCGCTGATCCCTTGTTCTTCATCGTGGTGCTGGTTTCATTGTTGATTTCGGGGCATCCTGTACAGGTGCCGTGATGGTTCTCTCGTCCCTAAAGTGTTGACTGTCGGGTTTTGGGCATCTCTGACGTTCCTCCAGAATTTGGCGGAGTACTGTTGTCGTAGATCCTCTAACATTGGTAGTTCCAGATCTTCGTGGATTTGGGCAATCCTTGTGTCTCTGGAGTGCACTGTGATGGCTCGGGCTGCATTGTTTTGGACCACCTGGAGTCGGCGGAGGTATGTGGGGTAGGTGTGTTGCCATGCGGGATGGGCGTACATGAGGATAGGGAGGATGCACATCATGTATGTATGACGTCTTGTTTCTAGGGTCAGCTGTGGGCTGAGGAGAATGGGAAGTAGGTTCTTGAGTCGTATCGTGGCTCGTCTGGCTGTTGTTTCCAGGTGGTCTGCGAAGTTCAAACGGCGATCCAGGATGACTCCTAGGTACTTTGCCTTCAATTTTGGAGAAATGTCAGCTCCGTGGAGGGTGAAGTGGTACTCCTTTCCCTTGATGTTTTTGGTGAAGTCCACCAGCGTTGTCTTCTCGGTGTTCACCTTGATCTTCCAGTTGTTGGTCCAGGTCTCCAGAAGCTCGATGTGGCGTCGGAGATACAGTTCTGCATATCGGAAGTTGCGGTGGCTGGCGATGATCGCCGTGTCATCCGCAAAAGTGGCGGTGGTTGTGGTTCTGGTGGTAGGTAGATCGGCGGTGTAGATGTTGTAGAGTATCGGGGACAGACAGGGTTCCTGGGGTACTCCGGCTCTGATTCTTACTTGCTTTAGAACTTATAACCTTAAAGAATTCTATTAACATTGAGTACAGTTTATTACTTTAATGAAACTACCTAACCGTATGTTACACTATCACCAGCTATTTTTAAGGTATTGGAATATATAGTTTTAATTTTTCTTGCGTTTCACAGTTTTTGTTGTCACCACACCTAACGGAAAATTGTTGCATTAGTTTGTAGAATTTATTCCCGACATCTATCGGCTTAAAGAAGCTACACATGAAATTAAATCTGGGTTGGAGTTCCTTTATGTAGGTTTCATCATTGAGTTTTATTTTTTTGTTATTTTTACGTAAACAAGGCGAACATTGAACAATATCAGGAATTTAGAATAAAAAAAGATACCCAATATCTATAAAATAGTATCTAATACATTCTGCAGTACAACGAAGGCAATAAGCCGCATAACACCGGGAGTTACTTAGTTCTCAAATTGTCTACGAGCAGCAGTAGGTAACTACGTGAAACAATGCGTTATGCTATACATTGTGGTAATACGTGGTTTGTGGTTAACAGGTGGATCTTGGATAATACGTTGTAAGAAAAGATTTTAGAAAGGACTAACATGTATCCCCATGCGGGCTCTGTGTTCTTCCATCTAAACTCGAAGTCACGAACAAGTCGGATTTCGGAAAATAATAAAAAAACTGATACAGCAGGCAACAACGCAGCATTGGCAGATGTTCCAGTGGAGCACTCTCTCCTGTTGATAAGTCTCCACAGCTATTTCGTCCAACGGATGTGCTGTCACTGCAAGCAGCTTGGAATCAGCTAAATAACAATAAGTGTCACTCAGTAAAATCTATTTTGGACAATTGGCAGATGTCATCGAATACTAGCCGCCGAAATAAAGTGATCTAATTTGCTTACATGTAGGACACTCCCACTTAATACATTCTTATTTACTGCATGGCACTAATCTTCCTTATTGTGAGGACTCATTTTACGGTACATTTTACTGAATGCCCAGAGTACGCTGTCAGACCTCAGAGAACGCTCAATAATGCTTAGAAATTCTAGTTATGTTTAGAAAACTAATGTGGTCTTTCGCATACTTAGGGTTTTTCGGAAAATTTGAATAGTTAATGCACTCTAAGGCTTTCTTATTATATTTTTCGTCTTATAAGTTATAATTAATGTCATATTCTAAGTATTTCCTTGTTCTATTTTTATGGTTTACGACCTTGTTTTAATTTTTTTTTTTTTAATGTCTTATTTTGTAGTTCTTTGATTTGAATTACATTTTTTAAAAAAAGAAGTTTTATTATGAACGGAATATTAAATGTGTCGACCATTACCCTTCTCGTGACGGGTACAAATACTCTCACTTCTGGCGCCCCCATTGAATCATAATCATTAATTCATTCAATCGAAGTATCTCTTGAAATTCAAACGGTTCCTATGGCCGTAAGCTACTAAGATATCTTAGTGAACTATCCCGATTCGTTTTATTTCCATTTTAGTTCAAATACCTAAAAAGTCTGAAGACGTATTGAATTGCAAGTATTTTAAATGACAAATCCAAATACCAAATTTCATGTCTCTAATCAGAAGGAATTCCCAGATATGGTTTTTTTATTGTAATATAATAAATTATAATAAATTATAATTATAATAAATTATAATAAATTATAATATAATATATTCCACCTCCCACGCAGAATTCAGAAAAACAACTCCTTACTGTGCAGTTCAGATGTAAATCATCGCGGTCAATACCGAATGCTGTGCAATATTTTGCGCGGTGTTGCCAGATTGTGGACTCCCCTTTCCCTTCTCGCTCGCCTCTACGCAGATTTGTGACACTGTGGCTATTTATCTCGCAAGCTTAAGCTATTAAGCTTTGACAGTTTTGAAAGTTAAGTTTTTCTCTTTCTTCTGGTGACGAGTATTTCTTTAAAAAATTATAAACAAAAAAAATTCTTCGACCTTGACTTTGTAGCACTTTTTTTTTTTTTGAAAACTCCGCACGTGTTCTCGGTTTGCATAAAGACATTATCAACTATAATTTTGGAGAACACACGAACTACAACGAAAGAAAGCAACCCAACACTGATGAATTCTGTTTATGGTAGAATAGAGCTCTCACAAAAACAAACCATCTAATTTCTAAGCAACTTGCAACTTTGTTTTGGGTTACAATAATTTATAACCCAGCGGGTCAACAGCCGAAGGAGTTGTTCCATGGCGTCCCAGATGTGTTAGATCAGATTGAGTTCCGGTGACCGTGAATGGCAGGGAAGTGCTGCCAGATCAGAGGAGTCCTCATCAAACCAATTTGCTGCCATCCTAAAGGTGTGGGTCGGCGCATTGACCTGCTGGAGGATGAGGTCACCACATGGATGTAGCAACCGACGAAATGACATTACATGGTTGGCAAGAGAATTGCGGTAGGGTTTACCTGTGAGGGACTGTGTTACACGTGTTAGGGGACCCAATTTAGTCCACATAAACATGCTCCAGATGAGAATACCATCACTACCGGTCTGCACAGTTCCTTGCTGTAACGATGGATCCATTGCCTCGTGCGGTTGGCAACGGACTCATATCGGTCCATCGGCATATACCAATGAAACGTGACTCATTTGTCCAGGCAACCTTTTCCCACATTTTCACAGTCCAGTGGTGGTGTATCTTTGCCCACGCTAGACGTCGTTTCCTGTGTTGTGCTGTTAGAAGGAATACTCGCGTGTGCCATGACTTCTGTACCCCATGGCGAACAAGTGGTTGTGAATTGTGTAGCTGTTAACACGTCGTTGTTGTCTTGCATTGAAGCTCTCCGTGATATCACGCACTGTGGCCCGTCTATCGGCTGTTACAATGAAAGCCACTCGGCGTCTACCCCTGTCGTCGACGCCCCTGACGGCTGCAGTTTGCCCGGGTAGGTGCGGTTTCACCGGAAACCAGGTACCCATGATACAGCCTTGTCATAGTTTCATTTGAATATCCGAGTGCCGCAGCCACTTCTGACATCGGGCCACCCAGTCGCCTGGCCCCTAAGATTTGACCACGATCAAGAGCACTCAGGTCATTTGTCTTGCTCATCACCCACTGCACTGATCAAGATACCGAGAGAGGAAGTGCACGGTAGCAATACTCCCGCTATGCATTTCATTCACACGCACTGGTGTGTAAGATACAGAAATTTTCCATATGAAAATATTCTTTTTTTTGTCTTGGATGTAGCAAGGCAACAGGAGAGACGAACAGAAATAGCAAAGGCTCCCTTTCTTTTCCCCTTGCTCCCAACAAACCAACGGCTATGTTAGCTCATTTCTTTCACACGTTCCGTAAGAAGGAATCCAGGGTTGGATAGCCAACACGTTGCAACTGAACTTCTTAGCGCAATTAAAATTAATTGCACTGCCTGAAGAAAATTCTAAGACTAACCCCATTGTATACTCCGAGACAGATATAGTGTCTAAGGAACGGAAAGAACAATTGTGAACAATATTACGGAATAGTCAGCTTTTGGAGAACACACGAACTTATCTACTGTTATAAAAACAGATCTACAAACACATTAAATAGAAACCTTTCCCATAAGAAAGGACTTGTACATTAGATTTTGTGAACCCAAAACTGGAAGAAGCAGCTGTGAGTTAACGAAGGATTATTCCTGAGGTTTCTCAGATTTATCCTTATAGAGTGGGAAGAATGTAAAATGGCACTAGTTAACATTTATGTGTGATTCTAAGTGAAGAGATAGTAACTTTAGAGTAGAAGAAGAGAGCAACTGCTTCCTCTCACACTAAATGTTACGTATTTTGTGTAATACCATATATGGAAATATGTATAACCAAATTCCTCTCGTAATAGTATAGGAACGCTGTGCGCAAAACTAAAAACCCAGAAGAAGCGAACACACCCTTCTGAAATCCTCCTTTATTAGTTGAAATAACCATGACTCAATTTGTTATAACCTCTTTTGCTATGTTGTCCATATATTGACAAAGTTTCCAGGGTTAAAATTGTGTTTAACCTTTCTGAAGGTTAAAATTTTATGCCCAATTCATAATTGTTCTCGCTTTATAATTTTTGAACCACTTAACGTAGCGATGTGAAATAAACGTTTAGGTACGAAACTAAATTTTTCTCTAGTTTATAAAACCACATAAAGTGACGTACTTATTTTCAATATGAATCTGTGGACGGTAGTTTTTTCAACTAAAATTTGGTTGATCAATAACAGTTTAGTTCAGTCATTTGTTGCTACCCTTCAAATAAGCATTCTATAGAATCAACACCAGCAATAGCGTAAAAATTCTTGTCAAACTTAAGAAGCTTAATGCTCGGGGTTCCGAACACTATGTAACGCTTACTATTTCAAGTGCTGAGTTCAAATTTTCGTACTAGCGGAAGTTTTGATGTACACGCCGTGAAAGAAGTGCTCGGGAATTTTCCGAATTAAACTCAAAAGGATCGGAAATGAATACTTCAACAATAAAACTATTTATTTTACGCTTAAGTCTGCCATACGTCGGGACAGTCCCGTTTTTGAGCCTCGAGTGTCACGTATTTTAACTCTGTTCCATTTCTGCTATCAATATCAGCTTAATCGAAAAGTGAAAAACAAAAAATTCTGACATTGGCTGGGAATCCTGTAATTAGTGAATGAACAGAACGCTGTTGCATGTAACAGTTTGGAGGAAGTTATTACACCACCCTGTTCGACTTGATAGCGAGCGAAATTTGCAATGCTACTTTTTCCATTGAAATTGATGGAAACTCGGATACTCTCCGTATAAAAAAAAGGCTTTGAGTGTTTCTACATTTACAAACACAGGGAAGATGGCTGACCTTTTCTCCAGCAACACATTAGATAAGTTAACAAAAAATATAATCTTTTTCAGAGGCTAGGTGCACAGAATTGTGCTTTGTTCCAGGTTTTAGAAAAATGTAACTCTGGTCCTGACAATTACACACGACACAGGGTGAAAAAGCAGCTTCTCATCAGATTAAACTGACGAACGTAATTTTGGCAAATACAGCCATGTAAATAAATATTGCTAAACGCGCGAAGAATATTGAAGGTACAGCTGTGAGCAAAATAAATGACGCGTCTCTTTATTTTGAAGTTTTTTGAAAATATCTCCGTTTTCTTTATATGTTCGAAATTTCGGAAGGTTTCCCCAGTAGGAAACGTTAATAACAAACCCGTTTTTAATATTTGTGTTAGATATTAGCTTAAAATAAATAAATTAGAAGCAAAAAACATTAAATCGACCGAAATTACGAGAATTACCAACTCTGCTAAAGTGGGAAATTTTCAAGAACGCGAGGGAATTCTGCAGTTCAACACGAAGCAGCGACATCTATGTCATTGAGAGAAATGTGGATTAAATCTACAAACGAAAATTTTAACGAAATATTTCTAATATGCCCTATTACATGCATTATCTGCGAACTCCAAATATATGAATCTATGCCAACTATCAACGTATAGATAGAGCAAAAAGTGGAAATTAGCTATGGAGAAGGACGGGTTGGTAGCACGATCATAATAAAAGATCGTCTTTACCGTAGAACAGGTTCAGTTTACGTAATAAAACAAATAGCTCAGTTAGTTTAAGCAAGAAGTCTGTATACCGCAGATAGCTGGTTCGAATCCCATAGAAGGCAGTTGTCATTTTTGTTACTATGGTTATTTTTATTTATTGTTTTTTATGTGGGAAAGAATCAAATTGTAACATGTGTGTAAAACTCATGACGATACCAAAAAAAAAAGCCTTTGTCTCACTTACATTAGTGTCCCTAATTTTTGTTTGCAAACAGTTACGTAACTATTTCCCCTGTGCTCACTACTCACTACATGCTCACTGGTGCATAATGAATGTTTTCCAGTAAATGTTAATTCTAATTTGGAGAATTTTATAAAGTTTTACAATGTTTGTCACTAGATAGTCTTCTATCTACTTTTTTGGACACCTTGATAACAGATTTCCTTATTAAATGTTTAATTTTCCTTATATATATTTAATTACGGAAAAGTTTTACAATGTATTTGTTTTAAATTGAAATTGTTTTGAATTTACCACATGAGGTAAGTAGCCCGAAGGAGGAGAACTCAAGTAACTGATATTCTACGTAAAAGCAACCAATTGTAGAATGACGATGATTCTTACCTTCAGCACATAATCTTTACGTTAGAGAGTCAGATAGAGAAAAATCCTGTTTCTTCCTCTCCTATGACCACTCATCTTAAAGCTCTACATGTAATGATTCGTGTCACATAATTTCTGCTCCCCAAAGACATTCATATAATAATAATAATAATAATAATAATAATAATAATAATAATAATAATAATAATAATAATAATAATAATTATTATTATTATTATTATTATTATTATTATTATTATTATTATTCCTGAATATGCCACCCTTACATAATGTAGTAACCTTAGACATCTTAGATTAAAGTGCTTTCTTTAGTAATAATTTGAGCAACCACGTAACAAAATTTAAAATATAGGAGGGGCACTACGTCTTATTTTGCCCCTCTCTTTTCAGCACCCTCCCAAAAGAAAGTATTTAATTTCTGACAAGAAGGTCAGACAAAATGAATAAGAAATATATTTATAGCACCCTTTCTTCCGTGAATGGAATATCACGTAGCATTTTTTATTCTACCGAAGATGAGCCTAGGCGGTTATGGTTAGGTAACAAAAGAAACACGTAATATATTTGTAGCGCCCCTTGGCTTCTTTATTTGTTCGAGGGCGCCCTACACAACCAAGGGTGACAAAAAGAATAGGAAAAGTGTTTAAAGATTACAAAACACTTTATATTTTGTCAGAAGCATGGCAGTGTATACACAGCATTGCTTTCGTTAACAAGTGTTTCACCCTTGAGTCGCTTATAAAATTAGGCAGAATGAACTTTTGCCGATCATTGCTCTAGAGGGATTTGTCCAGGATGTTTTGGTGTCGAGCTAATAACGATGAGTATGTTTATTTATATTACCGTTAAAGAAATGGCAAACTTTCTGAAAGGAACTTACTTAGGAAACATCAGATCCTCCTTATACTTAGCCAGAGCCCATTCTGAAATATTGCATCTGGTGTTCTGGGTGAAAGTTCTGTGGGACTATTAGAAAAATATATATTCCCGTTTCCACGCTGATGGCAGAATTTCTGAAACAGTTATTGAATTACGTTCGAAGCATAGGCGTAAATAGCGCCCCTACAACCCTGTGGCGTGGGAACCACACAAGCTGCAAAGCCAAAAAATATATAGAAAGTACGCAGGGGCGGACCAGGCCAAATTTTCATCCGCGAAAAGTGACTTTTTGGCGACCACCCCCCTAGTACTAGCCTATATTTTACATTTTATCATAGTGTTTTTAATATTAATAGTTTAAACCGATTTTTCAAAAAGACATTCATTACCTAGGAAATCTTCACAAAGAATATGGCCTGCTATATACAATATGAACACCGTCCCCACCCCATGCTTGGTCTAGTGGCTAGCACGCCTGCCTTCTGTGGTCCTGGGTCCAATTCCCGGTGGGTTACTGTTGAACGATAAACGTGGTTCGGATTTCACTATAATCAGTATCCACATCTCCTTTGGCCATTATGGCATAACCGTGGAACGCTAAACTCAAGCAAACAAACAAACAATACTTTCTCCCCCTCCACTCTTTATTCTACATGACATCTCTACATTTGTCGATACAGTCCCTTTAGTACTATGAAACTCTCTTCTTCCATGGTGAAATGGAAAAAGATTATGTAATTGCCGCTACTTTACAAGAATATAAAAGTCAGTAGAAAACACATTATAAAATTTACTTTTTGAGGCTCGTTTTGCCGCCTCTCTGACTGGCACCTCGGGCAGTCGCCCGAATGACCCGGCCCTTGGTCCGCCCCTGAAAGTACGGACTAAGGGCTGCGGACGAGAGGTTAACTTTCATGTTATGCCACTGGTTTGACGTGTTTGAAATGTTCAGTAACTGATCGGTTAGTGAAATAATTTCGACGGTTACTGATATTTAAAGTTTAGCTAAGATAAAGTTACCTAACCAAATACATTTGATATCGCGATGTCACAATTTGATTTCTCCTCACATAAAAAAGAGAAAAACAATAGTAATAAAAACCCTTACTCGTATTAGACTCGAAGTAACAACATAATTCGTACAGGCTAGTTGCTCTGACCAACTGAGTTTCGATTTCTTACGCGAAAAAGTCTGTTATATTACGAGGCATGCTTTTCATTATGATCGTGCTGTTAATTTATTCTTTCGATAGATAATTTTCACTGTTTGCTTTATCTATAGAAATAAATTATAAATTCATATATTAAGAGTCTTTGGGTAATGTGTGTAATAATTTCGCGACAAATATACTTGCTTAAATGTATTGTATGCTATGATTTGCCCTGAT